>NW_022196894.1:68136652-68201098 GCF_008632895.1 Mastomys coucha | reverse complement strand
AAAAAAAAAAAAAACAGAAAATGCGATGACTTGATAGAGCTAACCAAAACTATAAAAAAGCCACTAAGAAGCCTACAATCTGGTGACCCAATTAAAAACATCATAAAGTTGTTGATAGAAACCTGGCAAGACTAGATAATGCTGTTCATAGAATTAGCAGTTGTTTTCAGTGTTAGTGCCAGCTGTGAGATACTTGCATAGACAAGGAGACTCCAGAGGCTCCCTCACACTATGCAAGCTTTTGCTGTGGCTCTTGATTATTCACTAGACCTGTGTGATAATACCCAATATACCACACACCTTGAAAGCAAAATTATTTAAATAAATAAGGCTAAAATAGAGATAAAAGTTTTATCCCTGTTGTCTGGCTTTCATAGTGCCAGATGATGCCATACATACTTCTGGGGAGTAAAGGATCAACAGTTTCACCCATCTGTGAATTCTATGAATTATAAGATAAACCTCCCAGGCAAGAGATGTCCAATGTTCCTATAGCATCATGACTGCTCTGGGAGTAGCTTAACCACTCTCTGGTTAGATTTGAGGCCCACTGTGAAAGACGTAATGCATTCTTAATAACAGGAAAACTGTCGAAATCCCACTACTGAGGACTCTCATAGGCCTTAGGACAAAACTTACGAACAATGCTTAACAAGCTGGCATAATACCAAATGTCCTTTAAATATCTGTTTATAACCACACATAAGAGTTACTGTCAGCTTTAATGGGAGAGTTGGGACCTTTACTTTTTACTGTTATTATTGATATTATGTATATTATATATTGGTACTATATAATATATATATATATATATATATATATATATATTTGTTTTCTGGCATTTTCTTACACTGCTTTAATGACTAATTGCCATGGTACAGTGACACTCCTAGAAGACATGAGCTATTAAATGAAAGCAACACTGCAAAGCATAGGATACATTCCTATGAGTTATAGGCAGGGTGACCACAGGCGTTTATAAAACAACACAGGCTATTGCTATTGCCCTTGGTTACCAATAACACATTGTGGTTGCAGGACACAGAAATCAATCTCAAACTGACTGTCAAATTCCTCTTGGGTGGCAAGCTTTCATCATAATGGACAGTGTTTTGTATGCTGATAAGAGGAAAAAATGAGAGAAATTGATAGTATTACTTAGCATAGAATTCTGATATTTGTGATGCCAACTTTTCAGGCAATATGTGCTATTTGGTGCGTAATGGCATGGCCATTATGGGGTAGCTAAGTGTGGATTTGAAGTCTACTTCACCGGAGGGAAATTCATACCTAGCTCAACAATGTTGACTAAAAGCTAATGGCTGGGAATATCAGAGACTGTACGGTCAATCTCACTATTGTTATTTTTGATAAATGATCTCGTCTTATTGTATTCTAAATATTTGTTTTTAGACCCATAGATCAAGACTGTGACCCTCCTGGCTTGAGGGCTGCCTCTCATAACCACACCTCTCTGCCCACCTCCTGCTATTTGCCACGCCTCACTCCTGGTTCCAGTTACATCAGAAGTTCCGCCTCCGCAGAGACCAAAGGAGCTGCTAATTGGGCAGGCATGCTGACGAACTTAGGGGAGGGGTTTTGCCTCACCTATTCTACCTGTTGGCTTGTAACAAAGAGAGCATTAAATTCAAGGTGGCTGAAGTGATCACAACTCCTGTCTAATTTTTATAGAGCCTCCCATGTGGGTAAGGTATAATTATGGCTATCCTACCTCCAACCAACTCCATATTACAGAATAACCCTTCTCTATTGTTACTGCTGGACGGTAACACAAGACTGTCCTCAAACCTTCGTCAGAGAAGCTTGCTTTTGTAGTTAATCTAGAGATGCCGGTCAAAGTACTGAGGATAAAGATTAGATATTCAGCTTTAAATGGGACATCTTTACAACTGCCTCTTCTCATAGGGACCCGCCATCCTGGAGCAATGGAGTAGGTCTTTCTCTAAGGAGCTGCTGTCCTTGACCTCCAGTCAAGGCTTCCACCAACCAAGGTAGCCCTTTCCCAGCCACCCAGCAGCAAGATAAAGACTCTCCTCCTGGTAGTAACCAGCCAGAGCCCTCTCCATGCCCTTTTTCCCTTAGCCTGAGGCCAGAGTACGCCCGAGGGTCCCCGTTCTGTTTTCAGATCTTTTTCAATATCCAGTGGTATCCTGATGTCCTTGGCCTCCATGTGGCCCAGGGACTCCAGAACTGGCTCTTCTGCTTAGCACCCAGTGGTGTCTGTGGTGCCCAAGGGTCTAAGTTGGATTCCGGAAGGTCCTCAGGGACTTCAGACTGCGCCTTCCTCAGCCGGTGAGAGGGGTCCTGCAGCTTCCCACAGGGTGATGCCTGCCCGGTGCTTCAGTGATGTGCGTGGAGTAAAACATCCCATGTCCACCTCACCCAGCGGCTGGCTGGAGCCCTGAGAGGATGTAGAACCCCATTTTTACCCCACATATGGGGGACAAAGTATCACTCCTTCTCACATGCAACTTCACAGCAGATGAGTGTGAGGCAGGGCCAGCTCTCCTGTTCTCTTACCCCTGGGGCTGGCTCACCTATGTCAACACCAGCAGTGTCTGGACTGCTGTGCTGTCCAGGCACTGTACAGATGCTGCTTTCCCAAGTGCTACAGTCGGTGAGGTACAGGGCTAGCTCCCCCGAGCTCATGACCCGGTGCTAGCCTTTCCTGACTGTCAGAGGTGTTGTTTAAGAGGCAGGAGGTGGGCAATCACCTCTGTAGCTGTGACACTTCATAACAGAGGATTTGAAGGGTCAGCTTTCCCACACTCATACACTTGGGGCTGGCCCACCCACACTCCTGCCACCAGGACCAGCTCTATTATGCTGCTCATTGGAGGAGAAGGACCCACTCTCCAAAGTATTGCAACCAATGAGAGATGGGACCAGCTCTCCTGAAAGCTGCATCCAATGAGAAGTAAAGCCAGTATGCACAGCACCTGGACATCCTCGTGGTCCTTGGCATCTGCCCCAATCATTTCCATTTTTTTTTGTAGTGGTTTTATGAACCACAGACATCAACACTGACCCCTGCTCTGCATAGCCACAGACTCAGACATGGCCCTCATGACATCTCAGGCTGGGACTTCACCATGGCCCCAGGTGTTGGCGATAACTACTCATAACAGGCTATTCCTCTCCACCCTGGAGTCTCCAGTTTCGTCTCTTTTCATAGTGTTCAAACTGCTCCAATTCTCATTCTTCAGTCGGACCACCACATACTCTCACATTGTGATGGTCCCTGCTGCAGGCTGGCCACGTGTCTATCGAGCCCCTGTGAAGGAGACCGTCCAGCAGTCTCTCTTCCTTCGTGGGTGCTTCTTGGACTGGAGATAATTGAGTACCTGGGAAGGCAAATGGTTAGTAAGGAAGGACATGGACACCAGGTAGATGTGATGATGAGAGAGAGCTTTACTGTAATTCACTCAGTATTTATAGTTACCCTTAGGAATCAGACCCAGAGGAAATCGAAGCTCGCCCATCTAACATAAACACGAGAAAATCCATTAACACCAGACCAGAGGAAGATCTTGAAAGGAAGATAGGGCAAACCTTTAACATAAACATGAGACCTGCTCAGTCTTTGATCTAAGGAGCAGCAGTCAGGGTTCCACACAGTGGGTGTCCAGCCCCAGCTTCCAAGTCGCTCCCAAGCAAAGGGGGGTTGGAGACCACACCCCTGGGTGACATTCTCCATCCATGAAGCTTGACAAGGTGGCAAGTGGATGTCTATGGCTCACCTGTGCCATGCGCTGGAGGGCAGGTCTGTACATGGCATGGAAGTCTGTATGTCTCTTTCTGTTTTCCTCCTCCTGCATTGTGCTGACTAGATTTGGTTTGGCTTGGTTTGGTTTGGTTGGATTTGGTTAGATTTGGTTGGATTTGGTTTAATTTGATTTGATTTTTATGAGTCGTGGGCATAAGGCTGCTTTGGACACCAACCCAGGCACCAAGCTAGGATGAACGACACCCCCAACAAGGTGTTTGTTTGCCCATTGCCAGGAAGATATGTCTCAACTTACTTCAGTTGAACAGTATAAAATACAAGCAAAATGTTAAAGTTCATGAATCTAACTCTAAGACTTCACAAACATAAATGCAGTTAAATGCTGTTCATGATTTCTAAGGATAAACACTCAGTATTAAAAAAAAAATGAGTAAGTGAATATCTTTCAAAAATTCCTGTAAAAATTCCCGTGTCCTGTGACTTTCATTCGAAGGAGTTGGATGTTTCAGTTTCTTATCAAAGATTAATCTGATCATGTACATCTCAATAAAGTATGTTTTGCAATTGTGTTAGAAGTTCAATTCTTCGCTATAAGTTTAAGATCCACCTGACTGGCCATCCAGTCCAGTGGGTGTGCAGATCTGTGCTGCTGTCCAAATCAAACTGCTGAGAGGTTTGGCTCCTGCCCCAATGCTGCTTACTGCCAAGCAGCACAGTACTACAGTTAGTGGAAAATATATTATGTATATACCCAGGCAGAGTGCTGGCATTTCAGTTAATTACCAGCAGAATAACAGAAAGACAAAAATCTAGAAAACAAAACCCATCAACTCCCCTCTTGGCCTGCCTCTGCACTCACCCTCTTCTGACTTTTGAATAGTGAGCCATGTCATTTACCAATATTTTACTGATTAAGTATTGAGTAAAAGAAAAATGGGGATCATTTTTCTTTTAGTGGAGAGACCATAGCAAATCTTTTTAAATTGTGTGGCTAATCTGCTAAGCAATAGGTAGCAAAGGTACAAAGTATGCCACAAATGGAATAGCTCCAGTGATGGGCAGTAAACACCTCACCACAAGTACCATTTGTTTTTGTTTTGTTTTGTTTTGTTTGTTTTGTTTTGTGTTAGCATTTGTATTTTTGTTGTTCTTGTTTTTGCTTTTCTTCTCAGAGCACTGAAATGTCGTAGACCTCAATTTGGAAAGTGACAAGCTACATAAGTTTCCATACCACCTCTAAATAGAAAAGCATAGCTGTATCTCAAAGAAGGCCTATGAATGTAGACACATTTATGTGTGATTGGGACCTCAGTTGCAGGTGTGGAGATACACAATGAAACTCATTAATATATACAATTAATACATTCAACAAAATGTTTAAAATAATAAGTTTTAAAAGAAGAAAACCCACTAGTGACCAATGGATCATCACAAGGTGCTCAATACCACTAGTCATAATGATAATAGAAGTGATGACATAAAATTGGGCACTTCAGATTTGTTATTATAAAAAAGGGAAGGGGTGACGGCAACAAAGCTTGATGTGAGTGTGGAGAACAGGGGATGCTTGTATACTGATGGTGGAGATATAGATTCATAGAGCCAATTTGAAAAACAGATAATCTAGCAATCTCCTTTTCTAGGTGTACAGATAAATAAAATTAATCTAATATATATAAAAGGCACTGGACTCCTGTTTTCACTGAAGTGTTACTCCCTGTACTGTGGATATGAAACCTAAGTGTCAAAGAATGACCACCTAGCAATATTAAATGTGGAGCCAGAAAACAATAACTAAAGTACACAAAAATAAAACAAGGCTTGTGAGGACTCTGGAAAGCACGGAGACTCTGAAAAGAATATAAAAATCTAATAGAATGCGTAAGTGAAGATCTGTCATTAATTATGTTTTATGTGTGCCCAAATTGCTAAAAAGGGGCAAGATTAAATATTCTGACCCAGAAAATATTTGAAAATATTTAGTACTCAAGACAATAGACAGGCTAGTGGGCTTGTCTTATTCCATAAGGATAATTTTATGGGCATTTCCTTTAAAAAGCTAAATAAAACTAGAAATAATTCTTACATAGAGTAGCACTTCTCAACAATATAAAATAAAGATAAGTATATGGATAAACTCTCAGCAAAATTTATGAATAGAATTAAGGTTTAAAAAATGATTCACCTATTTAGAATTCAACTTTGTAACATGTTTACCTAAATAAATTGTGTAAGCAAATCAAAAATAAAATATTACCATTGTTTTCCATTCCAAACTTGACATTGTATGTCTAGCAATATTATGCGTCACCATAGAGTAAGCAAGATACACAGGAGCAATTTTCTACATTGAATCTTTTTCTTACTCATTTAAGTCACCAGTTCTAGATGCTATTTATTTTCAGTTTATAAACATATTTCCTAGTATGAATGATTACTGTAGTGAACAAAAAACACTAATTGTATTCAGTCCATAGCAATGCACTTAATAACACTCTTTCAAGATGCATATGTACCCGTTTGAGGATGTTGCTCAGAATTACTTTACTTGTAGTCCTCACAAACCAACTGAAAATGATAGAAAAATTTACTTTCCTATAAGGTGTTTCATGGCAGAGCCCAAAGTACACTGAATATTAAATAATCCAAGATTAATTATTTTTCTGCTCTCTTGAAATATGCCTGAGCCCAGAAGATACTTCCATAAAAGGAACTCAATTCACATCAGCTTAAAATGACTTGGCTGTGTTAAAGCATGACCAGACAGCTGCCTCCAGCCCTCTCCTAAATTCACTTCATGTTTAATGAACTATTTTGGTTATATAATGAGTTATTGCTCAGCTTTCCTGGACCTGTGCTATCTTGAACAGCTTCCAAGACTTTGAGACTTTAAGCAAAAACATAGAACAAGGAAGAAAAAATGAATATATGATTCTAGTAATTTCCACTTTCAGCATCAAATGAATTGAATGGGAGACCTTGGGCAGCAGACTTCCACTGCACCATCAGGAGGGATGGCATGTTTTTCAGATATACGATTTCCTTCTGTTTTCTGCTCTGGTAAGTTTTTATTTAAATGTAGATATTTGACAGGAACATCAAAGAATTGCTTTTTATGTAGTTTATATCCAATTATTGTGAAAATATTCAACAAAGAAAAATTAGTTTTATTTGAAAAGTAACAAGACGCAAACAAAAAATGACCTTGAACATATGCATTCGATTTTTTAAAAGAAATTGCTCTTTCTCCTCAGTCATGCAAAAACTGATTTAAATACACATGAAACAGGCTTTTTTGAAAATTTAAGTTTTAAATATTTTTAAAAGACACAATTGGTAACAATAATTTTTCATGTAAAACCTAAAATTCTACATCTCTGAGAATGAAGAATTCAAAATATACATAATAGACTTCTACACCATCTTGGATTTTTTTGATTAAAAATCATTTTTCACTGGGGAACCAAATATGTACCGCCATAAGGAAGATATTATGTCTTCTAGAAATAAATATAAAAACTGAAGCAAATATATACAATTAACGTTGGTAGGTGTATACGCACAGATGGTCATTAGGCCACTATAAAGATCTATAAGCATTGTTTGAGGGACTTTTAAAGAATTAACATCATTATCATAACAGTTTAACAAGTTATAGATCTTAATGAGAAAATCATTGATTCTTTTTCCTACAAATGGATTTGACAGAAGAGTGGGGAGTGGGCATCTTGCTTTGGTACTAAGGCCTAGAAATATAAGAAATAAGGAAATTCAGAACTATAAGAAATAAGCAAATGGATTAGAAGTCAAGGAATGGGAAGGCGATTTGTTCAAACAATTAAAATTCAGGAATGATGTCATGCTGAGAGCAAACAACTGAATTGGCTAAACCAGTTCTGAAGATGGATTGAGAAGGCATCCTGCATCACCTTGTTTCTTTTCAAAATGATCTTCCTTCTCACTTCCTAGTTGATGATGCTGTAGATATTATATGTATGCATTTGCTACTGTCCATTGTATCATGCAACTCCTTTCTTGGTGTAGAATATATTTTGTTCACATCTGTTGCTATTGAATGTCATGTTTTTCTGTTCCACATCTTCTGTGCCTTACCAACATCTACTCAGTTCAAGCCTACTCTCCCTAGATGATGATCTTCCCTTTATCCCACTATCTGTGTTCTAGTGTACTTCAAATGATGTAAATTTTCATTCTATCACACAGATTCTGTCTCCAACATTACTATGGTTTCATAGGTATTCTGCAGAGTTCTATACTTTGAAGTTTCAGTCTCAAGTCTGGAATGCTGTTGGTGGGTGTGATGATTAATCACTATGGTCAGTTTGCCTAAGTTGGGAATCTCCCAAGAAATACAAATTGTCATGTTTGTGAGGGACTGTGAGGTTATTTTGAAAGAAACTTAACTAAGGATGGAAGAACTATGCTGAGCACGGTTGCCAGCATGCCATGGAATGAAAATCCAGACCAGATGAAAGGGGAGGGAGATAAAGCCTGAGGAACACCAGCATTTTCCTCTTTAATTCGTGATCGGTCCAGATACTAGCAAGTTCCCAGCACCACAGCTGTGATACACTCCTGCAGCCATGATTTCTCTACCATGATGGACTCCATCCCTTGAACTGTAAGCTCAACTAAGGATTTAGTTGATACTTTAGTAAATACTTGTATGCTGCAATATGTATAACTAATATAGGCATAGGTTAGAATGTTTAGGAGTATAGCCTAGTGGAAAGAAATGGGTTATCGTACTCATGCTCTCAGGTGTGATGAGGTAGGCTAGCCACTTTCAGTGTCTTTGCATCACAATCATGATGACTTCAGCAGGACTATTCTATCATACATTCATATTGGAGTATACTGTGCTGAACAAGCCCAGAACAAAAGGGCCAGCAACCATGTTTTGAAGTAAGTCGGGGCTGGAGGGATGGCTCAGTGGTTAAGAGCACTGACAATTCTACAGGACCAAAGTTCAACTCCCAGAACCCACATGGAAGTTTACAACTGTCTGTAACACCAGTTCCAAGGGAGCTGACACTCTCACATAGACAAACATGTAGGCAAAGCCAATGTACATAAAATATAATTAAGTAAATCAATGACAGCAACAAAAAAGAAAGAAGTATTTCTTTTTGTTGATTATCTCTGGTAGTTAACACACAAATATAAAGCTGATTAATATGCCATCATACTGATTCTAAATTGTTCTTACAGTACCTTACAGTTTATTTGTCCTTCCCATGGTCTGCCCATTTGCAGCCATATTTTTCAAATGATTCAGTTATGAGAGTGGTTTTTCTGAAATGACTTTAAATTTGAAAATAAAAGATAAAGCTATGTTTATTGCTGCTCCATAAAATTGAGAATTTCCACAATATACTGCAACTATAATGCTGAATTCAAGACAGGTTAAATTAAAATCTATTACTATCCCATTTTGATAAAAATTTCAGGTGTCAAAAGCAAACTCACAAGTATGTAGTTTCAAGTTCTATAGCTAATCACCACAGGCAAAATGACTAAAAACTTACCTATACATTGCATATTAAAATATATGCAAAAATACATATTCAGTTCATATATATATAATTTCACATATTACATTCATAAAACTAATATACATCAAATTATATACATAAAACTATGTCCATCATATTTAACTTTGTATTTGGTTTAATAATTGCCCCTCTATTTATTATATCTTTTAAAATTAAAGAGTGAAATAAAAGAAAAACAAGGCATTAAATCAGAATTTTCACAATTATCCTTGCATGTTTGTGTTATCATTTTTTATTTCTTAAACATGCATACATAAATGCATATATATTATATGCAGGGCTTATATTTACAATATAATTTAATGCATAATGCTATTTACTTAGGTTTAGTATGTAAACTTTAATAAGTATTCTAATATTACAAATTCTAATCTTCAAGGAAATAAATGTCTAATTACAAAGAAAAATAATTAAAGTAATTAAAAATAAAACTGACATTTCTCTATGAATGCTTTATGTTTTTAATTAGAAAAATTAATATAATCAAAGCTAAAATATTATTGTATATTGTTTACTATCAATTATTGTCTTTGGATCCATGATTGCTTTTTTCACATTGAGGTTCATTATATCTAACTTTGTGAAAGAATAACATATATTGTGATTTTTACAAATCCCATTAATTGTCATAGCAAAATAAAATAGATAATATTAATCATTGAAGGCTAAAAAATAGCTAGCTACCAAACAAGCTAAAAATACACCTAGAGCAGTGAGTAATACAGTATTTAGAATAGGATCCATTTTTCATATTGCTACTTATGTTTCAATATAAAAGTTTATTAGCAAGATTTCTCAACATTTCTATCCTGGTTTGTTTAATAAATAGCATATTTATAAAATTTTGCCTATGCTTATGTTTGCTTTGATTTTTATTAGCTCTTTTAGAATTATGCACAGTTCTGACCACTTTCTCTTCACCTCCTGCTATATCAATCTCCCTCCCACTCCCACTCCCATCCTATTTTCCATCCTCTTGGACACAGTCAAATCTAATGGAACCAGCACAGTTGCTTGACAAAGATCTCGCAAACCCGAGCCACATGATCCAATCTCTGCCATGTCATCTTTCACTTTTGGTCTTGCTGTATACTTGGGGATGGATTTTGGATTGTTGGGAAATTTCTCATGAGTCATTTATGCCTTCTCCCAGGAGTATTGCTTCTGAGCTTCCCTAAGATAGTCCTGAGCACATTACTCCTCTTAGGCGCATATGACTCATACGAAGACACCAGAGATCTCCTTATGAGTCTCTGGATCCAAAACACTTTTGGAACATCTGCTCCTATACTTAAGAACAAGATAATGAGAAAAAAAGTACACTTAAAAAGTTAAACAGGATTCATTGAGCCAGCTAGAGGAATTGACAGTAGATTAAAAGCCTCTTCTTACTATGCGCTCAGGTGATTATGTAGCATAGAAGATCAGGGCTGTCTATGCCCCTCCAGGGAAAGATATAGCAACAAAGCTAGATTGGCTGGAGTTATCTCTACTGTTCACAAGGGCTTATACTGATAGACATAAAAGAGTCTGGACAAATGATAAAAGAATGAAGTATTAAGACCCCCTTTTCTTAGAAAGGTTAGCTTGTACAGGGTCACTATAATGTCATATTGTAGGGCTGGAAAGAAAAGTCAAACAAACAGGGGAGCGAGTCAGGAGCAAGAGTGAGGTATCAACGCTTCCGACACCCAACAATTTCATCCCGAGACTGACAGGAATAGGACTTCTTTCTCCTTGTTCTCGGTCAGCATGTCCTGGTGCCCTTGAGATTTACAGCCCCCACCTCTGTCACCGTTAAGGTGGTCACATCACTTGATGGCCAGACTTCAGGTTTAACTTCTTATCTCCTTATGAGGACATATCCAGCAAGCACCTGGAATTCTTCATGCAAATGAAGCATTCCCAGAACCTCAGCCCTAGCCAAAAAGTGTACACTCATCCTCATCCTGCAACCCCTAGACACCGCAAGGTTTATGTAGCCCTTGCTCCACCCAATAGAGAGAGATGTTTAACTGAAAACCATCTTCTGGGAAGGCTGTTTCTTCTGCACTCACGTGTCTGAGCCAGCATAACCCATGCACCCAGACTAAACTTCACTGGCTCCAGTCCAGCCCAGTGGGCAATTTTGTCTGGATACTCCAAGGGCAAAAGCAGACATGGGGTAGCATCACATGACCAAGCAACAAAAGAATAGCATTTTTTGACCTATACAAAAATTCTAGAAATGTATAAAATATAAACTTTGTATTATGCCACAAATTGATAAATTACTGCAGCATCTTTGTCCTGAAGATTTTTCATAGGCCTAATGACAATTAGCACTCTGATCATTATAGCTGATAAAATACCGGGATATGGCAATCTGCTCAGGTTGGCTTAAAGATTTTCTTTCTGTCTAGTGCCCTTGATCCTTAAAAGTTGGACTATGGGGTGGATGATGGAAAATGATTGTAAAAGATAATTTTGTTTTGTCATAGTTTAGCAGTGATGACTAAAGAAAGTTAAAACATGTGTCTCATGTATCCGGGGACAGAAATGATACGATCTGTTTTGGAACAACAGGAATCTATCCTTGCTTTCTGAGTTCGGTATAAAGAAGCACCATGACTGGCAGTCAGTCAAGCAGCAGAATTCCCCGAGGACTGTGTCTAATTAAAATCTCCCTTGCCTCCTCTGTGAGACCTGGTCATCACTGGGGGTGGCCCCCAGCACGATTTTTGCTGCTCCTATTTCACGGATAAGTGGCCTTTTACTGGAGCATGCCCAATCTACCACTTGTACGAGTTTAAGAAAACTCTCTCCCTGGGGCTACCAGTTGCCAAAAGGTCTGCCAGGGTAGACCTTCACATCAGCCTCCTTTCTTCATGCTGGGATTTTTTTCTAGCTTGACCTTGAGCTGAGATTATGAGTCCTGTCATAACTAATATGAGCTAATTTATATAGCCATTGTTTCCTGAGGACATTTGTTTCCTTATATTCGCTCACTGCCTTTAGCTCTTAAAGTCTTTCCCTCCTGTCTTCTATAATGATCTCTGAGCATTTGGAAGAAGCTCTGTAGTATAGATGTTCCATTTAAAAATCGAACATTCCCAAATCCCTTATTCTTTGCGTTTTGTTTAGTTGTGTGTGTGTGTGTGTGTGTGTATGAGTGTGTTAACCATTGTCTACTGTACATAGAAGCTTTTCTCAGATGGGTTGAGAGGTGCATTAATCTGGATTTAACAATCACTAATCAGGAGTCAGTTTCTTACTGTGTCTATTTAACATGATAATAGTAGTAGTCTGGTCTCCCCTAGGACCTATGGCCTGAACAGATTGATTTCAGTGGGAAAAAATAAATAAAATCCCAACTACCAGTTGCATCTTGTGGAATGCAATTTAGATCCAATAAGAAAATGGTTGGTTACTCCCTTGATGCTCCTGCCCATTGTTACACCAGTAGACAGTGCTTGCCAGGCCAGTTGTTGCTCTAGCTCCCAGAATTCACAGCTGGAGAAGACTGAAAGCACACACAACGCCTTACAGCACTACAAAACTTACTCCATGGAGAGGAAGCCTCAGAGTTACGATCTGCGGAATATACCCATGTTTTCTGTTTATTTTTAATGTACCTTATCTAAAGTAGTAAATATAAAATATTCCAATGTTAATTTTGATTTCATATAATTCACTTAAAAATAAAATCGTATGTAATAAATGTATTTATCATGAAGAAATACAGCAATTTTTACTCATATATCTTTAGTATGAAGAAAACTGTACTGTCTTATTATTTCTTAAGATTTAGGTGTGATTAATTTATTTTCTTTTCCCATGTATCCATGTTATTGAAATAGAAAGCTTAAAATTTGTGGGTAGTCTATAACAAATATGTATATAACTACAACAATTTACAAAAGGAAGTATAATTGAAAACTTTGTGAAAACATTTTGAATTATTTTTATTAAATTTATGATATATTATCAGCCAATATTTCTAGGAATGTGTCATAATAGCAGTCTGTCCAGTGTTCTATTTATATTTCAGAGGCACTTTGGGACATTATGATTGAGATTTCATGATATATATATATATATAGAACAATAAATGACTGGGATTTGTGACAAATTTATAAATTATTTTGATTACATAAAATTATTCCTGTCATTCACACAATGCCAACAAATAAAACAAGCTTTAATCAAGTAGAGTCTCCATAATTAACAGCCTTCAAGTAAATATTTGGAAAATATATTTTTAAAAATAAGAAGTCATTTGGTCCTATAATATTTATATATAGATGTCATTTTGAAAACCCATTTGTTTATGAAACAAATATAATTAAAAGTTGAAAACAACAATTTTGTACAATATTTTCTATATTTGTTTACATATTCCTTTTTAAGAAAAATACTTTTAAATTTATCTTTCTAGTGCTTCTATATTCTTTCATAACAGAAGAAAATAAGAATGTGAACCATTTGCTAGGCAGTGGTGGCGCATGCCTTTAATCCCAGCACTTAGAAGGCAGAGGCAAGAGGATTTCTGAGTTCGAGGCCAGCTGGGTCTACAAAGTGAGTTCCAGGACAGCCAGGGCTATACAGAGAAGCCCTGTATCAAAAAAATAAAAATAAATAAATAAAAGAAAAGAAAAAGAAAAAGAAAAAAAAAAGAAAAAAGAAAAAAAGAATGTGAACCATTCAAAATCCAAAATCACTGTAGAATAATAAAATTATCTTTTAAAATTCATTGTACGAGATATAGTAGCATAAATGCAAGCATGTAAATAATTTTATATGAGAATTGTTTAGATAGCAAAATTGAAATATACTAGTCAGCAGTGTGAGGTCCTTATTTTATTATTATTTGGGACAACTTTAGACTCTCAGCAACAGTGAGAAAAAAGCACAATGATTTCCCATATATTCATTGATTCCATTATCAAGATATCTTCTTACAAAATTAATTTTGTTACAACTTATGAAAAACTGTAAATATTTTAGTTCAATGTTCATAGTGTACATAAGTTTCTACTTCATTTGCTTATCCTATCATTTGGACAAAAATGTAACAATGATGAAATCTCTGATTAGGATATGCTGAATTTTCACTTCCCCAAAACCTTCTGTGCTTCTAAGTTCTAATATGCACTTTACTAGGAAAAAAATATCATAAATCCAACAAGAGATCCCAACATCTTGAACATTCTTTCTTTCTGTCTACCCCAAATTAGATAGTATCTCTATTTGAAGTGGGAAGAATGAAATGATATAATTATATTCTAATCTCAAAAGATGAACTAAATAATTAAAAAATTATAAGAAAAAATTAGTAATAAAAATGTGTGCAACATAAAACCAATATTAGAAATCCTGTAATTTTTTTCTGCCATAGACTGTATCAAGTTCTGAAGCTAAATGGATTCAAATTGAGGATTAAATTTTTTTATAGAAACACACATGATATACTTCGCTGCATCTCTGAGCTGTGGTGTGGTTGGAGGACGAGGTGAGTTCATGGTCAAAAGAGAATCTTAAGAAGGAACAAGACACATGTGTCAGTACAGGGGAGAGAGGATATGGAGGATAAATATCTGTATATTTGTAGAATTGCTGTCCAGCCAATGAAAAATGAATGGAACCTGCAGGTTCAATGTGTGGGAGTTTATCTCTATCACATCTTACTTCTGCTCATGATCTAGTGGTTACAATTTAATTTCACAAACATACCTGACTGTGAGGCTGAAGTGTTATTTGGTCCTACAACTATGAAAAAAGAGAAAACTGGATTTATTGACAATCTAGCAGTCTCAGCCACAAGGTTAGATAACTATAATATATACAACTCCATTGCAAATTGCACGGTATAATGCAAAGTGAGTTCACCCTGTTGGGTTTCAAAATATTTGTCATTATTATTAATGTCAGTGTTACCATTCTGATCTTCCTTTTTCATTATAGCCTTCACAAGTGTTGGAAGAGACTATAAATTGCTTAAATATTTGCTCTTTGCCAGCCAGAGCCAGAGAGGAAAAAAATTAACACTGATACAAGTTTCTTATTTGATAAATGAAATGAGAATGAACTTTGGAATTACAGTAACTAGATACTAATCTTCTACTTTTCTGATTAATACCAGGGTAACTTCACTTAATGAAGGATTATTGCTTTTAACTTCAGATTGTGTTCTTAGAGCATAAAGAAAATTAAATATTGGAGGGCTATACATAAAGATATGACATTTGTAAGTCAGTTACATTGTAATGATAAATTCAGAGCCAAAATAGAGTCAATGTCAATGTCTGAAACATATTCAAGGATACAAATTGGAAAAGCTACTTGTCAAGGCAGCCACATTTACACACATTTGAACAATAAATTTTAGGTGTGGATTAACATGATTAGCTCATAAATGAAAGTGTGGGGGAGGAAAATCCTTAAAAGTGTGTTCAGTATTTCTAAACTTTGGAGATAAAGCGTTAGCAAAACAGTGAAAGTGAATTTAATGAAGATGAGGAGAGTCACTATAGTCTCTGATATTTAAGTGTCACAATGACAAAACAGGAATCTGGAAAAGGACGACAAAGCAAGCATCAGCAGTGAGAAAAACAGAGAGATGAAAAGTTACAGAATCAGAGAATGAGAGGAAGAAAATGTCACACACGATTTTTCTTTGCATTTTGTGTGAGCTTTCTGAAGTATTCTTTTGTGAAGATTTAAATCAAATGGAAGTGGAGGCTATAATTGTTTGAAATTTACAGTATGAAATAGAGAAAACACACATCTGCTGATAACTCTCTTGGTGAATAGAAACATGAGTCGAAGTCCCTTCACAAGAGCAGAGATCTTAAAACTGAGGATAGAGTATCCCTCAAATTTGTGAAAATGGTTATGAAGGAAACCAAAGGAAAAGGCAGGTTTACAATAAAATAGAAAAAGGCATAGGCTGAAAAGGAATTTGAAATTCTGCCATATAATAGGGCAAGATGAATCTCATGAGGGATGAAAGAGAAGATAAGGAAGCTAAGCTTGAGTTCTCCATAAGAAATGTGCAAGGCTATGTACAGAGGCAACGGGGAGCTTGAAGATACACATTAGATTTACTTATTTATTCAAAAAATAGCCTTTGAACACTAGACTCCAGACACAGGTACTGAAATTTAAAAACTGAGTTCAACACATTTTGGAATCTCAAAATATTAACTTTCTGCATGAAAGAAAAATAAACAAGGTAATGATTAAAACACTGTACTGCTCAGAGGGGTAAGGAGCCTTCAGAGGAGAGGACAGAGAACCTTGCTAAAATATTCATCAGACTAAGCAGGCTCTAGCTGCACAGGTGAGAAAATGGGAAAGGCATTAGGCAAAACAGAGCTTCAAAATGATATGAGGAATTCAACTACTAAAATTTATTTTTATGACTAGATCTTAGAAATCCTGAAGGAAACAAAATGTAGGGAAGATTTTTCAGGAATCAAACTGCAAAGCACATTTGATTTTATATAAAGGGGTTCATATTGTACTTAAAAAAATATTCTCCAAAATTTCTGTAAGGTAGACGTCTGAAGTCAGGTGCACATGAGTAATTATTTTCCTCAAAATGTCAGGGATGGCTCTGTCCTTGCCCCTGCCTGGCTTTGATGATGGCTTGCAATTTTCATCATTCATTGACTTATGCCTTTACATCACACCAATTCCTACTTCCATTTGTGCATGGTTGTCTACTCTGTTTGCATGTATCTGGGCCTTCATATTCAATATCTATCCATTTTATCTACTTTACGAAAAAGTCAGTTAAAGTGTCCACCACTCCACATCCAGTATGGTGACCTCTTTGCTTAACTATATGCCAAAAGAATTCTCCTTTTAAATTACATCTTATTTACCAGAAAAGGAGCTTGGGACTGGAACATATGCTTTCTGGGGAGATTTAGTTTAATCCACAACAACACTAAATATTTACCAAGAGGTAAATGATTTTACTCTGTCTGAAGATATTTTGAGTTCTTAAATAATTGAACTGTCAATTCTTTCTGCTCCTCCATTCACGTAAAACGGGAATAGTGCTTGTTTCTGTCTTCTAGGGTTATCATGAGGATTAAGTTCATTAATAGATGTCAAGTGTTTAGGATGCCTCCTGTCTCTAAGCACTCTGCAGGCTTGTGACAGACAGCTGATGTACCTGTTAGCACAACCCACAATAATGATCTTGCCAAGACTTCACCCTGAAGAAATGAAAAGATTAGCTCAATCTTGTTATCTAGACAAAGCAGGAAGGATCCAGTCTATTAGTGAGATGACACTAATTAAAGTAGTTTTTTTTATCATGTTTCCCCTATTGTTTATGCAACTTACTCTATAATTGGACAATTTACTCTATTAGACAATGACCTTGGGCATTGTGGTTGGTTCTAGCAACCCATTCTAAGCAATTTTCTAAGAGAGGCAGGTGAACTCTCTTAATTGGTATGCCTGGGGAGAAATATAAACATGTCAAATGAATAACCATCAGGTAATACGCAGTGTTGGATGACATTCACTTTCTCTCTGCCAACTCCCTTTAAACTTGGTAGAAAAGCAGGACAACTCTTCCTTGTCAAGCCCAGCTAAAATTGGTTCATTTGTGGATTTTAATAAGGGAGGAAAACAACATAAAGTGTACATTAGTGCCCAGAGAGCAACAGTTCTCACCAGGTTATCCATGTTAACAGACAAATTTAAGTCCATGTGCTACTTGAAGATTATTTTTCTGCCCACATTCTGTTCTCATTTTTGTACTAGAGAAATAAATGCACTGAAACTCCTTACAGCCATCAACCCAATTATAATTTACTATGACTTAAAACTGGTAAATTTGATATGAGCTGATTGGTAGCACTAGTTAAAGGCTGTTGTTTTGTTTTACTCAAAATATAGATTGATTTTTAAAAAGAATTCTCTCATGACTTGTCACTCAATAGTTCTGGATAAAAAAATTATAAAGAACATCATTTTAAATAATTACTCTCATTTTTATACAATTTTACCTAAGAAAAATAATAAATCAATAAACTATTCTTCTGAAATTTGTCATTATATTAACTTTTTTGTCTTATGAGCTTTTGTCAAGATTCAGATATTGAAATTCTTCATTTTTATGCAGTGTTAAATATTTTAATTAGACAAATGAAAATGTATTTTGTCTCAACCTATACACATATAAATATATAATGATACACATGCACACATAATAAGTATTTTCTAATTTATTATGCTAGGTTGTTTTTTAATACATTTTCCAACAGTGACATCATCCTTCTTCTCAAGTCTATTCATTAGGATCACCAAGAATGATTTCATAAAACTATGGTACATACATGGTAAATACATATAAGTAACATTATATAGACAGAGCAAGTTGTATTTATATATTTAGGAATGTTCATGTATGTGTAAACACAATTGAAGAAAACGTGGCCATGAATTTGAAAAAGAGAAAGATCCCTACTAGACTACAGGCATATTTACAGAGATAAAAACAGAAGATGGATGATGTGATTTTATAATCATTACAAATATCTTTTAAAAAAATTCTAGTGATGATTGAACTAGACCTTGACCAGTTAATTCAGAAAAAACAAAGCAGGAATGAAGTTGCTACATAGGTATTTTGTTGTTCCATGAAAGAGTTTAGCAGGCTGTTAAGACAGTCAGCCATGTCTGAGCCTTACGTTCCTTCTGTAACTTCATCTTGCTATTTTCCTACTCTTAAAAATTGCCCTTTGTTGGTAATAACACTTTACAATAAAGAAATGCAGTATTTGCTTCTTTATTTTTTAATTCCTTTGACATCTCCAACATTTGATTGTATAGACATTCACTTCTCGACCTTCCTGAGGCATTAACCATGTTAAGTTGGTTCTATGATAGTATTAATACCTAATATTCAGAACAAAATGCAAAATAAACAAATCAATGAATAAAGTTTATACTTTCAACAGTGCACTGGAAGTGACTCCAAAAATATTTTGGCTTGTCAGTTCTGTATTCACATCAGAAAAGTACCCACAAAATGTCTAGTCATGATTACTATCAAGTTTTCTCTAAGGTATACTCTTTCTGCTTTGATTTACTTTAAATGTAAGTGACCAAATTATTATTTAACCTTTCCTTTTTATTAAATTGATTTACTTTTTACACTCCATATTCCATTCCCCACCCCCCATCCACCCTCCAAATGTTCCACATCCCACACCTCCTTCCCACCACTCCCCAACCCCCTGTCTTTATGTGGATGCCCCCAACCACTACCCCACCTGAACTCTAAACTCTCTGGGGCTTCCAGTCTCTTGACGGTTAAGGTAGATCATCTCTGAATAAACACAGACCTGGAAGTCCTCTACTGTATGTGTGTTGGGGGCCTCCCATCAGCTGGTGTATGTTTCTGTTTGGTGGTCCAGTATTTGAGAGATCTCAGAGGTCCAGATTAATTGAGACTGCTGGTACTCCCTTCTCCTTAGCTTCTTTCAGCCTTCCATAATTCAAAAATAGGGACCAATAGCTTCTGTCCATTGGTTGGGTGCAAGTAACTACATCTGACTCTTCCAGCTGCTTTTTAAGAGGGCATGCTAGGTCCTTTTTTGTGAGCACTCCATAGCCTCAGTAATAGTGTCAGACTTTGGGACCTCCCCTTGAGCTGGATCCTACTTTGGGGAACCAGCTGGACCTTCTTTTCCTCGGGGTCCTCTCCATTTCCATCCCCCACAATTCTTTCAGACAGGAACAATTATGGGTCAGAGATGCAGCTGTGGGATAGCAACCCCATCCCTTACTTGATGCCCTGTCTTCCTGCAGGAGGTCTGCTCTATAAATTTCCTCTTCCTACTGTTGGACATTTTGTCTAAGGTTCCTGCCTTTGATTTCTGAGAGTCTCTTACCTCCCAGTTCTCTGGTGTACCTGAAGACCCAGCTATACCACTCTTGGGAATATACCCAAAAAATGCCCCACCATGCCACAGGGCACAAATACCATTATGTTCATAGCAGCCTTATTCATGATAACCAGAAGCTGGAAATAACGTAGATGGCCCACAACAGAAGAATGGATACAGAACATGTGATCCATTTATACAATGGGATACTACTCAGCTATTAAGAACGAGGGCATCCTGAGTTTTGCTGGCAAATGGATGGAACTAGAAAATATTATCCTGTGTGAGGTTACTCAGACCCAAAAGGTTGTGCATGGTGTGTACACACTGATGAGTGGATATTAGCCAAAAATTAAAAAATAAAAGTACAGAATATCCAAGATACAGCCCACAGAATTAAAAAACGTCAACAAGCTGACATACCCAAGTGATGGGGAAAGAAGAAAGCAATCAGAAGTGAGGAGGGAAGGAGGAACCTGGGAGGGAAAGTGGATGGGGGGAGAGGGGAACCTGATCTAGTACTGGGTGAAGAAAAAGGACTGACCCCCTGAGAGCCAGCAGAAAGAATGAAAACAGGCAACCGGTTTAATCTTTCAGAACTTGATGAATAGTTCTAGAACTCCTAGCAACCTCTACCCCAGAGGATTATGTGTTACTCTGTTTTTTATAGCATAAGGGTCTAGGACTAGTAAGATGAGTTAGTGAGTAAAGGTGCTTACCCCTGAACTCAACAACTTGAATCAAATCCCTATGACACACATGGTACAAGGAGCAGCAGCTTCTGCAAGTGACCTTCTGGACTCCATACATGACCTTTGGCACATGCACACTCACTGACACATAGGTGCATGTGAGCATGTGCATGGTAAAATAATAAGTAAAATAATAAAAGGCCAGGCATAAGCCTACATTCTAAATAAACCACAAACTTCCAAAAATGTACAGTTTCAATATATGCCCATTTCCACACCAGAATAGTATAAAAATAACATAAACAACCAATACATATATGTATATGTGCATATACATAAATATGCACATATATGTATTAGCTGTTTATCATATATATACACATATGTTGTATTTATAACATATATATGTATACATAATATATATGTTGTGTTTATAACACATATATATATACACCTGTATTCAAACATACAAATATATGTATGTATGACATATAATATATATGTATATATATAATTGTTTCCAAGAAACTCCGATAATCCAGTTATCAAGAAAAAATATATTTGCAAAACTGTAAGACTTGTTTTTACTCCTATGACTTTCTCTACAAAGTTCGATTGCCAGAAACAGGTATACTTATTATAACAATACTGTATTCTGTTTTAAAAAAATAAATTACTATCTGAAATGAAGTAGTAAAAGTCTTAAATGATTAATATTTCCTATATTAATATGCCATGAGATGACGGTAACAAAAGAGTACAGTTACACATAACTTTGCTTTGAAGCATATCTTCAGATCTAGGCATTGGTTTGACTTCTTTCTTGTTTTACACTATTGATACCAGACTTGCAGGATCAATTTTAAGGGTAGCCCCATAGACTACTTTGTTAAATTCAGGAATAGCTGCTTAGGATAAACAGACATAAAATCAATTTCCTTCTATTTTGTTTCTCGTTAGTGTATATGTTTTATGTTTTTTTTTTTTCAGGAATGTCTGACTCACATGAGAAAACAATTTAGACATCCTATCCATGCATAGCTTCTCCATTTCTAATCTAGCCATTCCATAACAAGCAGTATTCTATTTCCAGAAAAAAATTACAAGAAATATTAACACCAGTTGCTTCCTTTTATTCTTAGTCTCATTTAATTTAATGGGATCTCCCACATCCTAAAACAAGAGGGCAATTTTTATCTCTGTTGAGATGAGAAGAGGATTTGAGTAAGGCTTTGTTGTGAGCACCAGAGTTGTAGTATATCAACAGAAAGTAAGTTCTGGTATTTAACTGTGATGTTTTTCTTACTGAGAATCTTGTCCTGTCTGTCATCCAATAAATATGTATTAGATACATACACCATCCCCAAAGTAATTAAAAATTAAACAGACTTCTTCATCTCCTGGGCCAGCAGTTCACCATAAAATCATAATCATCAAAACTCATTCTTATTCACTTGGTTCTCTGATACATTCAATCCAATCCCATAAATATTTATAGTGTGCTACTTTCTACTGTTGAAAAGTTTAGTCTTGTATGAAGGGCAACACATAACTAGTATGCAAATGAGCCAAGTGTCATGAGATACACATGAGCAAAGAACTATGTTACAAAGCACAGGCAGAGGTTCCATTTAGCAGAGTAGCTTCCAGTAAAAGTCAGCAGAGGAAATTGACTCTGTGTAAGCATATGGAGAGCTACTATAACTGTGAGAATGCTGAGATGAACTGATTTACATCATGAATGGTATGAGGATTCTTCAGCATCTTGTCATGTATATGACATGAGAATACCCTTTTTTACTCTACATAGTACAACGCTGGGCAACAGAATCTTTCTGGGTTGCTTTACTGAAGGCAACACAAAAGTGAGCAATGAAGAGAAATCAGCCAGGTGACTACAATGTCATCTTATCTTTCTATATAGAGACATTTTGTGTACTGTGGCCTAGAGAAGATGAGTTGAAATGTCAACAAAATTACCTCTGAAAAGAGAAATGTCCCAGAAATCTGTATACCGTTCTTGAATCAATAGCAGCACATAGCTGCATGTGAAGACAATGTAAAGTGATAGAAATATTTTATTTCTTCATAGAAGAATCTATTCAAAAACTGCAAGACTGGTTAGATTTGCCACTGTATAATTATCACCTATGCATTCATGGTCTGTAAAATATGATTTAATTTTTTTTATTTAAAAAGTAGTGAAATAAATGAGCTTGCCTTGTAGTGAAATCAGTGCAGGCCAGTTGTTCATATTTAACCAAGTGGGAATATGTAGTAACAGGAACAAATATAAAAACTTTGCATTAAGTAAATCAGAGGATGACTTGGGTAGGAATAGAGAAGGGTCAGTGACCCCTGCAAATGTTACATGTGGTATGGAGTTAGAACCAGAGAATTTACTGATAAGCTAGACAAGGGAAGGCAAAGACAGGAATCCATCAGAAAGGATTCCATATTTTTTGCTTTGAGAAAATAGAAGGATGAAATAATCATGTACAAGTATAAGAAAGAAGACAAGAGGCAAGTGTGATGAGAACATTCAGTTATAGATGCGTTAGAAAGGCAAATGGTGTATCTAAATATTCCATATTCATGGGGACTGGAAATTTTAATCTTTAGTTCTCTGTGGTAGTTTCATAGTGCGAAGGAGGTCGCTGAGGAGACGCAGGAAGAAAGTCATGATGGAACAGTGAAAGATGCAGTAAAATATCTAGGTCAAAGTGCCATTCCAGGTGCCAAGTGATGGAAGAGTGAAAGACACAGTAAAATGTCCGGGTCAAGGGTGAAGGTGCCATTCCAAGTGCCAAGTGAATAAGTCGCTGAGGATGACTGGAGGTTAAGATCTGACACCCAACATGGTACAAGAGAGCAGTCCAAACGGCCAATTCCATCCCAAGAGCAGTTCAAACTCTGTTGATATTGGTCTCATCTCCATACTAAACTACATGGAAAAGACCTCCTTTTCTCCTATGAGATCAAATCAACTTTAATACTTTTTATTCATCTACTTTATTTTTCCCAATGTGGCTTTTAACCCCATTGTTTTTGCTTGTTTGTTTTGTTTCTTAGGTATTATAATTACAATATTCCTTTTTTCCCTCCAAACTCTCACATATACACCTCTTTTCTCTTTTTCAAATTCACGTCTTCTGTTTCTATTATTTGCAATCACATGCACACATGTATATTTATATACATAGATATTTCTAATCATAACTTGCCCAGTTTCTATAACGTTACTTGCATGCGTATTTTCAGGACTGATCATTCAGTATTGGATAATGAATTTGTGTGCTTCTCCCTTGGGAACACTGTTGTTTTGTTGTTGGTTGTTGGTTGTTTTTTTGTGTGTACGTCTGTGTGTATGTGTGTGTGTGTTTAGAGTTAATGTCTTTTGGACTTTACAAGTCCACTTTGGCGTGTCTATTGGTGTTATCTTTGTTCAGCTCACATTTGGCTAGTTATGCTGGAGAGACTTTATTGATTTATCTTTTAATGTTCCTAGTAGGTACAATCTTACAACATGCTCTCTGATTGTCTGGCTTTTATAATATTTCCTATTGGCTTGCTATTGTTGTTTTGTTTTCAAGGTTGTTTTGGGTTTTCTATATATTTTATTATGTACATTAGAAAAATATCCTCCTAGTTCACCAGAGCACTGAAGGGCTTATTCACCTAAAAGAGATAGAGCCCTAATCTAAAGCATATTAACAAAATTACAGTGGATTTGACTACATTAGGTTTCAGAAACAAACAAACAAAAAAAACATAAAACAAAAACCAACAAGCAAACCAAACAAAACAAAAACCAAACAAAAACAAAAAAAAGTTCAAGCTCTCCTGTTCAAATAGTCTCAAGAATCACAAAATGACAGCATCAGAACAAATAAACCGAGCACAGAGTCCTGCTGAACCTAGGGTCTGTGTAAGTAAACAACGCATGTGCCCTCAAGTTAGACCTAGGCTCAGTGGTTATGATATCCAAATTGTTTTGCTTCACCAGCCTGCTCAAAACTCATGGCTGCCTATGGTAGGTGAAAATACCAGAGCTTGTCTCCATGTCAGGATGATAGTAAGTGCTACATACAGGTGTATGCACACCTACACACACACACACACACACACACACACACACACACACACATGCATGCACACATATGCACAGAGACACACACACATGGACATGTAAACACACACACACACACACATACACTTACACACTCATGCATTCATGCACCTACCCACCCACAAATCTGCCTCCATGCACAGACTCAGTAGATTACACAGAGCTGTGTACATCATCAGAATGAGTTCTGTCCAGCTCCTCCCTTTTCATATGCAATCTAAGTTGTGGGTTGTGTGTTCATTGGTGAAACATAGTCTATATGCAGCCTGGCAGTTCTAAAGGGCACTGGATTTTTATTATTTCAAGTCGCCAAAGAGAAAAATCAGCTGTCTCTAAGCAAAATCCACACACTGTGAATGTGGTTCATGTGAATAAGCAGTCAATATGTATGACAAATATCTTTGGCAGAGCCCACTATTTAATACCTCTAGTCCCTTTTGAAGAAAACCTGTGAGCCAGCACAGAATATATATTTACCTTTACATAGACAAAGATATTTGTAGAAGCATACATTTTATACAAGCAGATTTTTCTTTTAATTTCCAGGAATTTTGGAAGATTTCTAAGAAAGTTAAAGACATTTTCTAAAAATACTTAGAAAAAAATTAAAGAATTAACAACTTCTGAAGAAAAAAAAAACACTGAAACTTAATTTTGAAAATCAATCTCTATTCATAAAATCAGGCAAAACCAAGAAGAACAGTTTACATATTTGCAGAGTATGTCTACGCAACAGTTTTTCATGCGAGTTCCAGAAGAGGGTCATAGATCTGATGAATGTATTTGGAATTGTGTCTACCTGGAATTGGTGCTATGAAATAAGTTATTTCTCAGTAAGAACAGTATGCACTCTTATGCACAGACACACCTGTCTAGTCCTCTTACTCTTATAATTTTAAGTCATGAATAAATCACAGGTCCAAGAAGCTGAGGCAATAACTCAGTAGGTACAGTGCTTGTCATGCAAGTATGAGGAACTGAGTTCAAATACCAGCACCCAAGTAAAACGAGAAGTGAAATGGCCTGCAGCTTCAATTCTAAAGCTGAGGAGGCCTGGACAGGATTCCTGGGCTTTACTAGCTAGCTAGATAATCCAGGAGCTTCAGGTTCAGTGGGAGACCTTGTCTCAAACAAGAAGTGGGAAAAGCAATTGGGGAAGATATACAATGTGAATTTTTAGCTTCTACTCTAGTTATACATACATAAAAGATTAAATAAATAAACAAATAAGGAAATGTGTACATTGTATTTTTTTAACTTTCTTTTTATTAGATATTTTCTTTATTTACATGTCAAATGATATCTCCTTTCTCGACTTCCCCTCCAAAAAGAAAAAAGAAAAACAAAATGAAAATAAAAAAAAAAAAAACTGTTACCTCCCCCCTCCCTCTGCTCATCTACACACCCTCTCCCACTTCCTGGCCCTGGCATTCCCCTGCACTGAGGCATAGAACTTTCACAGGAACAAGGGCCTCTCCTCCCTTTGATGACTGACTAGGCTATCCTTCGCTATACATATGCTGCTGGAGCCATGAGTCCCATCAGGTGTACTCTTTGGTTGGTGGTTTAGTTCCTGGGAGCTCTGAAGGTACTAGTTAGTTCATACTGTTGTTCGTCCTAAGGGGCTGCAAACCCTTCAGCTCCTTGGGTCCTTTCTCTAGCTCTTTCATTGGGGACCCTGTGCTCAGTCCAATGGATGGCTGTGAGCCTCTACTTCTGTATTAGTCGGGCACTGTCAGAGCCTCTCAGGAGACAGCTATATCAAGCTCCTGTCATCTAGCACTTGTTGGCATCCACAATAGTGTCTGGATTTGATGATTGAATATGGGAAGGATTCCAAGGTAACTCAGTCTCTGGATTGTCCTTCCTTCAGTCTCTGTTCCATAGTTTGTCTCAGCAACTCCTTTCATGGGTATTTTGTTCCCTCTTTTAAGAAGGAACAAAATATCTACACTTTGGTCTTACTTCTTCTTGAGGTTCTTGTGGTTTGTGGATTGTATCTTGAGTATTCCGAGCTTTTGGGCTAATATCCACTTATCAGTGAGTACATACTGTGTGTGTTCTTTTGTGATTGGGTTACCTCACTCAGGATGATATTCTACAGCATGGCTGGAAGAAGACGGGAAGATTTCCTGAACACTATCTTCCACTCATCACATTTCCCAATAGCATCCAATCCTCTCCTGTAGAATTTTTGGGGGAGTTGTATTTCTCTTTTTCACTGAATTTTATATCCACTACCTATCTTAAGCTTCTGCTCAAGATTTCGACCTCAGTATTCCAAAGTTACACTTCCCCCTATGCCTATATGCTACAGCCAGAACTAACTTCTATTTAGAGTCTCCAAAATCACCATGAAAGGCTACATTGACTTACTGTGATTCAGGGCAGAGTCCTGATTCTGAACATCCCCAGCATGAGTGACTGCTTCATGGTCCTCTTCCTACAGACTTCCTTATCTTTGCGTGTGTTCTTGTTTTTAGTTAATTCTCAAATGCTCTGTTCTTTCCTTTGAAATAGAGCATCTGTGCATGGCCTTTTCTCCTTCACTTCACTTCATTCATGCTCTGCATCCTGAGTTCAGTTCAATTATAATTTTCTTAGTGAAGCTTTTCCTGATCTCCATTTGCCACAAAAACCTGCTAATTCATGCATGCTTAGCAATATGCGCTGCTTGTTACTCTGCATATTATTGTGAAATTTTTATATTTTAAAGTAAAAGTGTGACTAATAAAATTCAATGATTTTAAGGCAACCATTTCTATTTAACTCTTGTAAGCCTGAGGTCTATTATGATATTTGTCATTTGAAAAAAAAATAAGAAATATTGACTGGATGCTTAATCAGGTGTCCTTAGTTACTGAGATACAAACAAGAAGGTCCCAATAAGTTATGTAAAAAAGTTAAGCAACCAAGATTAAGTAATTATCAAGATACATGCAAACATAACATTTGCCTCCAATCATTAGCCAGAGAGGGTTTTTTTTTTTTTTTTTTTTTTTTTGAAGAACAATGTTCTTTGACTAGTAAGACTAACAAGCCAATAACAACCTGTATAGAAGACCAACATTTCTCCAGAAAGTCTACTAGAATTCTCACAGGAATAGAAATTTACTGTATTTGATGATTTTTATACTTGGAAATTTGTAGTTACATTCCTTTTATGGTCCATGTAGTGAAAAATGTGTATTGTATTTTTTTCCAATGCTAGGGTCACGGCTGAGACCTTTATACCATAATATAGAGTAACTACTACCACAAGCAAAAGCTGACAAGTTACTTCATATGTTTTATTTTAGACTTTTATGTTTGTGAATGTGTGTGGGGGGTGGTGGAGGTGCTGGTATAAAAGCCAGTACTTACTCTTGGTGGCCAAATAAGCTGACACTGAGCTACATCCTCAAACCTATTTAATATAAGTTTTATGTGGCATGGAAGGCTTCAGAAAGAGAAAGTAAATATGGAAGAAATCTATGTATTTTTATGGAAATAGAGAAAGAGCTGCAGTTAGGGACAAGATGGTATGTGTCAGTGGTCATACTCTAAGTGATGGTAGGTTATATAGAGCGAGACTAGTTCATTTGATTTCTTCTTGACATTTACCTTTGAGAATCAGGATATTCTTTCCATTGTGTATAGGGAGAGCATTTCTGGAATGAAAAGCCTTTATGGCCTACTTTACAGGAAGGTCGGAGATTTTTTTATGGCCTATGTCAGAGAAGAAGTTCATGATGAGGTCAGAAAAATCTGCTATTTTCTCAAATACTCAGATGTCATATTTGTTGTTCATATTTCCCAAACATATCATAGAAACAAATCCCATATGCAAGGTTAGAAAAAATAGACAAAAATCATTTCAGTAAGCATAGTGAGCTCAACCAGAAGCAAAAGTTAGAATAGGTCCAGCCTTCAGGATGCCTCACTACAGAGACCAGTGTGTTCTGCAGAAACTTGCAAGCCCTTCAGGATCCTCCTTAGAGGCTTTCTGTATTAGAAAAGGAAACTCCAAGGGAGTTAGCTAAAAATATTAGGGCATGCCAATATCAGATTCACCGGTGATGTTTCTCCCAGTATACAGGAGCTGATTAAAAAGAAATGTTGAGCAGTGAGGAGCTGTGAATCTTTGTGTGTGCCTGTGTGTGTGTGTGTGTGTGTGTGTGTGTGTGTTACTTTTGCAGGTGAATGTTTGTGTGTGTATACATATGTACATGTAGGTGTGCACATATGTGTACATGTGTAATATACAAATGAGCTAAACTGGCTGGCCAGTGAGCTTCATATTTACACACACACACACACACACACACACACACACACACACATACACACACACACACACACACTGCTACAGTTCTCTATGACTGCTATCATTGCATCTTTGTACTTGGATATAAGTCAGGAGCTCATGCTTTCAATACAATCACTTTACTGACTGCCTTCTCTCAAGATATTTACAATGTCTTAATGCTCCTTAGTATTTTAATCTCTGATTTCAATATGTAATTCAAATTCCTGTTAAATGGACAGCAATAGAAGAGACCAAATTATATAAAATGAATCTTTCATTACTGCAAAATAAATTTTAATCAAAGAAATTGAAGTCTCTAACATAGCCACACTGATTAGAAACAGACACAGTTATCACACTTTCAAAAGTCTATATTTCCCAGATAAGAGAATGTTTGACTGCTGGGCAGTGGTGGCGCATGCCTTTAATCCCAGCACTTGGGAGGCAGAGGAAGGCGAATTTCTGAGTTCAAGGCCAGCCTGGTCTACAGAGTGAGTTCCAGGACAGCCAGAGCTACACAGAGAAACCCTGTCTTGAAAAACCAAAAAAAAAAAAAAAAAAAAAAAAAAAAAAAAAAAAAAAAAAAAAAAAGAGAGAGAGAGAGAGAGAGAGATAGAGAGAGAGAGAGAGAGAGAGAATGCTTGACTACCATAGAATACTTCATCTCACAAACTTTACCTGTAGCAAAAAGCAGAGCAATGGCACGTAGGATTGCATGAGCCTTAGAAGAAAGGGATTATGCATTATGCTCTTAGACCCATGGAGACAACATTTAATACTGTCATTGATATAAAGAAGCACAGTGAGGATTGATCACTGAAATAAACACCTCGCACAAAATGCAAGTCAGGGTGATCTACCATGAATAAAAAGGATGCATATTTCCTACACATGTGAAGTTGCAGCAAATTCCTTCAGTCACACAACACAAATGAAATCAACCTGGGTAAACCTGGACATCTTTACATCAATCCATTTATATTTAGATTCTAGAAGAAACTCAACTGTTCTCATGAAAATCACTCTGGCTCTGCCTTAATGTGTAGCTAGTCAGATAACTATAGGATTAGAAGAAATCTGAGCTGAACTCCTCTTTCAAAATCCTTAGCATATAAAATCAAGAACTAGAACCAGAGAGCTCTAATTCCTGACAAAAAGAACGTGAGCTGAGTCATGTCATGTCCTAAGAGGGGATATGATGCTCTGAACTACCTTGAATGTCAATAATGACCATATACACTTGCTTCCAGGAATCTAAAACATTGTAAGCCCACTATGTAGCAGGATATTTGGAGGATACAAACAAGAAAAATTATGAAGTAATTGACTCAAATGGATCCTTCTTGACCACTAAGATAAGAAAAGTCCCTCAGGACAGTTGTCTGCTTAAATGCTTTCAGAAATAAAATGAAACATACCTCTTATGTAAGCTGGTACAACGGTCACCTTGGTCGTTGGGCACAGTTGCCCTATGAGATTGCGTACTTCCATAAGGATTTGTAACCATTGCCTTCCCTTATCCTTAAGGGTACCCCATTTTGTTGTGTAATAAACTCTGTATTCTTCATGTATCCCACTTCTCTCAGCCAAATTCTTTTGACTGAGAGCCACAGGACTGGGAAACAAAAGGGGGCCAGGGAAGAATCTGAGTAGTGATACTGACTTTTCTTTATTCTGAAAGCAACCATTTAGATATGGCTGATTATCAAAATCTGCCATATAAATGAATGAAGTACTTCAACATGGGTCTGCTCATTTAAAATTAAGATCTCACTCCTGGTGAACATTCTCTATAATCTTAATTTCTAAAGTTGTCTTCCCAGTCTGTACTGTTGGAACCTCTGTCTGTTTGCTTCTCAAATCAAAAGATCTCCGTAGATTCTCCTGTTTGTGTTTGTTGTTTTGTTTTGTTGTTGTTTGTTTATTTTGTATCTCTAATCTTGGCATAGCCATCAGTAAAGAGCATTTGTGCCTGTGTTTAGAGCAGTGCATGATATAGAAGAAGCACGGTATTTCAATTTGCGTGACATTAATATGCCACTCAAGAAAGTAATCATTCTCTGACCATTCAGAATGCAGGAACAGACCTTGTTAACCAACAAGATGGAATTGCAACACATCTCTTCACAATCATGGAATGAGATTAATTTGACTAATACCTATTAGGCTCGCCAACAGCTTGCCCAGTTACTCCTATTTGCTTTAATTTATTTACCAAAGGGCCCCAATTTATCAAGTTAAATGCCTTGATACTTCATCTGTTCCCAGATTGCAAGGTGTCCTAGGCTATACCCAGGTTATCAATCTGTGAAAGGTGAAGATTTGGTTAACTCATTTAACTTGGAACAAGGTCTAAAGCTTGTAATATTTTAAGATATTGGAGGGCATGCCTGAGGTATAATTTTTCTTTTGTCAAATAGAACAAACACACAAGCAGACATTCATTTCCATGAACTAACTAAGCTCTAAATGAATGTATTTTGCCCTGCAGTTCATTCCTGACTAGGTATTTATTCAGGAGATCCTCGTCCTATTATTATGTTTGGAATGCTTTGGTTTGTGCACAGAAATTGTATTGTTTTGACAGTTCTATTATTTTTACTGGTTGGCTTGCAGCAGTTTATCTTACAGCACATGAAGAATTTATTTCTTTTAATTGGCTCTGCCTTTCTTTATGAATGTGTTTATGGGATCCTATGGCAGTTTGACATTTTAATGTTTCAGCGATTTCCGCCAATTTAGTAATCATGTAGACATTTTCTGTAAGGCCTCTGAGTAGTTCTAAAATGGGATTAAAAAATCCCACTGAATTCAGTTTCATCCATAATGCTCTCAGATGGCAGTGTCATTGTGGCACTGAACTTTATTATATATAAGAGATGAAGTGATAGTTGAGCTGAAAATTAAAGCTAGACATAAAAAGTTCTAATCAGAAATCAATTAAAATTTGAATTCATATATTTTATTTGAAACTGATGAAATGTCTGCTATTAAATATGTAATTAGTTTTCTATTGCTAGTATCTTAAGAACACATACATTTCATACCCTAACAAAGAGCCAAGCTTGGGATACTCAACACATATCGAATACTTAAATAAAGGTGTTGGAAACAAATTGATTTTTTCATCAAAAAAACAAGTTGAAAGTTTAAAAACTCACAGGGAGAAATGCTTTCAAGCCCATTAATTTTTATGACTTTAAAAAATGAATAGCTTAGTCAGTAATTCCTATTTTTGTTATAACACAGACCTGTATAATAAACATCTATAAAATGTATTGCAATTATAAAATACATTATTCAAATACTTATTGACTATCACTTTGCTTCACAATAGCTGAAAATAAACCAAGCAACTGCTCAGATTGATCTTAAAACAATTTAGTAATACATAAAATCCCGTTCAAATTGCTAGCTCCTTGTTACACAGCAAATGCAATCTATTAGACTCATTTATGCATTTCCTCATCCAGCAAATATTCAATAAGCAGATTTGAAGAGCAACATCCTATTCTGGGAGTTTTGGGAGATTCAAAGATAATCTAATATCTTAGTATGGATTTTCATTAAGCCTATTTATGTGTATATTAAAGAGGTAATATGAAACTGAAAACTGCAAGCACGTGTCATTTTGAGGTTGTGTCAATAAAGCGCCTGGGCAGTGCACTGGCAAGCACCTCCTTGAAGCAGGTGCAGAGATCGGGTGTAAACCTAGGATCCAAAGGGCCACAGAGAAAGAGGAACAGCTTGAATTAATTACAGTTGACTTCTTACCCAATGTATTCCTCCCCCCGATGACATTTCTCACCATATGACTGCCAGTATCTGGAAGAGAACATTGTGGCCCTACATGGTATGATATGGTACAGATATTCTCTTACATGTTGTGTATAAAATCAGCCTATTCAGACTTATCAGAAACTCAGTAAACCAGAATTCCCTCTGATAGGATCTGGCTTAGCTTCTTTTCTCAAGTCCCACCGGTAATTTGAATACGCAATCGATGCTGAGAAACTGACCACACTCATTACTGTAGAAATCCAACTGACCATAAAAGAACATAATAGCGGATGCAAGTATACATTGGGCAGCTTATCACTGGAGCACATGTGGTGCTCCATTGGCTTATTTGTGTTTTAAAAGCTAACTAATACCACATTTTATCTATTCTTCAGTTGAGGGGTATCTAAATTGTTGCCAGTTTTCTAGCTATTAAGAATAAAACTGCTATGAACATAGTTGAGTAAGTGTCTTTGTGGGCTTTTGGAGCATCTTTTGGGTATATGCCCAGGAGTGGTATAGCTAGATCCTAGGGAAAAGCTATTTCCATTTTTCTGAGAAACCACCACATTGATTTCCAAAGAGGTTATACATGTTTGCACTCCTACCAGCAATGAATAAATGTTTCCCTTTCTTGCCAATAGGTGCTATCCCTTGAATTTTGTTGTTGTTGTTGTTGTTGTTGTTGTTGTTTTAATCTTAGGCATTCTAATGGGTATAAGATGGAACCTCAGAGTTGTGAGTTGCATTTCCCTTGTAACTCCGGACTTTGAGCATTTCTTTAAGTGCCTCTCCACCATTTGAGATTCCTTTGTTGAGAACGCTTGAGTTTTGTAGCCCATTTTAATTGGGTTATTTGCGTTGTTGGAGTCTAACTTCAACTGGAGAATGAATAAAGAAAATGTGGTATATCTACACAATGGAATACCATTCAATTATTAAAAAAACAAAGACATCATAAATTTTACAGACAAATGGATGGAACTTGATAATATCATCCTGAGTCAGGTAATCCAGTCCCAATAGGAAATGCATGGTGTGTACTCATAAGTAAATATTAGCCATAAAATACAGGTATCATACTACACTCCATAGACCCAAAGCTAAAAAAGAAGAAAGGCCCAAGTGAGGAATGTTGAATGTCACTTAGAAGGGGAAATAAAATAGTCGTAAGAGGCAGATGAAGGGAGGGAACTGAGAGGGAGGGGGGATGAGGAGGGGAAATGGAGGGGTTCAGATCAGGTTTTGGGAAGGACAGGAGAGATATCTAGCTGGTCATGAAAATGAATGGAAATCTGCAAATGACAGGGGTGAGGAGGTAGGGTGCATTTCCAGACAAGACAGAGAACTGGGCTAAGGGAGGCACCCAAATGTCAGTGGAGGTGAACTTAGCTGTGGTTCATTACATTGGGGATACGGAACCCGAAGGGACACCTGCTGTAGTTCTGTCAAGGGATGCCTCAGTGGAAAGAATCTCAGTGACAGTAGCATCATTATAAATTCATCTAGGGTTTCAGTATTCTCCTGTTTTTGTTTTCGTATGCTGTTCTTGCTGTGTAACAACTTCTTTCTTCATGCCTGTATCATATTCACTATAACATATATTATCAGATATTTCAACATAATTCTTAAATGTTAAACTTACCTTTCTCAGCAATTAATTTTACTCATATTCTCTTAGTAAATACTGGCTCCTTTCTCTTCCACCACATCTCCCTCTCTCGCCCCAATTGTGAGAATTTTCACTACCATTGATGGGGTAATCCCATTTCCACAATCACTTTAGTTTTCTTCTTAATGCTAAACTCCTTCAACTATTCTCTGCCATTCCTTCAGTTGCAATCTGTCTTGAGCACATATCATTCAGCTTTTCATTAATTATTTTCACATGGTTAAATCTAAGCACCAGTCCTCTGCTCCTTACTGCTACCTATCAGCAGCCCTTAACACTGTTGACTTCACTTCTCCCTTCTAAAAACACCTTTTTATTTGGCTTCAAGGGCACTAAACGGTACATTTTCTTCGCTATTTTTTGAAGCCAATGCTTCTTTTCAGCCACTTTGTTGATCAGTGTTCATTTTCCTGACCTCAAAAACGTAGAGTGCTCTAGCTTCGCCCCTTCAGCTTTTGCTCTTTCTGTCAACACTCATTTCTCAGTAATCTCTTCCAATCCTATAAGGCTAGGTACTATCTCTTATGAAACCTTATAAAATCTGAATTACTCTCCAAACTCTGTAGTGGCATAGAACTTCTCTTTCTATATTTCTCCTTAAACATCACGGAGATGTTTCATATGTGACAAGAATCCACACTCCTCACACTGTCTCTCCCGTTGCCCTTCAAATCAAATTTCATCTTGAAGAAAAAAAATCACCAGTCTTTTTGTTCAGTCTGAAAACACAAGTATTCTTTAACTGTCATTCCATCGTATGAAAAATCCCATAAATGTTCTTTTCACATTATATACAAACTCTCAATACATGAGCAACACTAAATACATACAGAATACCACTTCTTATTAAGTTCATTAATTCCAATGTTAAACAACCTAGGATAATTTTAATTATTTAAGTTGACTTGTAATAACAAAATGAAAGAAGAAAGATGAAATTTAAAAAATTCCTTATTTTCTCTATGTGTACTTTAGATTTGATCTTGCCTACTTTTATCTACTTTTCACTTTTATTAAACAAAGTGAAAAACATGTTATTTGCCAGTTTCCAAGTGCCTTTTGACATTCTGTATCTCTAGGAAATGAGAGCCTCAGCTGATGGTGGGACCACAGAAGAAACTAGGCTTTTAGCTATACATCCCGGTACATTCTCACCTTGTGGACTGTATACATTGCTCAATCTGATTTCAAAAGTCTTCTCAGCCTTCCAGTTTCTCATTCCACATAACTCTTGTTAAGGAACTAGAGATTAACTATTAAGAGAATACAACTTATTAAGAATCCCTTACTCTCCTTTCTTACTTCTTCTTCTATCCATTGTTTTCTGAAACACTATAAAAATCTGTATTTATTTGAACTGTTAGGAGTCTAACCAATCCCCAATGAAATACAAAGTCTATCCATGAACAAAACATTTCCAGTTCATTATTTTTTCCACATTTCTATATCTCTAGCATTTAATATGGCACATACTAGACACTCAGAGAAACTGTTAAATAAATAAATGAATCGGGGTTGTTGAACAAAATATCACTCTTTGGATTTTGGCATCCACAAATCTCATGCTATGCTTCTTGACATCTTTGTACCTTCTAACATGGATAAACTATGATACCTTCCATAGAATGATGCATTTTGAACCTGAGGCACTTTGAACCCTCTATTTGTTTTTGTAAGCACTCTATTCTGTTGTTATTCCCATTTTATTATCTGTCAGGAAGTTCTTTTCAGGATGACAACACCCAGTGCTTTATCACACATTGTGATAACATTTTTATGATTACATTGTCACTCTCCAGCTCCTGCCTGTATGTTGGGTGTCCTTTAACAAGTAACTTTCTTCAAATAGCTTACTGCACCGTTTTGATTTTCTCATTCTTCCCAACTCTTTGAACATTTCTATTTTTAATGCCACCCCGCCAGTTGTCCTATATTTATTTGTTAACTTTCTATGGCTGTGAGAAAATACTCATCAAAAACTTGCCAAGGCAAGTAGACACAAAAATCCTACCCCTAACCAAGAAGCTATTTGCAATTGATACCTGCTAGGAAATAGAAAATCAGTTCTCTCTAATGGAGAATCACTGGGTATATCACCCAGACTCCAGGGCAGGCACTGAGCCCAGGAATAATTGGATAACACAAAACCCATATTTATTTTTGCATGTGGTTTCTTATTTGTTTTGGTGCTTGTGTACTTTTTGGGTTTATTTGCTTGCTTGCTCTGATTGTCATTTTGTTTCTGTATTTGTTATTTTGTGTGAGAGAAAAAGAGACAGTGATCATGGAGTTGGATCAGTAGAGGGGGAGGGATCTTGGAGTGCTTTGGTGAGGAAGAATACTATTAATATTGATTATTTAATTTAATGGTATTTGATAATATTAAAATATTGTATGAAAAATTTAATTAATAAAAATTTTAAAAGAGAAAAAATTATTAAAGTTTGGAGTATCAATCTATGGTTGTATGGACCCTCTTTGGCCTTATGACAGAGCCATTTTTCATTAACTTGAGACTATTTTTTTTTAATTAAGATAAACACTTTTGCTTGACTAGCTCCATTCAACTTCTCTGAGTACATTTGGTTTCACTTAGATTCTTACTTATTTTATTGTAAGTACTCTGATGTTATTCAGATTCTATAAACATCACATTACTCCATTTGCATTTAAGCCTGTCTTCAGGACTGTAAAAGTTACTAAGTATTTGAACTTATGCATTCATATTGTTCCCTGGATAGCTTAGGAAAATAGCTGGGTGTGAGTCATAAAGAGAAATCACTGGGTAGGTAATTTCAAAGAAGCAGACAAGAATAATTTAATAAATTTCTTTTAGCAAGCAACATTATATGAACTCAGCACATTATATTTAGGAATATATATCTATGTACAAACACATGAATTCATGCAATAACAATTAGTGAAAAAGGAGACCATGAATTTGAAGGAGACCTTGGAGGGCTTACGGGAGGGTTTAGAGAAAGGGAAAAGAATAAATGTTGAAAGGAAACTGCAAACTCAAGAACAAACAACAAAGATAATCAATAACAGCAACAAAATTAAATAAAATCACTTGTTATTAGCATTGGAATATATCACGTCAGCTTTCTATTTAATTTAGAGCATACATAAATTTAACTGAAGAGTAACTGTACTCTTAAATATAGGATGACAGCAGATACTGGAAAGGATGTGGAGAAAGAAGAACACTCCCTCATTGCTGGTGGGATTGCAAGCTGGTACAACCACTCTGTAAATCAGTCTGGCTGTTCCTCAAGAAATTAGAAATAGTTCCACTATAGGACTCAGCTATACCACTCCTGGGTATATACCCAAAAGATGCTCTAACATACAACAAGGACACATGCTCCACTATGTTCATAGCAGCCTTATTTATAATAGCCAGAAGCTGGAAAGAACCCAGATGTCCCTCAACAGAGGAATGGATACAGAAAATGTGGTACATTTACACTATGAGTACTACTTAGCTATTAAAAACAATGATTTCATGAAATTCAGAGGTGAATAGATGGAACTTGAAAATATCATGCTGAGTGAGGTAACCCAGTCACAAAAGAACAAGCATGATATGTACTCACAGACAAGTGAATATTAGTCAAAAAGAAGCTCAGAATACCCACCATACAAACTCACAGAAGATATGAAACTCAAGAAAAGAGAAGATCTCACCAAAGTATGCATGCTACAGTTCTACTCAATAGGAGGAAGAGAGTAATCTATGAGAAGCAAAGGGAGAGAAGGAGAGGGGAGGGGAGAGAAGGGATGGGGGGTGAGTTCAGATATGGGAGGAGATGGGGGAGAAGTACAGAGGGTCAGAAATTTGAAAATATAGGTATGTAGCAGTTGGGGAGTGATAACTGGGAGTAGCCACCAGAAAGTCCCAGATGCCAGGAACCCAAGAAGTTCCCAGGACCCAACAGGGAGAACATTAGCCAAAATACCCAACAAAGGGAAAATAGAACCTGTAGAGACCATATCCAGTGGCTAGGCATGGGCCCCAGTTGAGGGATGGGGGCACCCATCCACCTCAAAAATCTTAATCTAGAATTCCTTCTGTCAAAAGGAAATGGAGGGACAAAATATGGAACAGAGATTGAAGGAAATGCCATATGGAGACTGCCCCACCTGGGGATCCATCCCATCTGCTGACACCAAACCCAGACACTATTGCTGATGCCAAGAAATGCTTACTGACAGGAGCCCAGTATGGCTGTCCCCTGAGAGGCTCTGCCAGAGCCAGATCAATATGGATGTGGATTACACAACCAAACATTGGACTGAGTGCAGGGTCCCCAGTGGAGGAGTTAGGGCAAGGACTGAAGGAGCTGAAAGGGGTTTGCAACCCCATAGGAAGAACAACAAAATTAAGCAACCAGAACCCCAAGAGCTCCCAAGGATTAAAGTACCAACCAAAGAGTACACAGGGGATATGCATGGCTCCAGCTGGATATGTAGCAGAAGACTGCCTTATCTGCCATCACTGAGAGGGGAACCCCTTGGTCCTGTGGAAGGTTGATGACCCAGGATAGGGGAATGCTAGGGCACTATGGCAAGAGTGGGTGGACTGGTGGGGGAGCACCCTCATAGAGGCAGGAGGAAGAGAGGAGGAGATAGGGGTTTGTGGAGGGGAAACTTGGAAGGGGGATAATATTTGAAATGCAAATAAATAAAATAACCAATAAAAATGAAAAAACACAACTACATTTAGATGATTCTTTCAGTTTTGGAAAGAAGAAAGGAAGAATTGACTAAAAACTATATGATGACAAATGACTTTCATAATCTAAATTAATTGAATACAAATTTATCTTATTCTTACATTTAACCATTTAAATCTCAGTATAAATTACTTTCCAACAATAAGGATAAAATATATCTATACTTCACAAACAAAAGGAAAAAGCTATCAAATATAGGAAATACTGGAAAGCAAATGAAATGAGAATTTGTTTGAGAAACCATTTTTATTTAACTTTATTAACAAATGGGCACAGTCTATTCATAAAATTCTGTTGCATTGAAAGTATATTTTCACCTCCAAAATTTAAACCTATGTTATCAACTGGACAAGCTATTGTTTGCTATATGTTATAAACACATGTATTGTGTTATACATACACACATCAGGGATATCTATATACATCTATCTCATAATCTTAAGGAATGATGTCTATAGTTCTCTTCGTTATGTTTTTGCTTTGAAAAAAAAAAACAGGGCTGGAGAGATGGCTCAGTGGTTAAGAGCACGGACTGCTCTTAAAGAGGTCCTGAGTTCAATTCCCAACAACCACATGGTGGCTCACAACCATCTGTAATGAGATCTGATGCCCCTTTCTGGCATGCCTGAAAAAAATACTAAGAAGTGTGTGTGTGTGTGTGTGTGTGTCTGTGTGTACCTGTTGACAGCACCTGGATCTTCTGGAAGAGCAGTCCATGCATTTAACACCTATGCCATCTCACTAGCCCCCAATTCAATTTTCATATATATTTATATGTATTTGTATATGAGAGAAAATCTTAAGTTGTAGGGCTTTTAGAAGGAGATACACATTTGTTTCAATAGGAACAAAATTTCTACTGGTTCTAGGATTTAGCCATATTTCTTAAGTACGACTTTTCATATGTATTGATGTCTATGAATTGAAATACATTGTTAGAAAGTAAAAAACAAAACTCTTAATAAAAGACTGAGTGTTTCGCCTATATTCATACAAAATAACTCACCTTTGCTTTTCCTCCATAGTCACTAAACTTCTGAATCATATAAACCAGCCTTAAAAATTTAATCACAGGTAACATTTAGAACAACAACAAAATAATCCTTAAACTTTATCTTCTGTTTTCTAATATTTCATTTTCTTTTTCTGTTTTATTAATAAATTTTGTTCTTTGACAATGCCATATATGTATATAATGCTTTCTGCTTACTTCTTCCACCATGCTCTCATTTCCCTCTGACCACTCCCACCTCTCCTTTCTTCATACAAATCTCTTTCCATAATCATTACGTTGATTGATCTGTGTCCCAAGGAGCTAAACGAAGACCATTCCTGGGACCTTGAATGTGAAAGCATCCATTGCAGCCATCTGGGTTTTCCTGCCGATACAAAACTAGAAACTGTCTCTCCACCTCTCCTAGACTCTGTTAATTGACAGTGATTAGCAATAAGTAGTATCGCCCCCGTGAGCTCCTTCCCAATCCCAAATTTCTGCAGCTAGCTCTGAGTGTGCTCTTGCCCACGTTCCACTTGCTATCTTTTCCCTGGAGTTCAGTCCTTGCCCAATCTTCCTGTCCTAAAGCCTGGCCAAATTCTGCCTTGGCTATGTTCTTTCCCTTTGGCCTACCTGAGTCACTGCTGAAGGAAAACACCAGACAATCTTAGTTTAGGAAAAACAGACAACACAATCGCTGGGCACAGAACGTAGCTTTCTAAATTTATCAACTATTCTATGTTAGAAATCTTCTCCTAGCACTTGGGAGGCAGAGGCAGGCGATCTCTGAGTTCGAGGCCAGCCTGGTCTACAGAGTGAGTTCCAGGACAGTTTTGAGAGAAACCCTGTCTCGAAAAACAAAAACAAAAACAAACAAACAAACAAAAAAAGAAAAAAAAAGAAAGAAATCTTCTGATGGCGGATCCTGGTGGATCTGCCATAAACAGGATCCGCCACCCACAGGATCTGCCACCTGAACTAACAGCTTCCAGCCTGCACTGGATCTGCCTTGCTCCTGCAGTCCAAAAGGACTCCTCTTCCCCTGCCTTCCGGCTTCCTCTCTCAGACCTGGAAGTCCCACCTCCTTCTCACCCAGTGATTGGCTTCTTGTATTTATTATTATCGTCAATTAGGGGGAAATTCTGCTACGTATGTATATGCGTGCATCTAAACCATCCTCCTGTCACTCAAATATAATTTATCATTATGAATTTCTTTATTTTAATAGCACACTACCTACAAGTTTGATTAAATCTACATTTTTTTTCATTTAAGTTGTCCACACAACTTAAAGTTATTCCATTGTAAATGTAACTTTTATTCACCAGAAGTAATTGTTGGCAGGGAGGCTTATTGCTGAATAAGCATGCCCTAGTGATTTCTGAGTTCGAGGCCAGCCTGGTCTACAGAGTGATTCAACTCAGCTGTTCTGGCTCAAACTCTTCTCTAAGCCAACGGATTCAAACTGTTTCTCCTGCCTTCTCACAGAATTGCTGTGCTTACCCTCCAACTAATTCTGTCAGTTTTGTTCTAATCTTCTGGCTCCTTCTTATTCTCCAGCTTCAATTGCTTCTGCAGACCTGCACTGCATGAACTGAACAAACTGAAGTAGTTTAACTGCATTTAACTGAAATGCACCTAACTGACTGAGTCAACTCTCTCAGACTTGCATTCTTCTTTTAAAATTTATTCATTACTCATTGTATTTGTCTACATTTCAAATGTTACCCCCTTTTCAGTCTCCCCTCCACGAACCCCCTACTCCATCTCCTCCCCTTTGCCCCAGCCACCCACTCACTCCCGGCCTTACTCCTCTAGCATCTTCTTATTGTGGAAAGCACTGTCTTACTTCACTTCAGAGAGAATATAATCTAGGAGGCTTCTATCATGAGATGTCTCTGAATGATGCTCACATCAAATGATACCCACCAAAAGGTACTCATGTGGAACCTGGAGTCTGTGAATATTACATTACTTAAAAAAGAAATTTTGTGGCTTGATTGACTTAAGTACTACAGTATATGGCTATCTTTGGTTATTGAAGTCATTCATAAATGCATGAGAAAGGAAATTAATCTAAAGGAGAAATACAGAAATGCTGGGACAACCAGTTTATGTCACATAGCAGATGCCCATCTTCCTATGTTGCTGCTGTTTTTCTTGCTCATCTGTATGAATGTAGGCCTTATAGATAATTCATTAAGGGTTCAAGAAAAACTAAGAACTTTATTGGAAAGAACACAGTAGGATTACTTATAGCTTCAGGGGAAGAAAAGATGAAAATCCCTTTATAAGTTTGACTAGGTGAATTGTATACTTTAATACTTTATAAATATTAGCTTAAAAGTAATTATCATATTATCATGCTCCTTGGATTAAAAAGGAAATAAAGATTAAGAGAAATGAAAACAGAGAAGATTAAAATGATGCAAGTGACAAGGATGGCTACCAGATACCAGAGAATAGATGAGTTTGGTAAGGAGAATACTTTCCATGGAGCCTGTCAAATAGTTTAACCGTACTCATTTTCATTCCAATGTAGCCTGAGTTTCATAAGCAGTGTTGGCAGTTGAATAAACTGGAAGTAGAAATGTCCCAGCTTCAAAACTAATACTTTTTAAAACGTCTTTAGTTGCTTTTTCTGAATTTCGCATCATGCACCTGAGTCCCACTTATATCCCCATCCCTCCATATCTACCCTCTGACCCTTCAACCTCCACCAAAACAGAATAAAACAAAACAACAATAAAACAAAACAAAATAAAACAAAACTTCTTGCCATGGAAGTTGTAGTAGTTCATTGTGAATCACACACTACACCCTTTTGTTCAAACGGCTCTACTTGCAAATGTTCATTGCAATGAGTCCTTGGTTTGGTTTGAGGCCTTGGGCTTCTGTCACACTTTCAAAACAGGATTATCTTCAGGATTTCTCTTGTATACCCTTGTTTTGTCCTGTATTGTGGAGATCTAATATCTTTATGTCTTCAGGATTGGTGACTTCACATGCTCCAGTACTTCATAGACAGGGTATATGTTAAGGAGGGCTAATTTAAAGTCCTAGAACTGGGCCTCAGTGGTAACAGACTTAGTAACTGAGTAACTGAGTTTGTCTGTTTGCCAGCTCTCCTTTGCCTACTACATAAGATCATATCTTCTTCCCTTTCCCAGAGACAGACAGGGACAGCTCACCAGAGTACCACTGGGTAAGGGGCAAAACTACTGAGTTTTAAAGACAATGATAGTTCTACACCCAGACCCCTGAAAACTTGCTAAGAAAGAGGAGTTGAAGAAAAGTCTCAAAAGGAGAAAAAATATTTTCAAACCCATGTATATCATGTGATCTTTGGACTATAGGGAATCCAAGTCAAATACATTGGCAAACACAAACTATCTAAAGTTATGGTCCACCTACAATAAGCAGCATGAAGAAATAAGTCAGGATTAAAAAAGTGATCAAAACAAGTTGTAATTAAAATAGTGAAGACATGAACACTCTGGGAAAGATGGTGAAGGGGTAAGAAAGTAACGTATCATTGTCAGCAGCAAAATAACTGTGACTCATCTGGACCATAATGTTATATTCTAAAATATTATGAAACATTTGAGGTCAACATATTTACTAGTATAAAAATTTCTTAGAAAATTGATACTTAAAAATCTAAAATGAGAAAAAATATATAATTTTTAAAGTTTCTTATCTGCTTAAATATAAATTTTCTAATTAAAACTTACCTAAAACTAGTTTGAAATCCTTATTGATGAATTTTTCCTAACATTTAAGATGGGAAGTTAAGCACTAAACAGAGCAGTAAAGAAAGAGAAACCATAAAAGACACCAAAATAGCAAAAGAAAAAGTCAAATTGTCATGAGTTGCCTACCCCTAGATATTATGTGGATAACATCAATACTTCCATATTAAAAAAACTATTAGAACTGGGAAATTAAGTCAGCAAAAACAAAGAAGAATTCACCATAAAACTCTCAGGATTGCTACCTGTTGATAGAAAATTATCTGACATCGTAACCAGAGTAGCAATCCCATCTCTAACTGCTGCAAAATTAAAGACCTGAAATATATTTAACTAGAGGTAGAAAAACCTAAATAATTAAAATGTTGAGTCACTGATGCAAGCAATTAAAGTAGATATAATAAAACCATATAAAGCTATTCCATATTTCCATACTAGAAGAATCAATTTTGTTAAAATGTTCGTACAGTCCAAAGCTAACTGCATATTCAGTAATCCATATCAAGTTTCTAGTGAGATTTTTCATACACTTAGGTAGTCTAAAATTTTATTAGGACATGCACACATATACACACATAAACATACATGCACACACATGCACTGGACATACTCTAAAATTATCTTTCACAAAAAAGATCAAATCAAGAGAAATTACACTATCTGATTTTAAAGCTTCATGGTAGTGATACAAAACAGACACATTTGGCAGTGATCCTGTAAGTAAACCTATGTATTTCTTAATGATGGAATTTTGATGGAGGTCTAAGAACATAGTGGAGAGGTAGTACTATTTTCCATAGATGATACTAAGAATGTAGCATGTCTACATGCAGAAAAATAATATTATACCTTTATGTCTCAGGCATTTCAAAAATCAACCCCAAATTAACTTAAAATTAAAAGTAAGGCTTGGAACGATGTTACAGAAAGAAAACAGAAGAAATACTTCAACATTGAAATCACTGATATTTATTTAGGACAAGACCCACAACAAAATAATTAAGAAACAAAAAGAAAAAGGTATACAAATAAAATATTTTCGTACAACAATGAAAAAAATCAACAGATTACACAGAAAATCTCAAGAGTAGCACAATACTTTTGAAAATAATGCCCAAAAGCCAAATAAATAAATCAATAATGGAACATAAACAACAAATAAATATTTCTATAAAGGAGATGTGTAAAAATGACCAACATATACATGAGGAAATGTTCAGAATAACCATGCGTCAGGAGTATGTAAATAAGAACTCCAATGAGATATTATATTTATTTATGATAGTTAATGCTGACTGGGGTGTGGCAAATGGAAAGTTCTGAAAACTTGTATGTTTCAAAGCTGTATTGTATAAAAATAGTGTATTATTGGCATATAAATTAATACAGTTATTATGAAAAGCAATATGGAATTTCCACAAAATATTACAATTAAAATTAATTATATCAATGACGCATCCACATCAATATTCATTGTAGCACAATAGCCAAGAAATAGGGATACCTATAACCCCATCAAGAGATAATGGCTATAGAATTCCACACAATGGGTTTCTATTCATCCCGAGAAAGAATGCAACCTTGATCTTCTTAACATGGATAGTACCAGAATTTATTTTTTTAAGTGAAGTAATCCAGACATAAAAATAAAAGAGTCACATGATTTCCCTTACATATTGAATCGAAAAATTGATGTCATAGAAGTTATAAATAGAATATCAAAATCTAGGGAGAATAGAGTAGAAGAATAGTTAGAATACTTTACATGGGTGAAGCTCTGAGTAGAATAGGGTAGGAGTGTGGTATAGAAAGATTATCAAGTGGGTGATTAGTCATAGAATCTTAGGACCAAAACTTTTAATGTACAGAATATTGTAGAGTAGGATAATGACAGATAATGATGCGTCATGCATTTCATAAGAAAAAGAAAGAAAGAATTTTGTTAAAATTCACCATGAAATATTAAAAATATGTTGATTGGTTGTAGGTGATGACCATCCTGTAATGCAAGCTTTGGAAAGGAGACAGTGCTATCCAGAAAAAACTGATTAGCAAGACTATCATTTCAATATCCAGAAGCTGTGGTTTAACTGAAAGACTCCACCTCAAAGAAAAAGGGGGAAGAGAAATTATGGAGTATTATCTATACCAGTCTTACACCTCCACACTCTTGCACAAATAAGCATTTAGTTTCCCACACATGTTCCCACACAAATATAAATATGTACATACACACACTATTCATGAAGACACATGAAAAACTTTGCATATATGTATATAATCTACCACATTAAATATTATATATATAACATCTACCACATTAAATATTATATATAGATAGATGTTAAACATATATATTTAACAGTTTTGTTCCAAAATTTGACTTGAGACTCACTGTCATGAGGTTAAGGTGTCGACAGCATTGCTTTTCTTGACACAAATGCTAGGTGAGCATCACTCACCCTTCATCAGCTTCTCTAGGAAACACATGAATTCCCCCGTTACTAAGGCATGATACTATCATTTCCTTGACCCAACCTCTGACCCAACCACTTCATCTGTGGATGAAGCTGACTCTTTTCTCTATATTTTTTAAAGCAAATTACTTATTCTTTCACAGATTCATACTTATATGTAATCTACTTTGATTGTATTCTCTCCATTCCTCATGGATCCCCTTCCTCCTCCCACCAGATTCCTTCCCCTTCCTTATAAAGTCTTCCTTGTATTTATACGTCTCTTGTTTATGGCCCAGTATCTTTAAATAGTGTTGTCTACATGAACGTGGTAGATGTTAAATCCTGGAGCAAGGGCAACTTAGCATGGAGGAATATTACTCTCCTCCCTACAGCAATCAGTTAACTGCTAATGGCTCCTCAGAGAGGAGTGAGCCCTTAGGAGGCCCTCTTTCATCCACGATGGGTGAAGTTTTGATGAGTTTGGTCTTTTATGGGTCTTGCGAAAGTAGCCACTGCTACTGCTGCAATGACTTCACTAGCTCAAAACTCTTTCATGTCTTGGAATAGCTTTTGCAGAGCAATCCATCCCATCTTCTAGGCCTTCCATTTTTTCCCACAAACACTTCCCCAAGCTTCAGAGGAGTAATACAAATGTATCATTTAAGACAGAGCACTCAGTAACCACCTATTCTCAGCACTTTTATCATTTATAATTCTTTGTAATATGGATGTTAAACAGTGTCCATTACAGAACCAGCAAACAAACAAACAAAATAACAAAATCACTTCTCTGATATAAGGACCAAAGCCAAGAGCAGGACAACATCTCTAATATTTTCAACATCAGTATTTAAAATACAGTTGGATAGCATGTCCACACAGCAATGCAGCAGTAATAGTAGGTTCATCCATGTGATTCACACCTTCTGCAGCTGTGAGGTTTGACTGGTTTAAGGGACCAAGTCTAAATGACGTCCTGTAGAACACAAGCATTTGTAGTTTTCTGTTCTTGTGATGAACTTTTTACAATTGAGGAGAGATGTAAACTGAAAATAGTTCTAGTTTGCAATTCCTTTATAGATAAAGATGTTGAACATTTTAGAAGACATTTATTAGTTATTTATATGTCTTCTATATGTCTTATTTTAAGGGAGAACTTGGTATTAAATTCCACAACTCACTCAGATTGAGTTGTTTTAATTTTTTCTTTTTCTTTTTTTCCTTTTTTTTTTACATTCTATGAATATTCTAGCTATTAATTCTCTTTTAGATGCTTAACTACCTAAGGTTTCCTCTGATTCTGAAGGTTTTCTCTGAACTCTATTGACAATTTTCTGTGTAGTATAGGAATAATCTTTTTTCATTCCATGATGTCCCATATATCAATTGTTGGCCTTACTTCCTACTTCACTACAAGTAATAACTGTCTGTACCTTATCCGACCATCTAATTTTTAATGGTTAAGAGCATTGGGCCTTACATTGAACTAATCTGGATAATCATAATTTTAATATTAATAATTTAATCCCATCTGTAAAATTATATATGCCAACATTAGGAAATAAATTCACAGATTCTGAAAATTGGGACATGCACATCTTTCAGAGTATGATATACCACTCCATACTTTTTCTTCTCAGTAAACTAATCCAAATAGCAAATATTATTTTGACTTCAATCACCATTATGAATATCTTATGTAACATTTGAAAATAGGTCAGTCAAGTTTAGTTAGTAAAGAAAAGTTTAGAAGAGATAGTTCAGTGGTAGAATACTTTGCAGGGATGAAGTTCTGAATTTAATCCCTAGCACTTATGGAAATGTAAAAATAAATACCAGAACTTAAAAAGGATATGATTTAAAAATAAAACTATAATTTTAATTAAAAGACAAAATTCCTGAAAAGTTTATAATTTGTATAATATATAAATTATATTAAGCTGATAATAAGGTATATTTGCAATTATCATGACAAATACCCCACACCACATTTGACTCAAATCCTGTCAATAATGATGCCATACAATTACAAAGATGTCATGGAAAGACCTATTGCTTTAATACTTTATGATGAAATATAACAAATTATCACACAGGTTTTGCAATATATATATGTATATATATTGTCAATATATATATATATATACATATATATATACTTCTAACTTTTTCATAAGTTTTGTAATTTCTCTTTCCCTGTAAAAAGCAATGATTAATCTGTTCCACAAGTGAGGAATTTGCAAAGAAAACTCCAGTTATTTTTTCTTTTGTTCTGAGGTGAAAGTTATACTGTGTAAGGAACATCCCGTAAAAGAATATCTTTACCATAACTCCACACTGATTAACAGCTATGTCAGCCATGCCATTTTATAATCAAAAAGACTAATAGAAATTCTTGTTTCTCTTGCAGAGGACCAAGGATCAGTTTGCAACATCCGTAAGAGGCAGTTCATGACTGCCTGTAGTTCCATGACTTTCCGACACACTATTTCTTCTTCTGTTAGAGATAGCATGCCTGTGATGTACATACAGAGAAGCGCGCGCACACACACACACATGCAAAATAATGACAACAACAGCAATAATCTATATATATGCATATGTATGAAAGAGATTCTTTAGTACCCTGTGTCAGAGTCTTCAGGGATGTAATGTATTTTAGTCATCACCTGGCACCTGTATTGGCATGGGCTTTTCAATAAAGCAGCTTCCCATTTTACTCTGGTTCTTGTAAATAACTCCCTGCCCTATGGTCCTACAAGTAACCCAAATAAACTCATATGTTCACTAAACAAGACTTGAATAGAATTATTATATTATTTCTTTGATCATATCATGCCTTTCTGGGATGTATACCCATTTGTTAATATCTTTCCAGGAAAAAATCACGCGACAAAGAGTTACCAGTAGTATCAACAATGAGCTTGAGACATACTTCTTCTGTTGGGTGGAAAAATATGTTACTAAGGCTGCTATATTTGAATGTGAAATCATTGAAGTAGCAATGTCAACTTAGCTATCTTTTCCCATGTGGCATGGTATGACCTCACCCCATTTTGTGTGACAAAATGTGTGATTGTGATTGAGAAAACTGAGAATAGAACCACTGTGGAAGGGATGCTCTTTAATATGTTGTTTGTGGTAGCATTATTCTGAGATGGCATTATATCTTCTACAATGGAGTCTGCCATGTGAGTATAAAGATGCTTGAAATACATGAGGCAAATAAGTGGTCATATCTGAAGTCAACAGAGGCAGCACACATAGCACAGGATTGTAATGAGATAATTATGGAGGCAGCTGGGTGGCTATTGCTCTGATGTTAAGACATTCAAATATGTTTGGGTTATCTGTTCACAAACAACTTATTCACATAATGGAAGAACTACAATAGAAAAAAATATCAAGATGCTACTGTCCACATTTCTTAACATTTTTAAAACTTCATTGCGATTTATTTAATTGCCCAGAATTACCAAAATACAAGGTGTTATGTGTCAGGACTATAGCAAAAAGTGACATGCAAACAATTAGTAACTTGTTTCTATTTTTTTTCAATGATGTTTTCTTTTTTTATTGGATATTTTCTTTATTTACATTTCAACTATTATCCCCTTCCCCTGTTTCCCCCACAGAAACCCCCTATATCATCCCCACTTCCCCTGCTTCTATGAGGGTGTTCCCCCACCCACACACCCACATCTGTCTCCTCACCCTGGAATTCCCCTACACTGGGGCATTCAGCCTTCACAGGACTAAGGGCCTCTTCCCCCATTGATGACCAACAAAACCATCCTCTGCTACACATGGGGCTGGAGCCATGAGTCCCTCTATATGTTAACATTTCATTTGTTTTGGAAAATGGTTGGTATGGGTTGTATTCATAGAAGAGTTAAAATAACAGTGAGTTCTGTGAGGAGACTGTATCTGGTATGGGACTTTGGAGGCTTTGTTGATCATCATAACCATAAGGAGATAGAATAGGCCTAAGTGAATCTGGGCAAATTAGGTTTGTAAAGGAGCAAAGCAAACAAGTTGAAGTAAGAACAAGAAAAATCATACAAAAGTGTTTTCTTGGGTCAGTCTGAAGCAAGCCATCAAGGTTTACATTGACCTGGAGTTCTTAAGGGTGAAGTATAACAGAAATTGAAATACATTGCTTATAAACAATTAGAAGACTTTAAAACTTATGCAAAAGTGTACAGAAGGGGTGAAAGAGGAAATAGAGGGTGGAAGGTAAGAGGGATACAGGATATCTATCCTGTATATATTATAAGATATCCTGTATATCTTATTACACACATCCACACACACACCCATATATAAATGCATATGCATATGTATATGTACATATATATAATCTTAAAAATAGTATGCTTTTTTAAGGCATACTATTCCCAGAGTTATTCCCAGAGTGCACTGTATATTTACCCAATCTGACTCTTTTAACTAGGCCTGTATTATGATGACGAAAGTGACAACATTCATGGTGGTCATGATGTTAGCCTAAGGCCCAAGAGCTGTGGAATCAGCTCCATTTAAAGATCAGCAGGAAAGAATACAACATGCTTTCGCTTTGTTCCTGAGCTTGGCTAGTAGTATGAACTGAGCCCATAAAGCCTGCTGGGAACAAGGAGATATGAAACTGCTGTCTAGCAGAAAGAGACCAGGTGGCTTACTGGAAAATGACATATATGCTTTTAACCTAATGTTGCTCTTCTGACAGAAAATTTTATATGAATGGTAGGCTTTTTTCAAGCTGTACTGGATCTGGACATTTTTAATATCTTCTTAGATCTAAATTCTAAAACCATATATTGTTGACTTCTTATAAAAAAGGTTTCTACCAGGACTTGGCTTGGGTCGTAGAACCCAAGGTAAAGAATAGAATTAAGGAAGAACAGACACAGAGACACCCTTAGAAGAACTCTGGGATCAGGATGGGGTCTGCTACCTCTGCAACATGAAAACTCAGCAAGTTATTAAATATAGTATAAAGGTCTCTGTGGGTGAAGAGTCTCAGGCTGTATACATCCAGGAGGAAGAGGAAGATACAGTTGCTGGTCTTTACACATACTGGACAGATACTGAAGGAAAACTATCATCTCTCTTGAGCCTCATCAAAGTAAGGCTTTGTGATTCCCATGGGGCTGGTGTATTAAAGTCCTTTACATGACTGTGCTCATATGAATAATACATATTCTCTCAAGATTTCACTCCCTCATATTTTCCTTCACTTCCTTCAAAATTCATCTATAAAGCTATCATTTCAAGGCCTTCAAGATTTGGGAAAGCATCTGAAAAGCCAGTAAAACTCAGTAGTTAAAGAGTTAGAAATAAATTGTCTGTACAGTTAGCAAAAGGGCATTCTCAGTAGCCATTAAGTTATTGATCAAAAATCTCAGTGTCAGCAGTATATTTTCTCCCTCGGAGTCGTTAGCCAGGAAGTTCGCTCAGACTACCACATAACAACATTGCTGTTGGTTGTATGCCAGAATTATACAGTGTGTCTCTAATACTGAAGACACACTATGCTTTGTTCCAGAATATAGAGAAATCTGTGCTGCCTGAATTTCAGAATGTTTGATGATATTGTTCAGGCTCTTGGGAAAGAGTTATTTCCAATACAGTCCTGATCAGTTATGGACCTGGCTTGCTAAACTACCAGCTTGCTAGATATGATATGCCTATTGGCTCAATAAAGCACAATTGTTATAGCTGGAGTCAACTACTTTCTAAATGGATTTAAAACCCAATTCGTATTAAAGTACCACAGCCAGGACAAAATCCAATTGCTGAAGAGGTAGTAACTGGTGATATAACTGGTATTGTTCTGTTATGAGGATGTGATGCGTCTACCAAATTGCCTTCCAAATATTTATGTTTATGGCCATAGATTGATGTTGTTCTTCCTTGTGGAGGGAAGCATTTCTGCAGTGGGGAGCACATATATGGGGAGACATATAACTAGTCAACTTCCAAGAATTAGTAACCATTACTGTGCTAGAGCAATTCAATGATCATCTACAACTGGGAGAAAAAATGATCATCTATATCACCTCCTCCAAAGCTCAGAGCACATTTCAAAAGAAAGTAGGAAAGGGTTAAAAGGATGAAGAAGTGGATTGTTGTATAGGTGTGCCCTATTTAACCTGGATTGGAACATTCCCTTGTGGATATAATGAGGTGGCTCACAACATGTATGTATCTAGAGGTTGTAAAAGCAGGAAACAGTTTCTGAAGGAGAGGAGGGTTTTCTTTGATGGCATTCTCTGAAGCTCCAATAACACAGGTTTTGTAAGTTACCAACTACTGTGAGATGGACTTTTCAGTAAAACAGCTAAAAGAGGCAGCTATGCTCCTGTGTGTCACCACTTAACACACAGTTTAGTAAGTAAGCACAATAAACTCATTGGCTCACCACCCTGTGATTGGATTGGATAGCTTCTTTGGTTAATAATTGGTGCCCTAATAACATGAATAGATGTTTTTTCATGTCTCCCTAGAAATATATATTCAATTAATACACAAAGTAACATTCAGTTATATAGAGAAAATATGTTCATCTATAGGAAAAACTTCATCCCATACTGAAAGTACCAGTTTAGAAAGTATTTTTTTCTAAACTCAGTAAAGTAATTATAATATTTAAATTGGTGTAAAAATTCACATCCAAGGTAACTTAGTTTTGTTTTTGCTCCTGTTTCAGTTTTTGAGACAGGAACTGGAACAATCTATCTACTTTAGATATCTAGGTGTGACAATTTGAGGTGTGTCTGACCATAACCCTAGATAAGTATCAACAGTAAGGAAGAAAGAAATGTAATTCAATCAAGTCAGAATGCAAAGCTAAATATCTTAAGCCAAATCACAGGTATATTTTGTGAGGGACAGGTGAAAATGTTAATGAATTCAAGGGAAATATATGCATAGATATTGATCTACAATAAAATAGAAGCACAAAACCATGGAGAAAATAGAGAATTTTAATAGTACTTCAAGGGAAGGTAGCTTACTATACAAAGAAAGCTATTTCTGAGTTTCTACTTTACATAGCAAATGCAAGTGTTTACCATACCAAAGATTTAGCTATAAAGTGGTAAAAAAAATAAGCAATTGGAGATATTTATTGTATAGGTACTTCAAAATAAATATTTGATATACTAAAAATCATAAAATTGAAAATTAATGGATTTAAACACATTAAAAATTTTGAGACCATTTATCATCCAAGAGTATATTTTCTACATCTAAAAATTCATAAGCTGGGCGGTGGTGGCGCACGCCTTTAATCCCAGCACTTGGGAGGCAGAGGCAGGTGGATCTCCGAGTTCGAGGCCAGCCTGGTCTACAAAGTGAGTTCCAGGTCAGCCAGGGCTATAGAGAGAAACCCTGTCTCAAAAAACCAAAAAAAAAAAAAAAAAAAAAAAAAAAAAAAAAAAAAAAAAAAAATTCATAAAATATGGACAAAGTACTCAAGTTCATTGCAAATGACAGGAAATTTGAGATAACACTAAGAACTTTCAAAGATAGCTCACATTAGTGAATACAAGCATATGGAGAGTTTTTTAACTTTAATATTTGTCAAATAAAAATTATAAGAACAATAAGTCACAATTTCTTCTTTATGAAAATGATGAAAACCAGAGAATGGGGTGATTGCAGTCACTGGCAAGGCTATGGAGAGATGGGAACTCTCCTGCCCCTCTGGCAGTAGATATTGGAACTACAATCCCGGAAAGCCATCTGGCCATAATTAAGAAAATTACATATGCATGTTTCCTGTGACAGAGAAAACCTAGTCATACTTTCTAATCCAGAAAGTACTTCCATATATCAAATTTTGGATATCTTATGGAAAGACCTTTATCTTGGAATTTTATGATAATAAAACTAATAGCATCATAGCTATGAATCACCAAGAAATAAGGCTCTAAAACATAGCAGATATGAATACTAAGATAGTAAGTAACAGGATGCAAGAATCTGTGTGTACATACATCAGCAGAAACAGCTGAAATACATGACATTGCCAACTGAAAAGTGCAATAATAAATTCAGGATTCATAATAGACTTCCACTTATGTCAATGAATGGCACATGTAGCAAATACATATGTATGCACATACAATCACACATAAAGAGTAATTTGAACTATTTCAGATGACATGATATTAGATAAGATATGGCTAACAACATTATTATGTATTTCCAGAAAACCTGACAACTATAAACATATAATAGTTTTACATATACAGAAGGAAATTATATCCATTTGTATATTTGTGTATGACCTGTATACATTAAGGACAAAAACTTTTTTATGCTGTACGGAATTTAAATGTTTTTATCTATCTTCATTATTTGATTGGAAAACTGTAAGGTCAACTTCTCCAAGATTCAAAATACGTAGAGAGAAAACCTGGATTATGCTCTTCAATATAGCTGTGGAGCTATATTGTTCCCCACTATTACTGGATGAACAGAGAGCTGCTTCTCGACAAGGAGATGAGAGCACCAGTTATTCTTTCCTCTAAGCCTCTGCCTTCTGCAAATATGTAGATTAGAGCAGGAGTCAGAAGACTGCTTTAGAATACTTTAGAGACAGCAAAAACATTCTTACCCTTAAAAATTGGTCAAAGGAAAAAAATGTAATCAACCACTTTATATTTACACTTCTTTCTATCAGCATCTTGATTCTTGTGAGTAAATTTCCAGAGACACTAATTGGTTTACTCACAATTTCTTAGAATTAACATCAAACATTGTAGAATATAAAATGTAAACTTAAGAAAATGGAGTTTCAGTTCTTTAAGTTTTTTTTTTCTCATAAGATTGCTGTTTTTTTTTTCTCTCTCTATCTTTTATATCTGCAGGATGATGGCATCATGCTGAGCCCTGCTCAGAATACAGATTGGTGCTGGGATGTTCTCTAAGTTTAAGTATGCAGACAGTGTGGTTCTCATCCCTGATATACCTAGGAATGGCATAGCCATGTGGAAAGATTAATTATGCTCACATCAATTTTGGCCTCTGGATGTCATGTAAAGAATGTAGAATCTGAAAGGAAGCTGCAGAATTTTTATTACGGCCATCTGAAACACTGTGTAGCTAGGAATGGAGAATAGCAACCATGGCGTTCTTTTACAGGGAAGCCAAAGCAGAGAAGCTAGAAATCACATTCTTGGATGGGCTGTGTGGAACACACACTGATTTGTTAGCTTCTCAGCCTAAGAGAGGAGGCTGCACACACACTGCTGGTTTCTATATGGTCAGTCTCTTGGATGTGAAAGCATTAAGCATGTGCAAGGAAACAGAACAATTGTCACTATTACATATGTGCACGAAAAAATCAAACAGGGAGAAGTAAACACTGACTTTTAGGACACTTTTATGATTCGCCTTTTAAAATAAAATAAATAGGACAGTAGCAGATGTGAATGAATGTTAAATAAATGATTATACATGCTTAATTCCAGTGCTTTCGTATGAGTTCAAGCAAATGATAATAGGCTTCAGTTTTTGTGCAAGAGGTTTCACAGCAGAAAAATAAAATGTGCTTCAGCTTGTTTTGCACAACTGAACAAAAATAAAAACAAAGTGACATTTAAAAAGGAACCACATGAGCCACTGAAAGGAATCCATCACGAAAATCGTATAACATGGATGAGAAAGGGAGACCATATCTGTTTGTCGCAGTGTTTGTTACAATCTGCAGTTAATTCATCACAGAGTGATTCCCTTGATATTTAAGGACAATGGGAAATGTCCACAAGCCCTCTTCTTATTTCCATTCACAGCCCCAGAGAGCAGTGAGCTGCAGACAAGAAGCTATGTAAATGCCTCCCAAGGAGAGCAGCTAAGCTGAGAGGAAGCAAGCTTGCTTGAAGTTGCTCAAGGAAACACAAAGCTGCCAGACGGTGAGGACAGGGAAATCATGCAGAAAAACCAAAAGAAAGGAAGAAGAGCAGACTAGGAGAAAATAGGAGTCTGCTTAAACAGATGTATGGTAATAAGCCCAGATACTGAAAACTTCACAGTGCCAACTGAAATAGTACATCTGATTTCAGACAGGAACAGTGGAATAATGAACAACATAGAAGCATTGGGTTCTTAAAACTTGGTTTGGAAATATCCTTAGGAAAACGCTCATGATTCACAAAAGAATAAAACAGATCTCCCTTGAGTCACTAAAGTTAATTTTTTCCCTCTGGAGACTAAATTCAGAATACTTGCTGTAGTTGGTCACATAACTACAGGTGTGTGTGTGTGTGTGTGTATGTGTGTGTGTGTGTGTGCATATGTGTGTCACAGAGAGAGAGAGAAGAGAGAGGGAGAAAGAGAAAGAGAGAATTGATCAATATTTTAACTAAAGAAAGTTTTACTGAGTGCTTAAGAAAGAACAGTATTATTATTTATAAGTAAGTTATACTTTTGCTATAGGAGAAAAGTCAGTCCTTTCAAATCATCTTATTAACCTCAACCATTTCCTAAACCACAGAGTAACCATTTTTAATTATCTCTTTCACATCCAATCGTGTGAAACTGTTTTAAAGTAAGATGTCTGAATAACTAGGCAAATTATTATCTGTAGCTGAGTGCAATGTTCCTTCAGTTCAAAGATAAATAGGAGTGATCTCTTTTTCTAATATATACAGCACACTTAATGACCAACTACTGATATATCCTGTAAATGAAAAATGCATACAAAATAAAGTATCAGGAAAGAATTCTTGGTTCATTTTCTGAATTAAATTTGTAAGAAAGATACACACAATACTACACTCACATACAAATACATACCCCACATATACACTACATACCAACCACACACACACACATACTAAAACACACACATACATACACATACCATACACACACACACACACACACACACACACACAAACTACAGACATATCACACATATATACCACACACAAATGTGTGGGGAATACAGCCCTACGAACATTTAAGCCATGCTTGTTCCAGTATTATGTAACAGCAAGTGAAAAAAAATACCTAGTGTCTCTCTTTCCTAACAATGGACTAGCAACACAAATCCTATAAAGACTCTGTATAGACATAAAAATTGGGGTTATAAGCCGCACCCTTCAGTAACAGTTGTGCCACTCTAGAGACCTTCTTCCCTCCCATTACATCACCCTAAACTCTTTCTGTCTCATTACCAAAATTTATATCATTGGCTCTGTTCTCATACTATCTTATTTTAAGCCTTGCCAATGCAGGCTTAAAATTCTCATCTCCAATGTCACTCTAAGTGTTTTAATCTACACTTCACAAACCACTGAAGGGTGAAAAAGGGGAAGAGGGAAGGGGGTAGGAGGGAGAGGGGCAAAGGGAGGAAAAGAGAAGGTTATGGAGAGGGGAGAGAGACAAAGACAAAAAGACAGGAGGAGACACACATGCACACAAAGAGAGAGAGAGAAAGAGAGAGAGATAATTACAAAAGAAAATGCACAGTCAAGAGATATATTGCAAGTCTCTGGTGCAGAGAAAAGGGGCGTGTTTCAGAAAAGGCACATAAAGAAAGACTTGGGATCAATATAACCAACTAGAAACCCCTGCATCCTCCCCAATATCTATGTTCTATTTCAATCTTCTCTTGCTTAGGGATAAGGTAAGCCATTTTCTGCTCTCTGGTTAATTTTGTGTTCAGTAGAGGATATAAATATGCTTCCAAACCCTTAGAAATATAGTGCGTGTGCAGAACAAAAGGGAGAAGCATCATAAAATGGGAAAGCCTGCAGCCTTTTTAAACAAATAATTCTATATTTCAAGGTGCTTTTTTATTATAAGCCAAAACATAGAGAAAAACTTACAATACCCAAAAATAAGTATAAATGTCCTAAATTTAGCACTACTCTATTGGGCACTCTGAAATTCTCTCACTTTAACTGTCTCTCTTTCTCTCTAACTGAAAATAAAGAGAGGGAGGAAGAGAGAGAGAGAGATTAGATCTTAACAACTCTACCTGAAGGATTTTATCCTGATTTGGGAGGGAGTTGTAAAGCTATCCCAATAGGATCATTCTCTCTTAGAATGAAGTGGGGGACTCCTAGGCCTTAAGAAGTAAATGAAACTTTCAAAAGCCAGTTAGCAAGTTTGACACCCCATCCCCCAGAACATACACACAGGGTTGGAAATGTGTTGTAAATAGAGGAAACAATTTCTGGGAAGAGAAAGTATCATGCAGCACCATCCATGCTGAGATGGATATTTTAGTAATGTTTCTGCTTCTGCATCATCCATGACCCAGCAAGTAAACTCCAATAAATTCTGTATTTCACTAAGATAGATGGATGGAACTGTTTCTTTATCCTCTTGTTGGTACCCTACCTGGAATGATCTTCATTCATATAATTTCAGGAAAAGACACAATTAACACATAAAGAAAACTGCCCAGCCAATATTTGAATTTAGCATTGCGTTAATTGCTGAGGATTCCAGATGTGGTGATTTGAGTCATTTGTGTCCTCCAGGATCCCAGCGTGATGAGTAGTGTTTCAGGTCTAAGAGGTGGCAGAAACTTTGAGGGTAGGGGATCACAAGGGAGATTTTTCCCTTCCCACCTCTCCCATCCTGTGGTCCACACCCGAATTCAGCTTAGGGAGCCCTGACCAATCCTGACCAGGACTTTTAACCTCCAAGAGTTTAGTTATCTGCCTCTTTATTCACACACACAAAAAAATCAAAACAAAACAAAACAAAAAACTGTAAAGCTTATTCATAGAACAGACTTAGCAAACTAATAAAATGAACACTGGTAAGATTTCTTTAAAATGCACTTTTCATTATGAAGCTCCCTGAATTGTAATTACTGTAAAAAACTAAAAACCTATAAGATCACAAAACATGTTTGTTTCCTAAAAGGTTTTGTACTTTTTATTTTTGAAATTATAATTATACCATGCCCCCTTCACTTTCACTAACTCTAGCCCATCTTATGCACACCCTTCATTCTCTCTGTCAAGTTCACTGGAGATCTCTCTCTCTCTCTCTCTCTCTCTCTCTCTCTCTCTCTCTCTCTCTCTCTCTCTCTCTCTCTCTCTCTCTCTCTCTTTCTCTCTCTCTCCTCTCTCTCTTTCACACCCACACACACCCACACACACCCACACACACACCTAGATACACAAATAAAATCCACTCAGTCAGTACAATGCCAGCTCATCCTATGTTATCTATCTCAGGGCTAACCACTTGGCATTAGATAACCAACTAGGAGCTCTTTCCAGAGGTGGACCATTTCTCTTGCTTTCAGAATACCCCAGAACTTTAATACTTTTTAACTGTTAAAATGTAGGTTGAGCTCATTCAAATGGGGCTATATTAGCTCAATATATGTAGTAAAATAAACTCTAATATTCAGTATGTAGATGTGGATGCCTAAGAACACTGAGTTGTTCAGCACTGACATTTGTTACTCTGAGTATTTCCTACACATCTATTGTGATATCAAGACTGTACCCACAACAGAAACTAAAGTTAAAGCATTAAGATTAAGTCTTCTTAGATTCCCCCTTGGTAAATATAATGAAGAAAATTAAACATATTGTACATGTTAAATATGTGTGTGTGTGAATGTGTGTACTTGTGTGTGCGTCCTCTAGTTCTTACTAAAGGAAGAAAAGGAAGGAAGGAAGGAGGAGAGAGAATGTAAGCAAGTATCAGAGATGAAGAGAAGGATAGAGTAAAGGAGCAGGGAAGGGAGGGAAGTGAGAAAGAGGAAGAGATAGATAGATAGAAAGAAAGAAAGAAAGAAAGAAAGAAAGAAAGAAAGAAAGAAAGAAAGAAAGAAAAAGAAAGACAGAGAGAGAGAAAGAAAGAAGGAAAGAGAGAGAGAAAGAGAAAAAGAAAGAGAGAAAGAAAGAAAGAAAGGAAGAAAGAAAGAAAGGAAGGAAGGAAGAAAAGGAGGAAGGGAGGAAAGAGAAGCAGAGAGAGAAGTGAGTCTTACTTATAGAACAGATGTCCATATATAGATTCAAGAACACATCCCCAGTTCCTTTGTCCTGAAGCCTTCAGCTTTCTGCATAGTAGAATTATCCATGAATTCTAAAGTATATATAAGACATATTCAGTACTTTTGTGAAGTGACATCACTTTTAAAATGATAATAAAATATTATTTGTCATTTTGCCATCATTCCAACTGAACAGACATAGTTGTCAGAATTACATTATATCACATGGCAGTTTAGAAAAGAGTTTGGAAAGACATAAAACGATTTGGAAAATTAAAACATTTCACTCTTGTTAATGGTTTAAGAAATATAAATTTCTTAAAACTCAGTTTTTACTTTGGTAATTTTATTTAAATGAATCCTGTAAATACTGTAAATCTCCATTTCTAACATTATATATGCCAATGAATACAGTACATAACTGGAAAGGCCTTTCTAGGCTTCAATATTGGTTAACAGTGAAATATGACCAGAAATTTTGAGCCACCCTAAGGGAGCTGATTCTCAGTGTTTCCTTCAGGCAGTAAGAAGGGAAACAGAGCAAAGAAGACAGAGCCATATGAAAAGCTCTTTGACACAGAAGTGAGACACAGGAACTTTGTTTCCATCCCTTCCTGAGAATGACTGCTTGACCTTTGGACCCACAGAAGTCAAGCTTGAAGAAACACTCCCGGTCTGGCAGCCAGAAGAACTAAAATTTTAGGCTCTGGAAAGAAGAGCACATGACCAGTGAAAAGATTTTTTAAAAAGTCTTCACAATTTCCAGTAATAATTACTTTCTCGAAAAAATGTTTAAACAACTTGTAAGACCTCACTTTACTGACATTTTTCCATGCCATGTCGTTAGGATTCTTAAAAGTTAGATTAACCATTTTTAAATTAGTGTGAAGTCTTTTTCATGAGCAAGAAAATTACGGAAACAAATATAGACAGTGAATGATGAGTACATTTATTATAATCATAAAGAACTGAGTATGCCAAGCAGGGTAAGGTCTGCCATATACTTTTTGCACACTGCACAACAAATGCAGTTAGTCATTGTAGGAACTCCTGGAGAACTAATGTCCAACCAAATCCTTTGAGAAAACTATATACCGTGACATGTTACTATTTTTCTCAAAGGGGTACCTTTTTACTTAGAAAACATGCTTTAACTTATCCAATGCAATGATTTTTATACTATTCGCAGAGTGGACTCAGATAGACTATCAAGAAGTTTATCAACTCTGCAAAGGGATATTAAAATATTTAATTGTTCTATAAAGCAGTTAAATTGTCCATATTGAATTTTAAAAACCAAACACATATGAATGAATACACAAAAGCGCTAAACCATAGTCTAATATCTAAGTAGAAAGGTGTTTATGATTGTTTATTATTTACTCATCACCTAGAGCTAGTAGACACTGCAGTAACTCCTTAGATGTATAAAGGAAAAAAATGCTTATTAAGTTTTTATGTGACCCAAATCGGAGAGGGTTATCTTACATAATTGATGACACTATCAAAATTTTAAAAAGTAAAGTAGCTGTATAAATGATAGCTTCAGACAGAACCAAAGTATGAATACTATATATAGGTTTGAAGAATCAATTTACAATTGGATAGTTAGGAATACACAACAAGCATAGATAGATAGATAGATAGATAGATAGATAGATAGATAGATAGATAGATAGATAGATCAATAGATTAAACATATATAAAACTAGATGTAGAGTTATAAAATTCAATATTTATCAATCTGCATTCTTAGTATTGTGTCTAGTTTGAAATGTCAAGTTTTTAACATTTTTTAAAGAGGTTATAGTGTTTTTAGAGAAATGTTTACTCCACTGAGAAAATGGTGGGAAAAATTATCTAACTGTAACTTATTATTTCTCAAAAAAGTCACACATGTTCCTGTGACCAGAGGAGGAGGTAAAGAACTTAACCCTGACACCATCAAGCAGGAGCCCAAGATTTCAAGCACTCCAAGGCTTACAGGTTTTCAGAGTACTAAGAAAGTCCCACTGAGGCACTGATAAAACAAATATTCACTTATTTATAGAGAAAAGATAGCAAATACCACTTCCTCAGTACTCGCTCATACAATTCAAGCACACCTTGGTGTTATAGATGTAAGACGTTGGCTTATTTACATGTTCTTATTTTGCAGGCAAAAAAAAATCCTCTCTATAACATGAAAGATGGAGGTAGACTTGGGAACGTACCTTCTGGTGCACATGCTTATGTAGTGCAGAAGTGTGCATCTTATTTTTATAGCACATAGGAGTGCACACTGGGTCCATACCTTGTCTCCTCAACTACTGGAATTGGTTCTGTTATCATATATCCATCTATTCCCTATTTTTAGCATTAACCATCAAATTCTATGTTTGTTATCGTGTTGTGAAATCATTTTACTGTTAGACAGCTTTTCGTATGCATAAGACAATCTTGCTAAACTGTATCCTGATGCAACTGCAACATTGAAGTTAACATGTACAGAGAACAAATGGGGCAAACAAGTTTTCTTTTGGCCAATTTTAAACATTATTCTAAGCCACAGAAAAAATTTTAATTAGTAAATTGTACTGTGGTAAAATTTCCTTTCCCTCCCTGCATTTGCAGAAAATCTACATGTTAGATTTGTCCAAAAGGTACACACTGAAATTATGGAGAAGATAGTGGATTGAAAATTCCCAATGGGAGGCATATTAATTCATATACTACTATTAAACATTCTTAATCAATATTAGTGCACAGGAGCTATTTTATGTTCAAGATCTGAAGAGCAGTAGAAACAAACATCTTCCAACTCCACTTTCAAAACAGTTTAAATTGGCTTACACTGCAACTACAGCGCAGACCTAATCTCAAATGGACACTACATATACCAATGAAAGACTTTCAGAGGGACAGACCCTTCACATGGCAAAGAGTAAGCCACCAGGAAGCAAATATATTTAATGACAAAGTATAATCTGAGCCTGAAAATTCACATGAGTATCGAATTTTAGACCTAAATATGAATGATAAAATCATCCTCACACTGAAATGCAACAATCAGGTGAGACTCAATATTGCTAATCAATAATGCTACTTATAGAATTTGAAAGAATTCTGTGAAATAGATGGGAGAGGGATACAGTACTACAGTAGCTTAATAAGACTTAGATTCATAAAGATTTCATTTCAGAATACAAATGGATAAAAATGACCCCAGCCAGATTCAACCAACAAAGAAATTGTAGATTGTGACCTTAATGTAAAGAATAATTAAAGAACATTTCATAGGGTTACACATTTCAAATCAAAATAAAGGTAAAACAATTTTAATATGCATGCATTTAACTGACAATTAAGAGTAGGCAGTAATATATATCAGTCAAAATAATATATAAAAATTGATTAAGATGTCATCACATATCAAAAACTAAATGTGTATAAAATTTGTAATCTCAAAATGAGAACATATCTTATTTTTCTGATTCACATGGAAGGTACATAAAAATTGACAAAATCTCTAGACAAGAAATAAAATTAGAAAGTTTTATTGATATTTATTAAATGAGAAATAAAACTAGTCAAAAATGAATAATTACTGGGACATTTTTATTTACCTATTAGATTGTCAACATGCCCAAAGTATATCATGACATGCTGTATACCAAATGGAATTCTGTAACATCATATTACTACTGTTAAGAATGGGTAATATGGCCGGGCGGTGGTGGCGCACGCCTTTAATCCCAGCACTTGGGA
>NW_022196894.1:68038580-68136642 GCF_008632895.1 Mastomys coucha | reverse complement strand
AAAGAATGGGTAATATGGTAAAGAGAGGAAAACTGTTGTTTCTCTACATTTCTATAGATTTAAACCCTAACTACTCATGATTCGAAAACAGAACACCAAGATGGAAAATAATGAACATGTTATCATGGTTACTAATTGATGCAGGAGTGCCCAGCAAAATGTGGGTGGCACCATTCCTTGGTGGGTGCCAATAGGCTGTGGTAGAATGCCTGCTAAACAAAAGCCTGTGAATGACTGCAGCAGACAGTGGACCAGCCAAGAGTGTCTCCACAGCTCCTGCAGCCATGTGTTTCCCTGGAGTTCCTTCTATAGTTCTCTAAGGAGGGGCTTCTGAGGTAGAAGTGAAGGTGGAACCATCCTTTAATCCTCTAAATTGCTTTGGGTCCCAGCAACACAGAGGAAGCTAGAGGAACAAGAAGACTATACACATTTTACTTTTATCTGATATCTGAACAATGGAATGAGAATAAAGAGATTTTTTAAAACATTTATGGCTTTATGTTTTTTAATATTTTTCTTGTATTTTTGAAATTATAATGTAATTACATTTCCCCCTTCCCTTTTCTCTCTTCAAAACATCCTGCATACACCTCCTCACTCTTCTTCAAATTCATGGCCTCTTTTTCTTTTTTAAATTAATTGTTATTGCATATATATATGCAATAACATATATGCATATGCATATGCATATATATATACATATATATATTTCTAAATATAACCTATCAACATTTTTAGAAGTAAAGCTATCCAATCAAGGGCAAGAAAATAACAGCAAGATTACTTTCAGTGTGCGCTTTCCTTTGTATAAAAAAAAAGTACCCTGAAATGAAAGAAGGAAAAAGAAGAGAAGGAGGGAGGAGGAGGAGGGAAGAGGGAGGGGGAGGGGAGGAGAAAAGAGAAACAACCAGATCCTGTAAGTTGTATGTAGTGTATTTGATTCAAGAATAATGACTTAAGCACAATGTAAGTTTAGTGCACACCCCTAGGTGGGATAAAGTGAAGGAAGAAATCAAGTGCAAGGGTTTTTTTTGTTGTTGTTTTTTTGTTTTTTTGTTTTTTTGTTTTGTTTTTTTAGCTTCTTAAACTGATTTCAGTAGCTATATTGCTGGCATTTTTTAAAATTGACTTTTGTAATTTTGGCGCTCTGTGAGAGAAAGCTTTTGAATCATTGTATAAAATCCTCATTTCATCATCACTAATAATCACCAGATGGCCAAGGGGAAAAAAACATTCAAATTAAACTTTGTCAAATAAATCAGTGTTAGTATGTTAGCTTTGAATTCAAATTGGAGGAAGCAGTATAACTTCCTCCAATATAAAGTATGTTTCATGTTAAAAAGAGAATTGCAGGTCTACCCATAAAAAACTGTAACAATAATGAAGGACACCCCAGCTGGGGGGTTGAAAGCTGGGAGGAGCCAAAAGACCAGACCAGCTGTGCAAGCATTCTCTTTCAAAACAAATTAAAAACAAACAAAAAACCAGTACCCATTGCTGAGAGGGAAGAAGGGTGTATGTGGAAGAAGTTTTAGGTACTAATGTGGGAGGTGAATATAATGAAGATACATTGTTTAAACTTTTTTAAGAATCCATTTAAATCTTATACAAAGATTTTTTTTTCCTCTTCAAGCTCCCTGTGGTATTGAAGCCCTCCAATTCATGGCGGTACAGCCAAGTCTTTACCTCCATAGCCACACCCCTTTCTTCTTTTATGTCACTGTATCTTTAAGCTCACTTTCATTTTACGTATAAAAGCGACAGCCATCGCATCTAAGACCACAATAAACTTTGTTTCAAAGGTACCAGGGCATGATGTTTTGTACATACCCTTGGATGGAAGGTGGTTATTGCCATTTTAGGGAATGTAAAGGACATACATAGTGTGTGAGGGTAAACGCAGGACCAGGGGCTTCCTCCAGTGCTGCTTTTCTTCCCTACTTGGGCAATACTACCTTGTTAACTGCTGGCTGCTTACCCCACTATTATAGGCTGCATAGTCTGAATTTTTGGTGAGCTGTTGCCTTTATTTATATCTATCTATCTATATCTATATCTATCTATGTATATGTATACATATATGTGTATATAATATATATATTTACATATACATATATACTTAATCATTTTTATTGGATATTTTATGTATCTACACTTCAAATGTTACCCCCTTTCCCAGTTTCTTCTGCACCCCCTGAAACTCCCTATCCCACCCCCATCCCTCTGCTTCTGTGAGGGTATTTCCCAACCCACCCACTCCTCCCTGTCCTCTAATTCCCCTACACTGAGGGATCAAGCTTTCAGGACCAAGGGCCTGTTCTCCCACTGATGCTGGACAAGGCCATCCTCTGCTACATATACTGCTGGAGCCATGGGTCCCCCCATGTGTACTCCTTGGTTGGTGGTTTAAACCCTGGGACCTCTGATAGTTTGATATTGTTGTTCTTCCTATGGGGCTGAAACCCCTTGAGCTGTTGCCTTTTGTTTGTGAAAGATGACTTAGAACTTAAAACAAAACCCAAGCCAACCTAACAAACAGAAATCCTGCAGTAGTCCCCTCCAGATATGCAAAGTAGCAAGTGAATGAGGCTCTATACTTAACACATGTCTCCTATTAGGGAAAAAGACCAAAGTGGGAGAAGATGACATTTTAATACATTACTTGCTCCATTTGTTCCTTTTTTCTCTTCTGTGCAGTGGCCATCCTGAGGGGGAGGAAAAGCCCACATGTATCAGGTAAGTCTCCTGTATCCTTTTCTCTTAACAGAAAAGAAAAAGGGATAAGCAAAAAGTGTGTATTCTCTATTCAGCAAAGAGAGCTCTCTAAATTGTCAGCCAGGCAATTACAAATTGATGTAGAAATTTAGGAAATCCCTTTTCAAGATAATGTGCCTGGCTATAAAGCATACTGTATGTCTCAATGCCAGAACATTTCAGGCAATATAAAAAGTTAAAAGATTTTTTTTTTCTGAGTACCTACCTGTGTTTACTTCTGTACTGTTGCTCATAACTTCCTCGCCTACTTCCATCTACCACTACCCTGCAGGAGGAAGATGAATGTTGGGCTAATTGTGCTAAAAATACTCTAATTTCAATATATAACCTTTTCAGTAGTAATAAAAGATCCATGTGCTAGGATAGGCAGCCAGAAGCTAAGTCTGCAGGGAGAAAACACGAAGATGGCATAGCTCTGGATCTTTGCAAGTCCTGCTGATTACAAACTTCTGACAATTTCTCCTCCTCACCCCGTTCCTTGTTTCTCTTCTCCTTCCTTTCCTCCTGATTCTCTAGATACCTCCGTTTCTTTCTTTTTTCTTTTTTTTCTTTTTCTCTGATAAAAGGTTCCTTAAAGGGAAACAAGGTTTATTGCAGCTGATGGTTCACAATTCCCATTTATCATAGCAGTGAGTGGAGGTGGTAAAAGCATCAATCTGGTCATATGACACTTGCATACATACCACGGTTCAGTCAGTTTTCTCTACGCTTAATGGAGGCCAGCATCTTTTGCCTAGGATATGATGTTACCTATAGTGAACTAGTCCTCCCTCATCAACTAATGTAATTCAGATAATCTTCCACAGATATGCCTAAGACGTCATTCTCCAAGGTGATCCTAGAGTTCATCAGTCTTTAAGCCACTGGCCATCACTCTGTCACTCCCTAAAAAGATTCCCTTCATTGTTACTACTGCCCATTTCCACCAGATCTAACCCTACTATGCTGTTTTTTAACTTTATTTTTTTTACTTTTTTTTTGTCCTCTAATTGGATACTTTATTTACATTTCAAATGTTATCCCTTTCCCAGGTCTCCCAGAAACCTCCTATCCCATCTCTCTTCCCCTTGCCTCTATGAGGGTGTTCCTCTACCCACCCACCCACTCCTGCCTTCCTGCCCTGCCATTCCTCTACACTGGGGCATGAAGCTCCGTCAGGGCCAAGGGCCTCTCCTCCCATTGATGCCCCACAAAGCCATCCTCTGCCACATATGTGACTGGAGCCATGGGTCCAGTCTTTGGTTGATGGTCTAGTCCTGGAGAGCTCCGGAGGTTCTGGCCTGTTGATACTGTTGCTCCCGCCATGGGGTTGCAAACCCCCTCAGCTTCTTCAGACCTTTCTCCAACTCCTCCCTCAGGGACCCTGCGCTCAATTCAATGGTTGTCTCTAAGCATCCGCCTCTGTATTTGTCAGGCTCGGGCAGAGCCTCTTAAGAGACAGCCATATCAAGCTCTAACCAATCTGCATTATTGTCCCCAGCAGCTCAGATTTAGGATCTACTTTCCCAACCCCCCAAGAAAGAAACTGATTTTGTATTCTATAGCTCCAGTTTAATGGTGTCTCTCAAAGCACCAATACAACTGCAGCTTAATAGAGCATTCCTTGTAGAGCTCCTTGACTATAGCAATTGGAGGGAGATCTACAAATCTGTAAAGAGAAACTTCTTTTTCTTCCACGAGTAGGGTACCAGAGGTGCAAAGAAGGCTTACATGCCTGAAAGACTGCATATTGTGTGTTCAGCTTTAATCAGAAGATTTTTGTACAGCCTCAAGCCTTAGCCCCGGCATGCACTGCTCACTGTGCCTTATCCTGTAAAATCAGTGAATGCTCTGGTGCACTTATGCACAACAGCTGACTTCACAAAAGAAGTAACAATGGCACTCCTTGACCAGAACATGCCCTTTATTTAAGGCTAGATCAGAGTCACATTGCACTTTATTTTCTTGCTCTATAAGATTTCAAAAGTAGGATATGAGTTCCCTTGCCCACAGTATATCCGCTCCTTTTCAAAACATAATGACAGAAATTGTCTCGAGGATAGAGGGTGTACGATGAGAGTACATGGTTCTCAATAGTTCAGGACTTGCTTCCTTTAGACATAGTACACGATTGCTACATGATTCTCATATAGAAAATGAGATGAGAAATCCGTTCATCATACAAAATAGACATAACTATGAACAGAAAACAAAAGACAATATGAGGAAGAGGAGTGGAAAAACTCAGCCATCAATGTAGTAAGATTCTCTTTTTTGACACTTGTGTGTTTAGAGATAGTCAGTGACGAGCAAAGGAATTCATTTCTTCCTAGTAGGAAGACAATCCTTGCCTTTGGTCAAAGTCAGTCTTAGGTTCCCTTTTTTTGCCAAGTTCCCTTGTCATTTAATCTCACACTTGGGAAAACCAACTTTCTACAGAAGCCGTTTGCTTATGTGCTCTATCTTGAGCTTAATTTTAATCACGGAGCATTATAGCTCTAAAAAGCAACAAAGTTCTGATTTAAATCTCTTAAACATATATATATGCTATTCAAATTAAATTATTGTAAGAACAGTAACACTATATTAAAATATAATCACCTTACTCCTTTTGGCTTCATGACAACGTTCATAAAGTGCTTAATATTCATGTAACACACTGCCTTACCCTGTAATGTCACTATATTTATGGAAAGAAATTGTAATCCTCTTTACTGGCTCAGGTTAATTCCAATAAAATATTAAATCCATTTTCTAATCTAAATGAGTTCATTAGGAGAGGCATGGTACTGAGAATACCAAACTCTCTACAGAGTTCAGCTTCATTACATTCCTGCACCGTGCGTTTCCAGAGCTGTTGTACTACATTTATGAGGATTTATCTGTACTGTTCCAAAAACATTCATCCTAATTCTACTCCTTCTGTGCATGCTAATCATGAATATGTTAAGTGGAAATACTAAGCTTGTAGCCAACCTCATCCCCAGATGGGTTCAAGTTCTGATTACAGAAGCAAATTTGCCATAAGCACTCTTACAGCATTGCCAGCAAGCTGGAAACGGAGGTTTGGAGCAGAGAGACAGAGAGAGACAGAGAGAGACAGAGAGAGACAGACAGACAGAGAGAGAGAGAGAGAGAGAGAGAGAGAGAGAGAGAGAGAGAGAGAGAGAGAGAGAGAGAGAGAGAGAGAGAGAGAAAGTGGAGAGTTTGAGGCAGTAGGAATGTCATGAATGTTAGAAAGAAAGAAAGAAAGTATTAAATGTTTACAGTTTCTGAAAGTCCATAATCCTTGGGCAAACCACTCAGGATTTGGGTCATTACATCTCACAAAGCTTTACTCCATTAATTCTTTCATTTGAAAACAATAATGAATCTTTTAGGAAGGTAGACAAGAGTATTCTGGGGGTGTTAAGTAATGCCTAATCAAACAGTCACAACTGTTGGCCAGTGGAGTTTTTAGACCTGTTTTTGCACTTTAAGATTTCTGTTCTTTTACGTTTCAGGCAAGAGAGAAAAAAGGCAAAGAATCCGTTTTACCTTTTACATAGAATGAACTCTATCAAGAGTCATTCAGTCATTCTCTTTTTGTTGGGATTCTCAGTGAATTCTGAGTAAAGACACTTTAGTGTACACTTTAGATATTTAGTTTAAAAATGATTTCCCAGACAAGTGGTAGATATACACCTATTTTTAGCACCAGGAAAAAAAGGGTTGGGAACAAGACAAAGCTATTCAGAATGCTGATTATTTTTAGTTAAATATAGTTTCTTCCTCATCTATATAAAATCTGTAATAAATCGTCAGCTACCACTGGTTGTCACTGTTGTACCACAAAACAGCATGAGCAATTCCATTCTTTCAAAAGCCTACCTTCTGAGATGTGAGTTTAGAATTATATATACTTCACTCTCTGAATTATCATTAAAACCGAGCATGGAAGCCCATGCCAGGACCCCATTATTTCACATGATTATTAGGCCATTTATGTGGGAGTCTGCCTCAAAATCAGTGCCATACAACAGAATGGACAAGTAGAATAAAGACTGCATTACAAACTGTGACAAAACCCTGTGTCTTTAAGAGGCCGTGTAAGAAATATTTGTTTGTTAGGGCATACATTTTTTTAAACTGGTGCTTAAATGTTATTATGTGTGCATAGGTGCATTTGATCATTTCCAAGTTTGGAGATATTATTCAGATGGAGTGTTCCTAATGACTGAGCCCATGCCATTTGTAAGCAGCAGATGAGTAGACAGTCCTGACATAGTCTTCCCTTTTCCCCAAATCTGATTAAAACTAGCAAGACAAGAAATCAATGAGCTCCTGAATATAAATTCCCCAAATATTCTGTTGTGTTTGAAATTAATTAAGGATGGTGATGCAGGAGCTTCAGATCAATACAAATCAATGATGTTAGTGTTAAAGGTGGGAGGGGCTGGCATGAAATCAGACTGATATTTGCAGGTATAAAATGATTATACACGCAATGAAATTAAAGGTTAAAATTAGGCAAACCATGTCTTAGGAAAATTCAGACAGAGGCCTGGAAAGTTCAAAAAACAATGGTTGTGCTCCCAAACACAGTCTTTTAAGTTTTCATACTGTGACATTACTTCATATATATTTTCGATAAACTATAATAATTTTAAAATTGTCAATATTCGGTATGGGAAGGGTGGCATAAGGCTCTCAAATGATTGGTGTTGGAAAAAGCAGAATCTCAACACATTCACAGAAAAGCTGAGAGCATCAATTCTACCACTTTCCCGTATCATTGCAAATACCTCCAACCCTGACATTAACCATCATCTGATTCTACCAGACTAGAACTAGAGTGTGTCTTAAGGTCATTAGTCTGTTTTTTTCCTTTTATTTCTATTATTTCCACATTCTCCCTCCTTTTTAAATTTTCTTTTATTTCTATCTTCCTTTTTTTAAAAAAAATTCCATTTAAACCTTGGCCATAGTTAAAAATCTATAAGCCATAAACCAAAATGGAAAGGGAAAATCAATCAATGTAGTCTGTGCTGTTAAGTAATAACTATTTGTCACATTTTTTGAAATTTTTACTACTAAAGAGTAGGCAATGGTATAAAGAGACCATTTCGATCATATATCCTCTGTGTGAACACATATTCATTAAGATATAAGGTCAGATTATTTGTTTGTATTGGGAGGGTGGATTCAGGATTTCCCTGTGTAACAGCCCTGGCTATCCTGGCACCCCCTTTGTAGACCAACTGGTCTTAAACTCTTAGAGATCTGCCTGCCTCTGCCTCCCAAGTGCTGGGATTAAAGTGTACTACCATGTCCAGCTATGATATAAGTATCTTAAATACACTAAGTTATGACTTAATGTGGCAAATCAGAAGGATGCAGGAGACAGCTCCCTGTAGGTGGTAAAGGAGGAGGGATCCTGGTGAAATTGCAATTTGCTCACATGTGTTTCAGTGAGAACAGAGGCTGGGGTTAAAAGAACGATAAAGAACTACCATAGAAAGGACTGGAACACTGAGGAAAACGACCCAGAGAACACATAGTTAGCATGAGAAAACTAAATTACATAAATGGGTAGAAGCACAGACCATTTTTCCCTGCTTTCCTACCCCAATCAAGCCTTTGTGAAGAACATTCAAAGACATTTGAGTCTTTTCATAGAGCCTTCCTTCAGTGCAACTTACAGTAGCAGATTCGATTGTAAGTAAGTGCTCATAAGAACCTTCCATCTGCAAGGCCACTTGAGACCCACATCAACAAGAAACCAATTGCAGGCACCTCCTGATGGCTGTGGAAGATGTAACTCTCTGCAGTGGTTAAGGTGTAAGCTGTCCTTGTAATCATGAAGATAATTTGCTAACACAAAGCAGGACATTTGCTAGCCAGTGAATAACAGCGAATAGTCAAGTTCAATAACTCACAACATAGTAACAGGTTTTGTTTTTTTTTTACCCCCCATCCCTAATTGTGTGGGAAGCACATGGTCATTTACAAGGCAGGGCATGGGAAATGACATGTGTCAGTCTTCTATTAGTTCAATCTATGATAGCACAGAAAGTTAACCCATGTTAATACAAATAATTCTGACATTTAATCATGGTTTTATAAAAAGGCAGGCAACAGAATTTACTCATCTTGGAAATCTCATATGCATGGAAATTTCTCTATATATTCCTTAATTTCTCACTATTCCTCAATTTCTCTCTTCCCTGGGGAATTATGTAGTAATGTCTACATGTGTTTTGCATCCTCTTCTGAGCACCATCATCAGTAATCTCTTGATGGAAACTGTGGAACATTGAGCTACTGTATTAGGCAGATCTTTGATGTCCATGAGTGTTTGGCATTTTATATCCTTGGTCATACACAAGTGGTCCATGAAAGGCTTTATTGCTCTTAAAAGGAGAGAGAGAGAGAGAGAGAGAGAGAGAGAGAGAGAGAGAGAGAGAGAGAGAGAGAGAGAGAGAGAGAGAAAGGAGAAAAAAATCCATATTAAGAATAACAGCACAAATTGGCCATGATGCAGTTTTTTCTTAATTTGTCATTTGTTGTTATTTCATTTTGTTTTTTTTTTTAACATGAATATACAGTTTGTGACATTGGGAAAGATGACATTTCTAGGAAGAGCTGGGTGAATATGGGAAAAGCATAAATAATTCTCAATGAAGTAAAAACAAATGCCGAAAGAAGGGACTACATTTTCTTAAAAGAGATAAGCACAGTGTCAAAAAATCAGAAGAAATATAGCTGTGCTTCCAAAATCCAATCCCCTTAAAATGCCAGATGATGGTGAAATATATTTACACAAGTTTTCCACAGTGTGTCCTTTGAGAAAATTCTATTTAAAAGTAGAAGGAATGGGAACCCCATAAAAACTTCATGGGAAATGACAATTTCTACACATAAGTTTTTACCAGATGTTTTCTCTGGAGCCTTCTCAACACAGATCTTCAACCAAGTTGAAATTATTATGAACTCCAAACTCTGACAATCACTTGATCTGTTTCACTGAAAGAAAGGAGACATTGTATAACAGTTTGTGCTATCATATTACTCCACTTAATTAACAAGAGAATAAAAACAGAGTGGCCATAAGTCAAATGAATGGTTCAAAAGAGGTAGTATTTGTATTTTTATATATTGCATAATTACATAATTGCATCATGAATTTTTTTGTAAAAGACTTGGAATATAAGTATTAATTAAAGAAAGAAAAAATTCAAAATATGTGCGAAGTGAACAAAATGAAATCACACAAAGCAAAAACCTATTATCTTCTGTCCTGAGGCATGTCTTACATCACTGTACAGCCAGGTTCTTCAGAATACCTACTGTGTGTTTATGGGGAGTGAATGACTTGAGCAAAAGTTGTGTTCAAATTATTTCTCTCTTTAGAATACTCAATTCAATTTCTACTTGTGAAACAGGTCTTCATTTCATTCAGTGAGTTAAGAAGCTGTACTGGCTGGTGTTGTGTGTCAACGTGACGCACGCCAGAGTTATTACAGAGAAAGGAGCCTCCCTTGAGGAAATGCATCCATGAGGTCCAGATGTAAGGCATTTTCTCAATTAGTGACCAATGGTGGGAGGGGCCATTGTGGGTGGTGCCATCCCCGGGCTGGTAATCCTGGCTTCTAAGAAAGCAAGCTGAGCAAGCCAGGGGAAGCAAGCCAGTATGCAGCATCCCTCCTGCCTCCAAATTTGTGCTCTGTGTGAGTTCCGGTCCTGACTTCTTTTGATGATGAACAGCAATGTGGAAGTGTAAGCTGAATAAACCCTTTCCTCCCCAATTTGCTTCTTGGTCATGATGTTTTTGTGCAGGAATACAAACCCTGTCTAAGACAGAAGCTAATCAATTAAACACAAAATACACACTTCCGTAAGGTTATAGATGCATTATTTTACTAATTAAAGTAAGTTTTGTAAATTAGTGACTTTTCACTTTAAGACTGGAACTAGTGTTTAATATCTATCTGTCTACACTGCAGTTTCCAGTGCTCTCCATATCTCAGATCGTGCACAGAGTAAGTAAGTAACCTTAAACAAATAGAAAGAAAACAACAAAATCTGAAGTAGAGAGAAAATTATCCCAAGATTCAAAGCCATTGCAGTTTAAGACTTCCCTTCTTTTCTGAAGTAAAATGTACCTCCAGGTTGTAGCTGGACACTTGCCTAACAACTGAGGCACAGTCATGGGTCTGAGGTCTCTGTGATACAACTGGAAGTTGCACATAATCACTTTTATAAGCAGAAGGTCCTTTCCTTCCGTCATTCATTGCATTTTCTAGGAGGTGAGAAATGTTACCATGAGGGTGACCCCTGTCTCAGTGTGATTGACAGCAATGATGTAAAGCAAACTGGGAAATGGGAGCTTTCTCTAGACAGGTGAGAGAAGCCCTAGCTTGTTTGTAGTGACCCATTTTAGCCCTGTCTTAATTTATACTCAAACTAATTCAGCCACACAGACTGTTGTGAACACATTCAAATACATTGGCTATGTTTCCTTCATTATTGGCACTGGGCATAGTGCTGACCTGCACATGCAAGGTGACGTTTAATTGATACAGTGCAAAGAACCCCCAAATAAGGAAGCACAAGAAGGCAGTTGGAGCCTTGGAGAGAAATCAATATAATTTTTTTTTCCTGCTGATGACGAGGGCTTACAGGTAGATAGTATGCTTTTGTCTAGAGTAAAATTTTTTATATTGTAAAATTAAAAGAAAATAGGTCTTGTTTTGCTTGGGAATAAATGTTTTACTCAGAAGATACCTAAAATTAAAAAATACCTTTTTTATTTAATAATTGCTCAATAGAAAGAAACAAACAGAAATATAGTAAATTAAAAGAATACAAAATAAAATTTAATGTAATTTAAATTATTCTTAAATTCTCATTGTAATTTCTGTGATATAATGTACAGCCTTGCCTTTATTAACTTGTATGTGTCTGGGGGTGGACAGCACATACATACATATGAATGAATGTATAAAAGCATGAACATATGGAAGTCAGAGGGCAACTTGCTGGAGTCTGTTCTGCTCAGGGATCAAAATCAGGTTATGAGGCTTAGCAGCAACTTCCTTTGCTCAATGAGCCCTCTTGCTTTCTCTGATATAATGTTTTAAGACAGATATAATTTCTTTCTTTGAAAAAAGTGACACATAGCTAATTCTGATATCCAAAATGGTATTTTTTTAAAGTAAACCTTAGAATGTATAGATTATTAATACTATGAGTTTCAGCCAAGGAATGTACAACTGAAGCTTGATGTTTTAGATCTCTGACTGTGTATATCACTTCTCCTTCCCTTTGAGCTAAAATATATATGACTTCAAAAGAAGAAGTGCCATCTTTTAACATTTGCAAACTCTGGGTTCTTTTAAGAAGTCAATACATAGGAATCAAAACAGAATACATAACTGTGCAAAGAAAAACTCTGTAAAGAAGGCAGAGCTAGCTGAATTAAATGATCAAGTAAGCCACATTACATGCATGGTCTGCCTGTGGGATCTCTCTCCCTTCACTTGTCTTGTGTTATCCTTCCCAAAGGTGTGCATATCCAGCAAACCAGACTGACCAGGGTGGAATCTACCCAAGATGGTTGGTTACAAGTTACTCAGATCTTTGTGGATTCCCAGTTTGTGATCAAACCTTTCATTCTCAGGGATGCTGGGGAAGAGTATGGGTCACATTGTACCAATAGCTTCAGCCTGTTTGTTTGTAACCTTATCCTCATAGTAATTATACCACAAACTAATATCCAAAGAAAGAATTTCTCTATAATAAAATATCTGAAGCAAATTGCTCAAGAAACTATGTGCAATAAAATACCAATTATTTCATTAACAAAATGTGTCTCTGTTTTGTGAGATGATCATTTAGAAAGTAAACCATCTAATACAAAAAAGAAAATGGCTGTCATTGCTTTCTGTCTTCATCCATAGAATATATATATGTATACAAACATGCAAATTTAAATTACCTGTTAGCACTGTGCTTGTTAGAACCAAGTCAAGTTTCTAATATTGAGTTCTGATAACTAAGCGGAAACCCATTTTAGTAGATTTTCTTTTATAAATGTAAAAGGGAAGTGTTGATTTCTTCTCACTCATCAATGCTTTTCCATGGCATATGTAAAGTTATTAATTTAAGTAAGAGTTTATGTTTCTGACTTTAACTCAAAACGCTTTGTGACAGTTCCTTGTATTAAAAAGGCTTCTCCTACACAGAAACAGAGAAAGGGGGAGAGACACGACAGGCAAAAGGCTCTGCCATTCTGCTTATCTCAAATAAGACCAACGAGAAATAGCTGAGATTTTCATTCTTTGTGGAAATAGTTTTCAATTTAGAGGCATTTGACCTGGAGTAAGTTTATATTTCACTCAGTCTACTCAACGGCATCTAGAGAGGCCCCGTCAGCAGAAGCTTTGAGGAAAAGTGTGAGTGAAAGTTCAAGTGCCTTGTAGCCCCGAAAGCAGGAGGGGGCAAACATCCTGAATATCAAAGCTAAATTCTGTCAAAATGGCAAAAAGTCATCTCCAAACAAGGCCTCCCAGGAAGACATTAATTGAGGGAGCTCAAATAAGGATCGCCCCCTGTAACTGAAGGTCATCTCAGAAAGCACTGGAATCTTTCCTTGGGACATAAAACCCAGACGTTTTTTATTAGGGGTAAAGGCCAGAAGGTGTTGGCATCATGTGGCATCGAACTTCTCTCAACATCTTTGATGAAAGTAACATAGTTCAGAAACCAATAACTTGAGGGAGATTCCAGTGGAGTCCTGAAGAAAAAGTGTATCACACGAAGAGGAAAATCTTGGATTTTATTCTGGGTCATCGAGACATGGTCGTTAAGAAGAAAAATCAAATCTAAATGAATGGAGGTGTCAGCCTGGACACCTTAAAGACAAAAGTTTCAAAGCTGTGTGAAGATATTTAGAAGAAACAAGATGTTTTGGAATCACTGTTTGGCAGGTTAACCAAGGAGTGGACCAGACCTGGGACATCTCTCTGCATTCTGAATATGGCCTGAAAACTGCCGCTGACTGATGCTAGACAACTTTCCCCTTCAAACTGAGGAACCTGATGTACAAGAACTGCACATCAGCATTGTCTGCTGGACAACTTGGCAGCAATTTTCAGTCTATTTCAGTAAATTGAGCTTCACAGTGCCCTTTGAATATTTCCCTCTCCAGATTGCAGGGCTCCAGTGCCATGGAGTACACAAGACTAACTCTCACCTTCCAACATAATCAGGCCTAGATAAATTGAGCAGCACACTTCAGTTTTATTACATGGGTAAAACTCCCACCAGCAGAGCGAGTGTGAGTGCTTTTCAGGCTTAGAGGAAGATAGAGGAAAATGGTCAAAGGAGGAATATGCTATGTACTTCTGGGTTTGAACAGCTGGAGGCTCACAGTGCCCCACTTTCAGAACCAGAGATTCTTTCATGATTCTAGGAGATTGTTTTATGAGGTTCTTCAGGCATGAGTGAGCAGGTATTCCTGATCTTTTACAAGTTTGTGCTTGAACTGACTGAGCAGTAGTGGCTAGATGTTGCCTTCCAAGAAAGACTGTATGGGGGCACCTGGGAAATTCAGTTCAGATGGCAGGATACTGTTGTATCTGTGTTTCTTATGCTTAGTCAGCATCTCTGGCAGATTGATCAAGGGGGGCTCCTCATGCTTTCTCTCTGAGCTTTCAATTCTCATTAGGAATTTCTGATAACAACATTGGTTGGTTATATTTGACTATGGATACATACAAATGATAACACATGCATCATCCATATACATTAAGGTATTTATCAAAGGGAGGATTGTGTTCTTTTGCCAAACACTTTACACACTATATTTGGGAAACCCTCACAGATCACAGAGAAGGTAGTATGTGTTCTTTACAAACTTGCGTTGGAAGTAGAATGTATATATTCTTGATATTCTCCTCCATTTTTTCTACCCTGGGATTTTTCATCATTACTTGTAGGTAGAAAAGTAGAACAGTTTGGTGGCAATATATTACTGTACTCTTAATTGGCTTTGAATACACCAACAATGAAGTAAGTATTAAGTATGGGTTCATTTTAACAATGATCTTAAGTTGGAAGCAAGCTATGTGAGTCTGTTGATATTCATTTTCTTTTCTTTCTTTCTTTCTTTCTTTTTTTTTTTTTTTTTTTTTTTTTTGTCAGAGCTGAGAACTGAACCTAGGGCCTTGAGCTTGCTAGGCAAGCGCTCTACTGCTGAGCTAAATCCCCAACCCTGATATTCATTTTCTTACAGTCACTAATAAACAGAAAATTGAGTAGCAGCCTTGTAGGAGACCAGTGATTCTCAAGCAGGTGTGCTTAGATTTGTGGTCACTTGCAGGTCATGCTTATCTTGCCTTTGTAGTCTTCACAACACCCAGATGTGCATTTGGTGCTTCCTTCAGATGTACCTGGGGCATAATTCATAAAAGGAAATCCCCCTATCCAGTAGTAGTCTCTCCATAATCCACCTTTGAAGATAAGTTACGATGTGCAGATATTTGCCCAGCTTCTAAGTACCACTAACTATTATTTAGAACACTAAAATCTTAACTATATTTTGTCTGCTTGATTCTTACTACTTGAATCATATTCCACAGTGCTTCAATTCTATTTTAAAAATATTCTCCATTAACTTGTATGGAGTTCTCAAAGAGATTGATGAAGTCATTAAAATTGAAATGAAGATAAACATCATGAAGTATTCCATGGAATTAGAAAAGACTATTTTTGCCTGATCTTCCAAATTTCTAAGACATTATACCTAGGATCAGAATTTGTCACTATGCATAGAGGCCACATACCCCTGATTTGCTTCTAGTTTTAGCAGTTTGTCTATTATAGAAATAACTTTACTCACAAACTCAGCTCTTTTATACTTACACACTCATCTCCTTTTCTTCCCTTTTGCTCTTTCATCTTCTTGTATGTATAAAGTGTATTTCTTGCATGTAGCCCTATGCACCACAGCTGCGCCTTGCTCCTAGAGGTGAGAAGAAGGTATTGGACCTCCTGAGAGTCTAGTTACAGATGGTTGTGAACGTCTGAGTAGATGCTGGAAGACCACAGAACGCCCTTTACTGCTAAACAATCTTCTCAGCTCCCATCAACCTTCTTTTCTAAGCCAACAGAAGGAAAAGGTTATCTTCCAATTGTCCCTTCTGAAACTATACAGAGTGCAAATCCCTTTTTGTTTATTATGACTATGTATGTTTGTGAATGTTCATGTATGTAAGGAAACACATGTACTCATGGGTACATGCACATGTGCATACATGTGTATAAATGCTAAGTTTTACCTCTCAGATGTTATTTTACAAGACAAAGCCTCCACTTTGTCTTTTGAATCAGGTCTTCTTAAGGGCCCAGAGCTTTCCAAACAGTCTACATTAGCTAATCAGCAAACCTCAGGGATCCACTTGTGCTTGCTTCCCTAGCACTGGGATTGAAAATTCTCACCAAGACTTCTAGCTTTGTTGCTGTTGCTGTTGTTGTTGTTGCATGTATGCATGTGTATAGGGATGTATATGAGTTTGGTGGTTTAAATAGAAATATCCCTAGAGGCTTAAATATTTAAATGTGTGGTCATTACAGAGTGGTGATACTGGAGAAGGATTAGAAAGTGTGATGTTGTTGGAATAAGTATGGCTTTGTTGGAAGAAATGTGCCACTGCCTTGACACATTTCTTAGCTTGAGGGTTACAAAAGCTCAAGCAAGATCCAATGAATTCTTCTTTTCCTACTGCCTGCCAATCTGGACACAGAACTCTCAGCCACTTCTCCAGGACCATGTCTACCTGTATGTTATCATGCTTCACATCATGACCATTGTAGACTAAACCCCTGAAACTATGAGCAAGGTGCAGTCAAATGCTTTCCTCTATAAGAGTTAGTGTGGTCATAGTGTCCTTTAATAACAATAGAACACTGTTTAAGACAATGAATATGAATGTGTGTGTGTTTTGTGTACATGTATGTTCAGGTAACATATCTATCCATACAAGTGAGGAGGCCAAATGGGAGTATTACATGTCCTGAGTTACCATTTTTTTGCCATCTACCCTTGAGTAGGGCTCTCTCAGTGAGACTAGACCTCAGCTAGTAATCAGGAATCCTCAGTAGTCCTCTCTACTCAGCCCCCATCACAACACTAGAAAGAGAGGCATAGGCAATTATGCTTAGCATTCAATGTAGCTGCTGGGACTTTGGACTCAGAGCCCATACTTATACAGCAAGTGCTCTTAGCTTCTGAGTCACCTAAGCATCCATAAGCTTTCACATCAGTTCTTGGGATCAAACTGGGCTCTTCTCGCTTGAATAACAAGCATTTTACTGTCAGCTATCTTCTCATCCCCATTTTTGGACAATAATAGCTTTTAATCCAAATCTTTACTCACATACTTTTTAAAAATTATCTTCTTTTCCCTTCAATAACTTCTGACATAGGATTGCAATACCCAAACAATTTTTCATGTGTTTTCTTTTTTTCTGTCCCCATGATTGCTAAGAGTGAAAAAGACTTAATATTATATTTCTACTCTCTCTCTGGTTCCCATGAGTGCATTTTTTTTGGCTAAAAAGGCAATGCCAGCTATTTAATCCAATAAAGTATACAAATTCTACACTTTCTTCAGTAGCTGGCAAAGATCTCCATGTTTTCAAATAATTTATTGAATGAATATGTAGGTTAACTATTACCCTTATTCCCTCTGTTTTCATATAACATGTTCAATAGCAAATTAAAATGAAAACAAAGAAGGTATTCATTAAGCAAGAGGAGATTTAAATTACAAACAAAAGAGGAAACACTGGTTAAATTTTCTTCTATACAAAATAGAAATATCTATCCATACTCCAGAGTTAAAAATATAATTATTTTGTCCATTAAAGAATAAAATGATTTTCATGTACACAGTTTTTAAAATATTGTTATATTCAATGTTTATTTTACACAATTACTTTCTGGAGGGGATATCATAGAGTTTTAATCCTCTGACATTGGTATATGTAAAAGCCCAATGTGTAGAAAAATATTTATATATGAAGAGTGTCTGAAACCTTGAGTGGGCTCTCTGGCCTGACACTTTTAAATCAAAATGAATCAAGTGCCACCTTTGAGGGAAACACTTGATTGTATTTCATGCCATCCCCAAGGACAGAGGTAGACGCTCAATAAATACTTGTTGAGTTGATGTTCAGCACTGTAAAGAAAAGCAATCACCATAAGGTTTGATGTTTTACTATTTTCTCTGTTTTTCATACTCCTTCTTAGAGAGAGATAAGAAGAAGGAGGAAGAGCAGAAGGGAGAGAGGGAAAGAAAGAAAACAGAAAAAAACAATATATTTTTGACATATATTTTTCAAGAGTTTCATCAGTTTAATATTTTTTAAATTGCTTATTTCTAAGTTTAAATCTTATTTGTTTTAATAAAAATAAAGTGAAGAAAATTAAACATAATTTTTAAAAGATACATGAATGGAAATAAATATACTGAGGGACAGAATGTAGTTAAAAGTGGCAATAAAGGCAAGAATGGAGGCTTAAGCTTGTAAACCCAGCACTTTAGTTTGGCAAAGGATAAGATTTTGAACCTGTGGCAATGCTGAACTTTGTAGTATCTTTCAGGCTAGCCTGGTCTACATAATAAACTCTTTCTAGAAAATAAAACATGATGGGAAACCCAAGTTCTATGTGGGTATGTATATATTAGAAAGACACATCCATACATCTAGAATTCATATTTTGTTACAAATGATATATGTGATACCTAGGGATGTTAAATAAACAAAATTCATGATATAGAGTTGGTATAAACTACTATATTTCTGAGCTTTAAAATACTTAAACTGGGTAATAAGTATTTTAAGAAAATATCTATGCTCAGGATTACAAGCTTTATTCTATTACAAAATCCAGAAAATTGTCTGCTATTATTGAAAAAAACGAAGCTGACTTTTAGTGATATTCATGGTCATGATATGCTACATCTCTGCTCCAAGAAATCAGACTGCTTCAGTCTGATGAAGGAAATAAAAATATATTTGTAAGATAACTTGTGAAAGTGTTGGATTTCTTTAGCCTTTACTGTATTGTTACTAGATATAGAAATATGTCATATTTATTGTTATTGTGAGTGACATTTAGCTTGATTGTTTTCTTCATCTCAATATTTAAAATCATATTTTGTAGACTCCTTAAAGCTTTCTTCTGTTAAATAAAGAAATAATAGTAGTCTCAAAGATTTATAAGGCCTTTCTGTCGAGAATACTTACTTCAAAAGATTTACTTAAAATTGAATCAGTCACCTTTGAATTAGAAACTCTTCAAAACGTTCACATTTATCCTGATTGTTCATCCTCTGAAAGAAAAACCTTCTTGAGACAGTAGAATCTTACCCTGGGAAGTTAGCCCAGAATAGATTACATGTCTTCATTTGACTGGATGCTATTAGGATAGCAGTGAACAAACTGACGTTGGCCATCATTAATAGAGAAGAAGATCCATGAGAGGGTGGTTTTTAATCAGCCTTTGCCTCCTTGGACATATGCCTTCCTTTTATCACTTATTCTATAAATCGAGTATATTTTAACAACCAGATAGAGCTAAATTTAAGTCAAAGAAAAAGTGAGTTAAGTGAAAAGTATACTTTAATAGCAAGTATTTTCCATATTTAAAACAATAATGGTTATGAGATTATTTCATGTGGCTAACATCCTCCTTGTTTGTTCACAATATACATGAAAAGCTAAACAAAGTTGTTTCCAAGTGCATGTTTTGAGTTTTTTCCCACAACAATTTCTCAATATTTTAACCGAGTCAAAATCTCTGTTGTCTCATTGTTGGTAATTGAAGTAGGTAACGTACCATTTCCCACTTTAGTGCTTTCCAACACAGAACCAGAGATCAAAGCAGTTTTTCTCTATTTCTACCATTAAGTAAGGAAAGTCATAATTTCAATGTAAGTATACTGATTCCCTTTTACGGAGAAATAAGCTGTCGTTTCTGACTGGCTAGTTACAATGCTGTAAGCCATAGCAAGAATTACTAGATAAAGGACACTCATCAAAAAGAGTCTTTTTTGCTTGTACTTACCGACAGGAAACAGTTAAATTTCATACCTACATGAGGGCTCATTTGACATGCACAATTTGTTTTCAATCAGTCACTGATGTGTCAAAGTTCATGAGCTTGAGTCAATGCCTCATCTGAGAGAACAAAACACACCTATCTGTATAGTCCCAGGCTGTGAGCAAATGCAGTTTTAATTTGGATATAGTCATTTGATATTTATCAGGTCTGCACTATGCAGAATCCTCACATGATCTCTGCCCTGCATGAGATAGTGTTTCCTCCTAATGTTGATATGTAAATATCAATTTGCAAATTTCCAAATTATATATCAGATAATGCATAACCTTGAGCTGTCAGAGCAGGTGACTCTTTAGAAAGTCAGCAGCGATCATTTTCACAAGTTTTGCAGAATTTATCAGAGAGACACATCTTGAGAAATAAATACAAGGAGACTGAAATGTGTGACTGAGAATTCAGGGATATGAATCCAAACCTCAGCTGGGCAGTGGTGGCACACGCCTTTACTCCCAGCGCTTGGGAGGCAGAGGCAGGCAGATTTCTGAGTTTGAGGCCATTCTGGTCTACTGAGTGAGTTCCAAGACAGCCAGGGCTACACAGAGAAACCCTGTCTCGAAAAAAAAATCACACCCTCCTGCCAAGAAAAAAAAAAAAAGAATTCAAACTTCAGGAAGTTTTACAAAGAAATCAGATCAAGGAACAGGCAGAGGAATGCAAAGCTAGGCTGTGGTTCCAGTTAAGGTTGGTCAAAACGAAGCTTCAGTGGCAGGGAAGGGTAGGGGAGATCGAGATAGTACTTTTGTTGAAGTTAGAGCATAATGCTACAAATTTGAGAAGAATGAGTAGCTAACTTAAACAACACATTCTATTGTGGTCATTTCCAATCCACAAATGTGAATCACCTCCTACCAGGACAACATTTGCTTTTAAACATATCTAATTAAATCAATAAGCTAACCACTCTGGTCATATCTAATCTTATCTAAATGACTGGAGAATATTTTTCTTACATATACTGCTTTTTTGGTGATTGATGATTGACTGGTTTTATATTTGGGCTCGTGTAAGTGCCTATGCATGTCATGGCTCATGTGTTAGAGGGTAACTTGTGGGTGTCAGTGTGCTTCTTTCATTAAACACATTCTGGAGATTAAACTCTATCAGGCTTCATACAATGCATCTTCACCCTTAGACCCATCTCAAAAGCCAGCTCTGATTTCTTAACTGATAGAAAAGTAACGTTCTACAGATCACTGAGAAAATCATATAGTGCCCAATGCACGTATAAATCACACAATCTTTAAGTGAAGCCAGCGATGTTTATGTTTTATGAATCTTTTCATTAGAGACAAACCTTTCAAGGTCTATTTTTAAAAATCCAAATGAAAATCATATTATTTCCCTCTATAGTCCGCCTAGCATACAATAGCACACCAGAGTTTCCTGCTCCTACGTAAATGTTACTGAACAGTTAGAACATTAATTTGGATAGCTGCACAAATTCGGTCCTGACACCGAGGCAAAATAGTCATCATTGAAGTATGGCATTTAAGTCAGGACGAGGATGTTTGTAAGGACAATTGGCCTGCCTAGATGACCTTAGCAGTGAACCTTTGGCCACTGTGGTTCCTTGAGAGCAAAAGGTGTGTCACCGTACAAAGGCTGAAGTCGCTGGCGCTGAGCCAGGGCATAGGATAGGTGCAAAACACAGTGTGACCCCATGAGTGGAGACAGGTCTCTCTAAACAGTTCCTTCTAAAGGATTAGTTATTGGGTCAGCACTTTGCTAGACTGACCTAATGTAAATTCACTTAAGGGAAAAAAAATAATGGGTAGTTAGTTTTAAGAGTTACTTTGCTGATTACTATGACAACATTGCTAGTCAAAGGAAGAATATTATGGCTCATAGTTTGAGGGTTCAACTATGGTTGAAAGAGGATGCTGTCTGGAGTGTGAGGCACTGGTGATACTGAGTCCACAGAAGGCTGACAGGGCTGAAAAGTAGTACTCAGCCTGTTCTCTCCTATTCATTTAGGTCAAGATCTCAGGCCATGGATGATGCTAGGTACACTCAGAGTATATCTTGCCACATCAATTATCTAGCCTAACAAAGTCATTTACAGAAATGTCCAGAGGCATATCTTAGTTGACTCTAAATCTCATAGAGGAGACAATTTTAACCAACAGAGTATTATTTATATCTAGATACTGTGGATGCAACAAACATCCACTGATACCTTACATCAAGTTTGTATATGTGACAAAGAATATATGTGAGGAAATAGTTGGAATGAATGGCAATGGCTATCATAGGGTCATATATTTGAATGATCAGTCCTCAGTGGTCAAGCTGTTTATGAGGGACTAAGAGATGTGACCTTGTTGATGGAGCTGTGTGACTGGGGCTTTGAAGTGTCAAGAAGCATTCCTCCACGCACAGTTCAGCTCTTTTGGCCTCTTGCTCATAATAAAGTAATCTTTCAGCTAGTACTGCAGCGGCACTCCTGTCTGCCTGTTGTCCTGATTCCTGCCTTGATGGTTCTGGGCACTAACTAACCCTTTGGAACTGTGAGCCTCAAATTAAATTACTTTCTTTTTAAAGTTGGATTTATCATGGTGTATTATTATGACAATAGTAAAGTCTCTAGGAAAGACAGCAATAGAATTGGCTTTGAACTTATATAGGCAGCAAGCGCAGAATCTGACATAACCCTTCGAATCAGTTCTTTATTGTGGCAAGTTGTTTTTCTTTTTTTTTTTAATACTATGCTTAATTATCATTAAAGCTGGGCTATATAGTGACACACTATGAGCCATCAGATGACAAAACCCAGGTGTAGCTGAGGAATGAAGATCTTGATCCCAAGTAGGCAGGATTGACCTCGGCACTACAGCATCAGTTTCCACATTTTATCTTTAATGCTGCTCAGATCTTTCTTGGTGTTCAGTGTTCACTTACAGGAGTTATCAGAGATTTTTTTCTCAATAAAAATATATGTAATTTACAGGAAAGTATATAGAATAAGAAATCCTTATGTTAAGCCAAACAAACAAAACTTGAGAAACACAAGTATGTTTTCCTCATTAAAATATCTAGATTTGTCTATCATCTGTTATTTATCTATATTCTATCTATCATCTATTTATCTGTCATCTATCTAATGATTGATCATCTATGCATGTGTGTATGTGTGTGTGTGTGTGTGTGTGTGTGTGTGTGTGTATGTATGTGTGTGTAAGAGAAAGGAAACAGTGAAAGTAACAAAACAGAATGAGAAAAGTTCATGAAAATGCCATACTGTGACACAACATTTTACATAATGACTAAATGTTAATTAAATTTGTTTTTAAAAGTTCATTATATCTGTAAATATCTCAACTAGGATTCTGTGTGACATTTTTTTCTGGGGAAGATGAATATAAGAAAGGTTGATAGAAAACCTATAATCAGGCAGAACTATAATCAGGCCCAGTATATAAAGGTTCTTCTAGAAACCTGGTTACCTGAGTTGGATCTCAGGAACTCATCATGTAAAGGTAAAAAGGCAATTAAATCTTTACAGTTTTCCTCTGATCTTCACACATATGCCTTCCTCCCCCAGCAAGCTAATAGTCATAAATAAATACTTTCTAATGAAAAATTACAATCTTATTACTACAGATGTTCTAAGGAGTAAAGCTACTATGTAAATAGACTACCTCTATTAAGCACCTGAGAGTCTCCCCAATATCTGCTTGAACCTCAGCAACCCTAGATGGTTTATTATAAAGGGATCATCCAGGTACTCACTATTGAGGACTCTGTGCTCATAGTCACCAGGTATTTCTCTAGACAAAGCTGCAATATCTGTTAATTTAATATCAAATTTGAGGAAATAACAAAGAGATATATCAAATGGGTCATCTGGAAGCCCTCACTAATCTTCTCTTCATTACAACACTACTTCCAGCTTCTCTTGAGGTCATGACTATCCACCACTTCAAGAATGGTGTCTCCATTTTTTTCCTGCTAGTCTCTTATTGTAATGTGTGTGCAGTGATCTGATGGCAGACACAGCTTAAAACCAAAATGGGGTTCCTCTCTTGTCCTCTGGACTTTTACTGAGCACCAAGATTTCTAAAATCAGAGTCTAAAATTGTAGTGAAGGAAAGCATAGATTTTCTAAGCATTTTATTGAGAACTGTAGTTAATAGGACATTCTTAGAGTTATTCTCTGATTCTCTGAAAAGGGCATTCTCTTTTTAAAACATATAGATAGTTTAGAGACTAGTGCCTCATATAAGCATGCATATCAGCTATACTCAATAGTCCATGTTTTATAAAATGAGAAGCCTCTGGCTACTATAGACTGTGTTATGAAGAGAGAATCTACTCTGCTATGAAATCCATATTAAGGTATGGATTATAAAAATTTTAACAAGTATTCATGTGGGACTAGTCCAGTATGCTGCAGGATTTGTGGTATAATTTGTTGGACCCAAGAAAAATGAACATGTAGAATTACTTATCTAGTTATTTATTAAAAAGAACTTCAAGTCTCTGAAGAAAGAAACCAAAGAAAATCTCAGAAGTTGTAAAGATCTCCAGAGCTCATGAATTGGCAGGCTAATACAGTAGAAATGCCCATCTTTCCAAAAGCAATCTACAGATTCAATGCAACACCTATCAAAATTCCAACTCAATTCTTCATAGAGTTAGAAAGAACAGTTTGCAAATTCATTTGGAATAACAAAAAACCCAGGATATCGAAAACTATTCTCAAAAATAAAAGAACTTCTGTGGGAATCACCATTTCTGACCTCAAGCTGTATTACAGAGCAATAGTGAAAAAAACTACTAGTATTGGTACAGAGACAGGGAGGTAGAAAAATAGAATAGAATTGAAGACCCAGAAGTGAACCCACATACCTATGGTCACTTGATCTTTGACAAAGGAGCTAAAACCATCCAGTGAAAAAAAGGCAGCATTTTCAACAAATGGTACTCATTCAACTGGCAGTTAGCATGTAGAAGAATGTAAATTGATCTATTCTTATCTCCTTGTACAAAGCTCAAGTACAAGTGGATCAAGGACTTCCACATAAAATCAGATACACTGAAATTAACAGAAGAGAAAGTGGGGAAAAGTCTTAAACAATGGGCACCGGGGAAATTTTCCTGAAAAAAAACTCCAAAGGTTTATGCTCTAAGATCAAGAATTGACAAATGGTACCTCATAAAATTACAAAGCTTCTGTAAGGCAAAGGCCGTTGTCAATAGGACAAAATGGAAACCAACAGATTGGGAAAAGATCTTTACCAATCCTACATCTGACAGGGGACTATTATCCAATATATACAAAGAACTCAAGACGTTAGACTCCAAAGAGTCAAATAACTCTATTAAAAATGGGGTACAGGGCTAAACAAAGAATTTTCAACTGAGGAAACTAAAATGACTGAGAATCACCTAAAGAAATGTTCAGCATCCTTAGTCATCAGGGAAATGCAAATCAAAACAACTCTGAGATTCCACCTCACACCAGTCACAATTGCTAAGATCAAAAGCTCGAGTGACAGCAGATGCTGGCAAGAATGTGGAGAAAGAGGAACAATCCTCCATTGCTGGTGGGAATGCAAGCTGGTACAACCACTCTGGAAATCAGTCTGACAGTTCCTCAGAAAATTGGACATAGTATTACCTGAGGAACCAGCTATATCACTCCTGGGCATATATACCCAAAAGATGATCCAACATATCACAACGACACAGGCTCTGCCATGTACATAGCAACCTTATTTATAATAGCCAGAAGCTGAAAAGAGCCCAGTACCCTTCAACAGAGGAATGTATACAGAAAATGTGGTACATTTATACAAAGGAGTACTAATCAGCTATTAAAAACAGTGAATTCATAAAAATCTTAGGCAAATTGATGGAACTAGAAAATATCACCCAGACTGAGGTAACTCAATCACAAAATAACACACATGGTATGTACTCACTGCCCAAAAGCTCAGAGTATAAGTTCAAGAAGAAGGAAGAACAAAGTATGGATACTTCAGTCCTTCTTAGAGGGGATACAAAATACTCATGCTAGGAAATGTAGAGACAAAGTGTGGAACAGAGACCAAAGGAAAGGCCATTCAGAGACTGCCACACCTGGGGACCCATCCCATATACAGATGCCAAACCCAGACACTATTGTGGATGCCAAGAAGTGCTTGCTGACAGGAAGCTGTCTCCTGAGAGGCTCTGCCAGAGTGTGACAAATACAGATGTTGATGCTTGCAGCCAACCATTGGACTGAGCTCAGGGAACCGAGTGGAAGAGTTAGAGAAAGGATTGAAGGAGCTGAAGGGGTTTGCAACCCCATAGGAAGAACAACAATATGAACCAACCAGACACACCCAGAATTCCCAGGGACTAAACCACCAACCAAAGAGTACACACGGAGGGCCCCATAGGTCCAGCAGCATATTTAACAGAGGATGCCCTTATCTGGCATCAGTGGGAGGAGAGGCCCTTGGTCTTGTGAAGGCTGGATGCCCCAGTGTAGAGAAATGCCAGGGAGGTGAGGTGGGAGAAGGTGGATGGATGGGGAAGCACCATCATAGAAACAGGGGGTATTGAGATAGGGGGTTTGCAGAATGGAAACTGGGAAAGAGGATAACACTTGAAATATAAATAAATAAAATATCCAATAAAAATTTTTTAAAAATACATAAGGCAAAAACAAGAAAACAGGTGTGTAGCTTTTCTTGAGTTGGAATTTATTTACTTATACAAATTGTATTCAAACAAAAGTAGCCATTAGATGTAGGCACCAATGGCAAATTCATAATAAACCATGCTTCTGTAGCAAGAAAATAAGGTACATTCATTTCCTTGGAGCAAGGAGTTCAATAAAATCACTTTCTAAGTAGTGATCCTATGATCAAAAGGGTTGGTTGATGGCATCAGATGGATCAACTTTTGTCTAAAGCTAACCATAGATGCAAGACAGAGATAAGTTAGGCATTAGTATTCAGGGACCATACTTTTTGTTTCTTTCATAAACTACAACCTATTGCCATAGCTACTGTATATACACATTGATCATGCTGATCAATGAGAGACTCTTTCTGGTATCTAATAGTTCAAAGATTTTGTTCTACTTGGCTATTTAAAGTCCATTTTTTTTAAAGACCTTAGAGTTCCAACCTTTTGCTTCTGAATTCCTGACCAATTAACTAAGCCCTCCTTTGTGACCCACACTTTAGTAGACATTGTTACCTCTAACAACAGTGTATACTCAGATATCTCTCCCAGTAGAGTTTTTGAATCTCTCTCCTCACTGGGAGAATTGACACTTGTAACAACTTTTTGAGGTATATTCATGTATTTGGTTTTAGAGTAACATAACTGCACTTTTAGTTCACAACTACAAATTGCTATCAGTCATCTTTAAGCAATCTATTTCCCACACTCATCCCCTGATCATAAGGGATATTCTATAGGGTCAGAACTCTGTGCTAAAAGATGGTCAAATGAGAGTAGTCACCAATGACTCTAAGTCTGGGCCAACCACCCATTTACTAATGAATATTGGCTACCTACTGCTACTATTAGCCAGTGTTCGACAAAAAAAACAAAACTCTTGAACATAGATACATAGCTCTGGAGATGATGCCTTTCTTATGGGAGTCATACCATGCAAAGTTTGAGAAGATTGAGAGAGTTTGAGAAGTCCACTGGCTAGTTTTTTGCAAACTGGAGAAGGGATATCAATGATACAACTCAGTCTCAGTCCAAACTCCTGATTCAAGTCTGAAAGCTGGTGACCTAAGAGTACAACTGCATGAAGACTAAACAGGATGGATATAACAGTCAAGAATAGAAAACCATTCCTTCAACTTTTGATGGAATGGTGGCCCTCAATAAATTGGATAATGCTTGTCTATACTTTTGAGAGACTGATTTTCTTTACTGAGCCTCAATTCAATTGTTCATCTTTTTAGGAATAATGTTTTCAGCAGTACCTAGAAATGGGAAACTTGAGCTTTAATCTTCATTTGGCTTACATATACAAGTAAGATCCACACTATTTGTGTCATGTGCTTTGCACAATGGACTGCTGTTCAGGCAGCCCAATCTTATACCTATATATATTTAGCACAATTTTCTTCCCAGAGTCCAACAGTATACTACAATCTATATTTCAAATGGTGAATACTATTTATTCATCAATCTAGAGTATAAATAACCACAGCCCTATAGAACTAGTCATAAAATCTATAAAACAACATCATGTCTCACCAATATATCTAATTCCATTGGGGGGATCTTTTGAGATAAATAGACTATGCATAAACCCTGCATGTACGGTGCCCCAGAACTGCTTGAATCCTTTCAAACCACTCTGCTTCCATATCACTCAATAGACAGAGAGAAAAATATCTTTGACTTATAAAATTTCCTACTCTAAAGACAAATATGAGGTATCATGTTACATTCATAGTGGGTAGAAGTATATAGGAGACACTCCTGCATGATGTATTTTCCAAGAAATATTCCAATATGTCACATAATGCAAAACTGGCCTGAAACTAGCTCATTTCAATTTCATTTGCAATGGACTGTATATGCCTCAGAAATGCCTACAATGTAATGACAGACTTTTGTTGATATGGTCTATGTACATGATATCATGAGTACAGAAAATGGCCTGATAGACTACAAAATGTCCTGATGATCTAACTACATAGTAACAGAATGACAGAGAGTGAGCACGAGCCTGAGTTGAGAAAATTCATCAAAGTATTAACTGTTTCTAGTTCCATTTAATGACAAGGATAGAGAAAATTAAATTTCATATGTGATCCAGCTTTTCTCAAAATTAAGTATAAAGATATTTATATAAATATTCCACTCATATAAATATTATCATATAAATATACTCTATTTATATACAAGTGTCAAACTAATCCACCCCACTCCAAAAATATTTACAGTTGTTATTCATCATTTAACTTTCTGGTGATCAAAAATCAAAAATTTGAGGCCATGTTACACTTCTCAAAGTAAATACCATATGTATAACAACCACTGCAATAAAAGAAAGTAGATACTTGAATTTGCAGTATTATTTTCTTCAGAATCTCTCTGATTTAGGCACCAACTAGAATAATAAATAAAGCAGGGATAAGGATGTTAATCTAATGTGTGCATTATATCAAACTTTTAAAAAATATCACATGTATGTGTGTGTATCAAACCATTATTTCATGAATTGCTTCTAATACTGCATTTCAAAACCAAACCACAGAAGATTCATTCACATAGAAACATGAATTAAGTAATTTTTATTATCAACAGATATTCAAAAACCAGCAAACTCCATGCTCAGTGAGAGACTCTGTCTCACCAAATAAAATATAGAATGATAGAGAATGACACCATAAATCCTCCTCTGGTTTAACATATATGTATGCACAAATGCATATATCACAGATGACACAAAGAAACATATTTTGATGTTCAGCTATAATGCATAACATTAGTAAAAATAATACCTATTTGAATTTAGGAACGTGATTTAGTCAGTTATAAATTACAAGTCTGTTGCATGTTAAAAATAACCATTGTGAAGAAAGTTTTTGATTCTATAAAGTACAATCCCCATTTTACTGTGCTTTTCTCTAATGTTTATAATGATAAATAGGTTGTCATCATAATTCATCAGAGCAATGCTTTATAAAACCACATGAAGACTAATACTATGATAATGTGTCTATTACATGCTACCTTGAGGGGAAAATCCATAAGTAGTAAAGTAGTAATTTTGTATGATGAAGGCTTTTCAGAATATAAAATAGCGGAGAGTGAAAGTTAAAACATTTACATGTTTTACAGTTAAGACCAAAATGTTTTGTGATGTAGTTTGTTTCTGTAATTTATTAGATGATGCATAACATAAAAGGCATTTTAATAGTATGCAACGGTATTTAAAATTGTCAAAACCTAACGCATTGCTTTATATGTGTAAATGAATATTTTAGTGCTCACATGCACTTGAATATATGGAGGGGCTCGTGAGGCATCCTCCTCCTGGCTCAAACTGGTTAGCAGATAGTGTAGGAAATCTGAGCATCCATGCTTTGGCTTGAAACTCCATCCAGCATCCTCAGCTTCCTGGCTTTACATACTGGATGTGAGTGCCCCTGTCCAAGAAGAAAACTATTTTCCGCAGCAGCAGAAGAAAACTGTTTCTATAATCATTTGGTCTAGGTCATTAGCAACCTTATAGGAAGAAATATTTTGAAGGAAAAGTATAGAAATAAGATAATGTCTTTTAAATAAGTGGTCCTTTATGTCAGTATTTGAACCCAAAATGCAACAGAGAGAATGCTGCAGCTGCGGCGATAGGAGCAGCGTTGAACAACGTTATTTCATATGCGGTGATGATGCATTACAGAAGAAGCCAAAATGAGTCAGACGAGAGCGTATCAAGTCCATTTCCCTCGTTTTGATTCACAGGTTTTTGCTAAAAATCACAAGCCAGTCTTTGTGGCAAGCTTCAGAAAACTTGCACAGCTCTGATAAGAAAGGACATCGCTCATAAATATTCATTAAAAATTACCTTTCTGGATCATGAATTTTTCAAGCAGACACTGATTTGACCTCTACAAGGCACAGAATCCAGCCTATAGTGGAGTGTCTCCTATTTTTGACAAAAAAGGTGAAAAATTGGTTTTCCCAGCTAAGCAGCTACTTTGTACACTGTGTGAGGTCCAAGGTCAGCTTCCTCTGTGCTTGCCACACTTGAGCATTAATATTCATTTGAATTACAATCTTTAAATTCTAAAGTCCTGCTCATAGTTCTTTGAAAAATTGATTGTAAAAGCAGGCCAGGGTTTGCATTTTAACTAATTTTAACTTAACTTCATCTAACTTCAATGTTCTTAAGAATGTATGAATTCAGTAATTTTCTTTAAAAAAAAAAGTCAATCCACCTGTTTTGAATTCGTATTCCCTCTCACTAAGGATAAAAGCCACGTTTTCCTGGTAATTATCTCCCGAGTAGGTGAATGGATGGAGATGTCTACATTTATGTTTCCAAGAGAGCTATATTGGTGTTTCATCTTCATATAGCTCTTCACATTCCACTAACACAAAAGGAGCTTTGCATTTGGATGGGTATGTTCTTTGCTTCAACTTTGGTTTCTACAATATCACAGGAGGGTGCTTAGCATAAGCACCTGCATGGTTTAAATAAGGTAACTGATAAGTATATTATGAATGATGGTACCTTCAAGTGCAGTGTCTAAGCCTCCGTGTTTCACAAAAGTCATGTTAGGCTCTTGTGTAAATTCTAGGAACAGTATATTTAAGTTTTAAAATTTAAATTTGAGTTACTTTAAAGAACTGCAAAACCATGTCCAAAATAATCCCTTAAACTTTTAAACACCATAGTTCAAGCCATTGTAATGTAATTGTGATTCAGTTTTGTCCCTAATGTAGTTAAGCAACAGTAAGAACGTTCATACTATGGTTACATTGGATTCTAATTCCAGTGCCAGCATTTCCTGTATTTGTGATCTTATCTGTATAAGCTTTCTGTTTCTTGTCTTCTTATATAAAAAGTGGAAATATCTGATGTATAGCATTTACCCTGCCTCCTGAACAAACACATATTTAAGGCTGAAGAGGAGACACTAGGAAGGATAGCCAAGAAAAAGGTCCAGGGCCCTAGTAGTCCTGTCTCCTTCATTTGTTACTCAGTCTAATATACAACAAATCCCTTGGTATTATCCTAATTAGCACCAGGAAGCTAAATTATTTCAACAGTCTTTGAGAATTAATGTTAAGTGCCTTTACTGTATCTTGTTGACCCTTTTTAAAAATCTTTTTCTTGAATACACCTACATCCAAAACAACCCCCCCCCAAGCATCTAATCAGGGTACCATAATGATTAGTGAATAGCATGGACTGTATTTTGTCTGGACCACAGTGTGGGATAAAATTTATAAGAACTATATAAGTAAGGGAAGCCAAGACTTCGTTGTGCATTCATCCACTCTTTTGACTCTCAGTTCAAAGATGGTTATAGACTTGAACTGCAAAGATTTAGTAAAGAAAAATCATTAGGTGCAATTAAAATTTAATATCTGGCACATAATGATAACTTCTAGAATGCCTCAAAATATTGTTAAAATAGCATCGTTGTTTTGGTAACATTCAGATTTAAATTTGTATAAAGTATTTGATTTGACAACTTCATCATGAACTCCAGGTTCATCAAAAACTTACCTAGTGTGAATAGTATAATTTGTTTTAAGCTTCTGCTTATATTCTTCATTACTTCATAATGGCAAGATAAATCCCCAGTGGTTTCTACTTTCTTTCTACAGTTCAGAATTATGCCATCAATTGAAACCACCAGATACATCTGTCACATTTTATTTATTGTAGATTCACATGTTGCTTGAGGGATCCGACTCGATATTCACCAACTTAAGTATAACTCCTTAATGGTCAAATACACCTTACAGATATATGAAAATGTTTCAGAGAGGCCCTCATGCAATCTCTCAGCAAATATTACAGTGTCTTTTTCCTCTAGAATCTGAAAACATAGCTATTATTTTGTCATTGTTGCTGTTCCTGTTTTTTGTGTACTATATAACATATGTAGCTTGATGTTGGAAGCTTATTGCATGGGAGATATGTTGTTACTCTGCTCCTGAGTGTTGTTTAAAATATTTATGCTGGGACTGAAGAGATGCTGCAGCAGTTAGGGGAGTCTTTACATAGGACAGAGTCCTGTTTCAAGTGTTGAGTCAGGCAGTTCATCACTAAATATAAATCCAGGCCCAAATATGACACATATGTGATTTTTCACTCACATAGGCACACAAACATATACAATAAACAAATATAATAAAAAGCAAATCTTTAAAATGATTATACACTATTCATATATTATCTTATACAATCTTTTGTCCTGAATATTTCATTTAGACTCACATCCCTAGAATAAGCATGACAAAAAGAAGGGAAAGAGGTGAAGAAAAAAATGAGAGGGACAGAAGGAAGAAACAAGGGAAGGACAATAGGAGACAGAAAATGGAGTGAGCAGGGGAAAGCAAGAGACAGGGAAAAGTTGAGGAAAGATAAAAGAGACAGGAGAGGTTTAAGAGTGACAATATTTCAGAGCTGTTATTTCCTCTCATCCAATTGTGACCACGATATTGACTGTGCATAAAAATTATAATTTCTGTGGAAATGTTTATAAGTAAGAATCAATACATGACTGAAATATATAATATTTATATCAGGAATAGTTACTATGGAATCTTTAGCTGTGGAAAGACAAAAGCACAGAGTTTATGTGAGGACACTTCACAAGAGCAAGCCTAAAAATCATAGCAACATACAGATTCCAATAGAAATAAGACTCATGGCTCCAGGCACATACGTAGCAGAGGATGGCCTTGTCAGTCATCAATGGGAAGAGAGGCCCTTGGTCCTGTGAAGGCTTGATGCCCAGAGTAAGGGAATGCCAGAACCAGGAAGCCCATGTGGGTGGGACGGTAAGGAGGAGGAGGGGGAGGGGATAGGGGGCTTTCAGAGGAAAACCCAGGAAAGAGGATAACATTTGAAATGTAAATAAAGAGAATATCTAATAATAATAAATAAGAAATGGCAATCTTTGCATTGAAACACCATGTTTAATGTTTAATAACAACATAAACTCTTCATTTCTCATGAAACAAACAAACAAAAAGGATGATTATAACACTCCAAACATACAATGATGACTGTGTATCACAATACAACCCATGCTGGGAGAAAGTTTCTCTGCTCTCTCATGAGGCATCAGCATGGAGGAATTGGCTGCATCAACCTGCAAAGACAGTGATAGCTACATTTTTTGCCAATGCTACAAGTCCATTTTTAGTATTAAAAACAATATTTTACCATGATAAACTTCTGTTATTCTTTGGCTCTTACATGACACTTGAAATTAGTTTCTGACAAAAACCATCTACCTCTGCATGTTCTAGTGGATGGAGCTGATGTATTTGGTGTGAAGAGCAAGCATAGAAGAGGAGACTTTATTGTGTTTTACACTTGATTGTTTATGCACGACAGTACATTTAAACTGACTTTCAGCAAGCCAGTTGCCAGAGTTTCAAAGGCTGGGAAATGGCACATCCTTTCACAAAATAAAGAATAGGCAGTCACACCAGCTTACAAGTTATTTTTTATGAACAACAGAATTGCTTTTTGCTCATTTCAAACAGACCCTAAATGTGCCCAGCACAGCAAGAGAGAGTAGAGGAAGCAGAGAGCTTAATATTCCAGCCCAGCTCACTGGAAACAACCATCAACAAAACCCAGTAAAATGACAGAGCACTGTGCTATACAGAAACATGATTTGTCTGCTTTAAATGGAGAATAATGATTTTAAGTTTAGAATAGAACCAAAGGACTCAATTACTATTCATGGTTTCTGAATTGTTTTACTTCGGAAATTCCTTTAGCATGAAATGTTCATCCAAATCAATGCATGAAAGCAAAGGGAGAATGAGCACTCAATTTCCCATATTCATAAAGGACTTCTTCAATTAAGATCACTGAAAAAAATTGTCACCAATTTATACAAAGCTACTCACTATGACTAAACATTTTTAAAGAATAACTTTGGAGTAGATGGTGAGGGGGAGGAGGGTGTGTGTGTGTGTGTGTGTGTGTGTTCATGTGCATGTGCATACATACACTATACTGATTTTATTAAAACCAAGATTAATATACAGTACTGGCCTTTATATAGAATACCTTGTGACAGCCAGTAAAAATTTTGTTTACTCTTTTAAAACTATATAACTCTTATGCTCTTATTTAAGCTTACTTGAATAAAACTGAGAAATTTTACTGGAGCACAATTCTTTTTTCGTGAGGACAACAACATAATCATATATTGACCAATATATCACTTTCTTAACTATCCTCATTTCCAAAAAATAGTGTCCAATTAGTAGCTTTCACAATGCAGAGCTACAGAGCTGTAAGAGTTATTCAGTTGTAGAAGAGTCAGTAATTGTTTAGTAATTAAGGCTAAATCATTTCATCATTTCCTTGTGTTTTTCTTCTACTTATCCCTTATAATATTTTCAGATTTTTCCCTAAAAGTTATGCAAACAAAAATGAATAACCTTATTCCCATTCATGCATCTAGAGAAAAAAATGGCTACTTATGTGTTTTAAGTAGACAATCAACACTATCAGTTTTGAGTGTCTACTTATCTTCTCAAAAGCATGGTATAATCCAAGAAACATTGGTTATGAACTAAGGTAAAATGATTCCCTTGTCTACTGATTTGTTAGGGAAACATTTGCTTTTATATTGACACTGGCAAATTTTTGGATGGATTGTTACATATTGTAATTGCATTTCATTTGCAATATTAAAAAAAATGTCAAATCCTAAAACCAAGCAAAACATTATCTGTGTTTTTTTCATTATGAAGGGGAATGGTAAAGTCCTAAAAGCAATTTGAAAGCCTTAGTTAACCAGCTCCTTCTGTTTGCATATTCAATCCCTCAATGTAACATATGCATAATTTTATCATCATTGTGTGCCATCTGGAGTATCCTGATTGAACTGCAGTTTGAAAATGAGGGTTAAGAGATAATTTGGTTGCATACATTTAGAACCGAAATGTCTCTCATGGAGCAGAACAGAGTTATTTAAAAACAGAACTATGACTAAAAGATGAAAATATATTCCATAAACTCAAGCAAACCAAGGAAGACAATTTCAAGTCTTCATGCCTCCGCACTTCCAGCTTTCTTAAAATTTTAACTGTGGTATTCTACTGAGATTGTTACAAAAACCATTTGAACGTATCCTTAAGGCAACAGATATTGTTATAAATACTTTAACTGCTAACTTACCAATTCTCTTCATGGAAGAGGACTTTATGAATGATTAGTTAACAACATCTTGAGTAACAACATCTTAAGTAGCTGCTAGGTGAAGAACTACTTATTTTTTCCCTACACAGTCATTTAGGTGGAATGTAAAATTATAAAAGTTCATCAAATTTGAACATTCTACTTGAGTTCAATTTCTTTGGATGCCCACAAGTCCCATCTTGAAGTCTGATAGTATTTCTACTCCACAATTTAGCTTCCAGTTACCACACTGTGATGTCAAATGAAATACTTTATAAAACCAATTTCAAATCAGGCTTACCTTTTTTTTTTACATTTATCTTTCAAAATAAATAATATAAGTTCCTTCTTAAAACATTTTCTTCCAGAATTTTTAAATATCACTGAAAGAGTCAATCAGCCACACTATGGTGGGTAACCATACTTCAGGTCAAAAGTATAATTGTTAAAATGAATTTTCCTCACCTAGACTTGTTTAAGGATTAATCATTTTCAAAAAACATACATGCTTTAAAACTTTGCCCAACTAAATAACACATTAATCTTTCTTACCTGTGTGGGGAACTTTTTAAACCAACTTTTCTCAAGTTAGAAATTTGTCAAATTTCCAGAAGTAAACCCATATTACAGAGAGAACATCTATGCTCTGTTTCCCAGTAGCACTTTCTGCTTACTATCTTTCCTGCACAAACTGAAGGTAACTTTAAGCTGGGTCCTTCAGAATTGGAAACTTCACCCTCTCTTCAGTGTGTTCTGTGCAGAGGGCTTTCTGGCATTTTCTGATAATATTGTGATTCATTTCCTCAGCTCACAGAACAGATATCAAGACATGATCGTCAAGACTTTGAACTGTGAGTTAAGAAGAGCACACATTATTAGACAAGCACAGGCACTGAGAGAGACAGTTCACACTGCATTTCTTCCCTTTTTTTATCCCGGAGTGCAGGGAAGAGCAAGCATCTAATCTACTGCTATCCTGTCACAGAACATGACATTCTAATTCAGTCAGGAGGGACTCACAATAAACTGGAAATCACATTGAATGCCTCTCTGGTATGACAATTGATTACATCTCCTAACCTTTCTGCATCTGTGGTACCATCTGGAGCATTTAGTACTTACATTATTGTACACAAAGAACAGGTACCAGCCTATAGACCCAAAAGCAGGTGCACTCCTTCTATTGTAAAATTGAACCAACAATATCAAGGATGAAGAAATTGGTATCCCATGTCATCTAGACTTCATAAAAGATAACATTACAATTGAAACTGAACATATACCAAATAAAAAGGTTTTTTTTTTTTTGTAGACTATACAATGCAGGATTCAAATGTATCAAGGTATCCTTTCATTCTTTGGAAATTAGATGAGGCATAGAAGACTGAATAATTCTTAAAAGGACCTATTATACTATCTCAATGTGATTGATTCTTCATTGAAGTTTAAATGTTGAGAATGATTGTCTTATGTTAGCATAAATCTGTTTTAACTTAATTTGAAATGTTAAGTAACTTGATCAGGGCAACATACTAAATTACAGATCTAAGATACAAATCCAGTTTACTCCTAAACTGATTTTTCTTCCCACTGTATTATTAAATTTAATTTAGTTGATTATTAATTAATCATCTTGGACACACATATTAAATGTTATACAATGTGTTGCTTGGAAATTCATAGCAAAAATCTCTATGAGTCTTAAAGAAGAATAATTATATTCATTGCAATCATTTAGGACAATATTTCTCATGTGAGGCCAGACAATTCTTTCATGTACTATAATTCTCAACTGCTTATTGTGGGACACTGAACAGTATACCCTGCCCTTTATCCTGTCAATGTCAGAAACTATATTTCTCCCAGTGATGACAAGTCACTGCAAAGTCTGTTAGAAATCAACAAATAATCGCTTCTTCCCTAAAATAATTCAGTTGACATTCCAGTCTTGACAGAATCATTCTGATATTCTTTTACTTCTCTTAACTTCTTAGAAGAATTAAAGCAGATTTGTGGCAATGTAAGGAATCACAAAACCTGCAGCCTCCATGATGTGTTTGAATTCTTTGCAAACCAGTTGGGCACTCTACTGTCACTCATAGAAATGTTGTGGCAACTGCAAATTGTTCAAGCATTTGTTCAATGTGCAGTTTCACAGGCTCTCCTCCCCTCCCTAAATACACTCATAAAATTTCAAAAAGGAAAGAGACAATGACAGAAAGATAAAATGAACAAATTCAAAAGTACATCAGTTATAAAATAACAAAGATGCCCAGTACAGAAAACCAGTAGTGTGCATGTCTTCTCAATATTAATAATGTATGTGATCTATGATTGTAACAATGTATAAATAAAAAGTTATTCACATTAACAGCAGGTGATGCTATTTCCTTCTCTGCCTCAGATGTTCTATACAATATTATCTAATACAATATTAAGCTTTTAAGAACAATGAAACTGAGAACGTGTTTGTTTTAACTAGTGTTTATCTCCATGAAAGCACAGGGTATTTTGAGCAATAGGGACCATGTCAATCTTCTCCCTGAACATCTGTTCCATTACCCGATCCTAGTATTCTTTTCTGTTGGCAGAAATCTATCTTTGGAGTAGCAAATCAATGAGACCCAACATCATACTTAACTCTAGTAGTATTGAAGACACAACTTCTTCAGGTGTGATCTCCAACTATCATCTGAGCAGGTGTCTGAAGTTATGTGGTAAAATTGGATCTTATAGTACCCAAACTCTCAGGGAACTGAATCAGAGACTCCAAATCAAGAACAATTGTGGAAAGGTTATCTTGGCAATACAAGGGTCACGAGAGCTACTGCTCACATGCCTGATGCTTAACCATTGCAATCTGACTTGTTTGGTATCCCCAAATGACAGAAGAAGTGCATGTAAATTCTACATTCAAGCTTCTTTGCTTCTCTCTTGTTGGGCTTATTTCTGAGTCACTTATTCAGTTGTCATCTTTATTCATGGCAAGATGTCCAATTTTGACAATCCGTGGCTTGTCAGCATCAAAAGAGAACACCACTGCTTAAATAGGGAGAAAGTTCCATTTTCAACAGTGAAGTCAACAGCAGCATTTTAAAACTCATCAGTGAACAGAGGAGATTTGCCTGCTGCTTGTCCAAGTGCATTTACTGAGGGTTATGAAATCAGAGTATTGTAAAATACGTGTGTGTGGGGGGTGGGATTAAGGGATGACCTTTTTCAAAATTTGTACTTAGCAGCCTCAGCATGGGTCATTTATGAAATCCCATGATACCATCTCTGGCTCACAGGACAAAGCAGGTTTGCAAGCACAATCATCAATTTCAAGGACATACCATCTGCATGCTTGGGTGAGTGAACACCTTGTCCTTCCCTACACTCATTGCTGTAATTGCTTTACTGGGTGGTATAAGAAAGAATCTGGCTTATTTGTCCCCTGTCTCTTCTAGTCAAATCGAGGGCTTCTTTTCAAACAAGTGACATGCTCATTGGGTCTTTAATATAAACTGCACATTTATATTACCATTGCAAGAAGACAACGCCTGCAAAGGAAACAAGATATTATTTCCTAGGCAAAATGCTGAGGCGTATTTATCTAGGGGCAAAGCCCACATACACGAAATACAAAGGGGCTAGCAGAGAATAAAGGACCATGGGAGTAAAACAGACTGGGTGATGTTTCAGTGTAGAAAATACAGTCTGAGGAAACACTGACAGGGTTCCTCGGCTCAGGCTGTTCTTCAGTTCCTGCTGCTTTTCTCATGTATGGGTTAAAACTATTACAGAATGATCTTTGTTATTTTATCTACTGACTATTTTCTTTCTTATAACTTTGATGAGAGGTAGAGGGAGTGTAAGGTGTAGGATGACAAGGGGAAGAAGGTAGGGGCAGAAAAGGAGAAGGAAAATAGCAACAGTTTTCTTCCATTTTCTCTTTTCCCACTAAGCTTAACTGGTAACCAGGAAAGACAGAGACCATGGATGAATAGAAACTTAAAGATAAGCACTTCTGTTCTTGCAAAGTGCTGATTTTAATCTAACACACTCGTCCTTTGTCTTTCCCTTACTTTAAATGTTTGGACTAAGTCTTTTTTCTCTGTACTTTATACACTTTATACTTTATACACTGGACAATTTGGACCCAAAATGTAAACACTATTCATCTACATCAGTGTTCCTTTAAAAAGCTGGAATTTGGGGAAGTTTCTCTGTGTTGCCTTCCTTCTTTTCTTTTCTTTCTTTTCTTCTTTTCCTTTAGTGGAAAAAGCTAAATAAAACTTTGGTTCTGTGGCAATAAGAGTTCTGATACATCAGAAATATATAGTCAATTTCATTTTTTCATTGGAAGGCTGATAATTAATTATATGTAAGTAGAAGGCTGTCATTAATGATATGTAAGCAAGCAAGGCTCCTGTCAGCCAGCACTTGCTGGCATCCACAATAGTGTTTAGATTTGATGCTTGAATATGGGAAGGATTCCCAGGTGGAGCAGTCTCTGAATTGTCCTTCCTTTAGTCTCTGCTCCATAGTTAGTCTCTACAACTCCTGCCATGGGTATTTTGCTCCCCCTTTTAAGAAAGAATGAAGTATCCACACTTTGGTCTTCTTTCTTCATGAGTTTCTTGTGGTTTGTGTATTAGGATCTTCTAGGCTAATTTCCACTTATCAGAGAATGCGTATCATGTGCTTTCTTTTGTGATTGGGTTACCTCACTCAGGATGATATTCTCCAGATCCATCCATTTCCCCAAAAATTTCATAAATTCATTGTTTTTAATAGCTGAGTAGTACTCCATTGTGTAGATGTACCACATTTTTCGTATCTATTCCTCTGTTGAGGGACATATGGCTTGTTTCCAGTTTCTGGCTATTATAAATAAGGCTGCTATGAACATAGTGGAGCATGTATCCTTATTACATGTTGGAGTATCTTCTGGGTATATGGCCAGGAGTGGTATAGCTGGGTCCTCTGGTAGTTCTATGTCCAATTTCTGGAGGAACCATCAAACTATTTTCCAAAGTGGTTGTACCAGCTTGCAATTCCACCAGCAATGAAGGAGTATTCCTCCTTCTCCACAACCTCTCCAGCATCTGCTGTCGCCTGAGTTTTTTATCCTAGCCATTCTGACTGGTGTGAGATGGAATCTCAGGGTTGTTTTGATTTGTATTTCCCTGATGACTAAGGATGACAATACCCAAATAATACAGAAGTAGAGGCTCACATCCATCCATTCGACTGAGTACAAGGTCCCCAATGAAGGAGCTAGAGAAAGGATCCAAAGAGCTGAAGGGTTTGCAGCCCGTTAGGACGAACAACTCGTACCCTCAGAGCTCTCAGGGAGTAAAACTCCCACCAAAGAGTACACATGGGGGGACTCATGGCTCCAGCAGCATGTGTATAGCAGAGGATGGCCAAGTCAGTCATCAATGGGAGGAGAGGCCCTTGGCCCTGTGAAAGTCCTATGCCCCAGTATAGGGGAATGCCAGGGCCAGTAAGCAGGGTGTGGGGGGTGAAATGGTGTGCAGGGGGAGGGGGGAGGGAACAGGGGATTGTTTTAGTTTTTTTTTTCTTTTTTTTTTTTGAGGGGAACCTGGGAAAGAAGGTATTGTAAATAAAGAAAACATCTAATAAAAAAAAAAAAAGAAATTCTAAAAAAAAAAAAAAACAAGCAAGGACAGTTATGTTCCAATAAAATTCACTCCTAACGAATGTGTAGATGATGTACCCTGATTTATGCAAAGCACACACAAACCTCTGTGTTTAGTTTAGAATCTTTTATTCGAAGGCTTTTTTTTCAACTGTCATCTTTTCTCTACTGCTACAATTACCATAAGACCTCATTCACTAGATACCCCACCATTTCCTACTTCTTTCTGAGCAGTGTTCTAAGGCCTGGCATCAGCACCTCCTTGTCTCCCAGGCCAGTGACTTGGAAATTATCACTAAGCAATACTTCCCTTCTTTACGCTATAATGTGTGTCACAGCTCCTGCTAAATATATCCTGAAACTTCCTCCCACATAATGAATTCACACCTGCTACTTAAATTCGGATCATCTACTTTAACCTTCTTTCTTTCATGCCTTATTCCAAGTGTTCCTCCATAACACATAAATATGGTCATGTACAAAACCTGTGGGAAATGTTGGGCCTCTCCTGGTTTGAAACATTAACTTAAACCAGGTACAGTGCAAGGTTTCATGGATTTCCCCAGTTAAAGATTTCAGGAGTCAGGCACAGCATATCATGTAATGGCTCCTACAGCATCATTGACAATTGGCAATCACATTCCTTTACATGAAATTTGCATTCTTTGAAGCATCAGCAGCACCTTCGTGATAGAGCAAGACTACTTACAGAGTTCAGAGAAGGGAGAGGAAGCTAAATCATGTTCATGTTTGGCAAGGATTGGTACACTATGAATATAACCTCAGGACAAGCAGTAAGGCCTGAATGCATTTCAGACGGATCTGCTCACAGAGCCTGGGCACATATTCTTTTATACCTCCATATATCTGAATGCCTGTTCCCAGCTCAACTGAATCCTACAAGCTTAGATTTTTCAAAACCTACATTTAATAAGGGTTCTCAAATGCTTTGACCCCCCCTCCATTCTAGCCCACTATTCAGGGGTAGGGAAAAAAAGATGGTAAATAGGACAAGGGGATGTGGACCTGTTCAGAAGTTGTTTCTTTGGGGTAATTTCGATCTCCATTTGTCAGGATACCAGCAGTCTAGTTCAGTTGTATCAGGATACCAGACACACATCAGCAGTGGTGGCATGATCAAGCAGAAACAACTAGGACTCCAAAGTTAGCTGGATGAGCCAGAACCAGCAGGATGGCAAGAGAAATCTTTTCCCATGCCTCTCTCAACGAAGTGAAGATCAGCAAAGACTTGAAATCAACAAAGTATTGCAAGGTTACCTACAGAAGCCCTCAGTCACTCTCTGCAAATGTCAGATATCCTCCTACAGTTCTTGACTAGAAATACCACGTGAGTCTGCTTCATGGGACACAACCAGAAACTTCCACTTTAGCCTCCTTCTTCATTCCATATGACTTAGGGAGCCTGTATATTATTTAGCACTTGTATGGTATATCTCAACTCCCTTGAAATGCCTGTAGAATACTTAAGTACATTTTCTTGTGTTCTTTAAAAAAATCTAGTTATTCCATTTTATTTACCTACCAAGCTCACATGCATTTGTCATGGTATTTATACAGAGGCCAGAAGACAACTCAAAGGGATCTGGTCTCTTACTAACACTCAGATCATTGGGCTTAGCTCCAAGCATGCATAATAGTTGAGTCATCCCACTGTTCCTTTCTTTCTTATTATTACCAACTTTTATCATTTCTTTGAATTGTTGTTGCAATGTTGAGATAGTGTCTCACATAGACCAAGCTGGCCTGTAACTGCCTGTAGAAGATAATCTTGATTTTCTGCTGTCTTTTGCTCCAGAGGACAGGCCTGGGCCACTATATCTGATTGTTATTCAACTTATAGATCTTTGAAGCAGAAATTTTTCTAAGTGCAATGTTCTAATACATTCAGATAAATTAATCCTAAAAGTATTTTTATTGTTTTTGTGTGTGTGTGTGTGTGTGTGTGTGTGTGTGTGGTTTTTTTTTTTTTTGAGACATAATGTTGCTACACAGCTGAGGCTGGTTTTGAACTCACAATATGTCCTCAAATTCCATGGATTTATCAATATTTTTAAAGGGAAAATGTGTATAGACTTTGATTTCTGAAAAAATTGAGGTAGTAGTAGGACCTATCTTACTTAGTTATTAAATATTAACCAAAACTTATTCCCAAAGCTATTGATATATAAATTATTAGTCACTGTCATGTATTATTAACGTATATTTTATAACAAGTAGCCCAATTAGTTTTCAATTTCATCTTAACATTAACTTATAATTAGTAGTTACTTCAAATATAGTTTTTCTATAATCATTAGTTACTCAAAGACTGTATTTTTCTAATTTAATGTTATGATTGAGGTCCCTATTTAGTACAGACTATATTTTTAATAATTACATTATATAAATTACTTTATGAACCACCAGAAAAAGTCACTTTTCAATTACTGCACTTGTTAAAAGCAAAAACAAGTTTCTGAAAAGTTTGCTCGACCTTACACCACTTCCCCATTAGTACAAAGAAGTATGTTTCCTCAGAAACCCACCACAGTAAAAGCAAATACCTCAGTGGTTAATTATTATAAAGTAAAAGCAGACTTAAAGACCCTAGAGAAAAGATGCATTATTTGCTAAAGGCTAGAAAATACATCAAAATCTTTTAGTTTTCCAATCGGATCTCATATCTGGGGCATTAATCTTAGTTCAAGGTTATTTACAAAGTATGCTGCTACTGTAATACCAATAAATTATAAGGCAAGAGGAACAATATTATTGTGCACGAATCAACTTAACTACTTAGGGAGTTATACCTCTTATGACTGAACTGTGGTTTCACAGTTTATTATTAAATGTATAATTTTATTGCTTTGTAGTTAAACAAAGTTACTATTTTACTATTGATTTCATAAATTCAATGATTTGGTGATGCAATTACACTAATTTCCATTGCCAAAAATAGCACAGTAAACACACTGGTGTCTTTAAGGAAATGGTCTTAATGCTCTTCTTTTCTCCAGATAATCTCTGCACACATTAAACTAGCTTTCTTTCACGTTTTCTTCCTAATCCTTGTTTTTTTTTTTTCTATTGAGCTCATTTGAAATTTTTACCTTACAATTCCAAAGTTAAGCAAAGTAGTGGAAAATTTTTTATAATACAGTAATGTTACTTATGTAGAATATTTAAAAATTTATAGTATAAATGATGTAAAGTATGGACTAAATTACCTATTAAAATTAAAATTTAATAAAATTTAAAGAATTCTTATAACACTAAAATAAGCATAGTATAACAAAACATTACCATAGAGTAATGACTATTCATACTTAATGTGTGATAGCACACATTACATATAGCACTTCTAATATAGTTACTTTTAATTCTGTTTTTATAACTGTTTCCTATGAATCTTTATTTTAATTATTTCTTTTATTTTTGAGTTCATACTTACATAAATCCCTTCTTTCCATTCCTCTCTTCAGGCTCTCACATATACTCCTCCCGGCTCTCTTTCAAATTCATGGCCTCTTTTTCCCTAGTTGTTACATGAAAATGTGTATACACAGAGATGTTTCTAATATACCTTGCTCAGTCTGCATAATAATACTTGTATTTATATTTTTCAGGGATGATCATTTGGTATAAAACAGCCAATTGTTTTGTTCTTTCCTAGGAAAGAACATTTCTTCTGCTTTCAACATTGTGAGGTTGCGTACAGTTCTCTCTGTAGGTTTGAGACCTCATGTTCTTTGCACCGGCCACTGTACCACATATATTGCTGTTGTTCAGCTAAGGCTTATGCATTCATGTTGGTGAGACATTATATGTGTGTGTCTCCTTATATTAGTAGGTGATACAAGTCATGCAGAAAATTGCCCAATTCATTTATTAAAGCAAAAATATAAAATGAACTAATTTTTGGTTTTATGATTCAGAATTAAATTATCTAAGATATTACACTGTCTTGGAAAAAGCAAAGATAATGTAAAATAATATACTCTCTATATATTATAAAACAGATTGATCCACTTTATATCTAAGTCTAGGAATTTAAGTGACTCTGTGGATACACATTAATTCCCTCATACTATGATGACATTTATTTCATAATTATTCTTCATGGTAGAGAATCAAACTCATTCAATTTTTTATCTTCATCTTTAAAATCTTTCCCCTTGCTTCTAAGAATCACATACTGCAATGTGCCTATAAACTTCTATTGAGATTAGAACATAATTTTAATCTAACATATCTACCAAACCAAATAAACATATTCTCAACATGTCACATACCTTTACATTATCCATCATTGCCGTGCAAAATTTAATATAACTTATCTTACTTCCTTAAACTTTACTCATGTTTTGTTACTGTACTGATATAACTATAATACCAATACCCCCAAAATATAGTATAGTATATGAATGCTTTTGTTTTGCAAAATAAATAACAAAAAAATGGAAAACAATTCCAAACCACCATTAAGCTTATGAAAAATTAAATGTCATGTCTAAAAACTGAATATTAATTAGAAATAAATATATTTGATGAAATTTTGGTATATATATTACAAGATGAGTAAGTCTAGAAATAACTGGACTAAGTTAAAAATGCCAGACAAAATGTATTCTTTCTATAACAATACAGAAAAATGAATTTGTTCATATTGAGGGGAATCAACTAATGTAGGGAAGACCAGAGAGAAGTAATAAAACAAAAACTATGGGAAGGAAGAAGAAATTCTGAAGGTTTATCACACATGCTTACAATTGTTCTTATTTTGGGATTGTACCACAGTAATAGCCAAGATTTTAAACTCTACTAAATACAAAACAAACAAAAAGGACTTTATATATTCATGTCCATTTAAGAAAATACTAGTAGTGATGTATTATTTTTAAGTATACAGCTAGTATGTTTGGAGTTATTTAAAATTTATATTGAGAAAAATGTATTTTCACCATTGTTGTAGATGAGCATCTACATAAGACTGTTAAATTGATTGTTGTTTTATATCAAACAATTTTTATAATACTTACTTTTATTGTTATAATATTTTATAAATTTTAAGGAATACAACAAAAAAAGGTATTGTAGGTATTGAAGGGGGTCTATGGAAGGAGCGGTGGTACAAAAGGGAACAAGAATGTGATTCAATTCTATTTAATTAAAATATGTTTTTAAATGTTAAAACAAACAAACAAACAGATTTTATATATTTATGTTCATTTAAGAAAATACTAGTAGTGATATATTATTTTGAAATAAACAGTTAATATGTTTGGAGTTATTTAAAATTTATATTGAGAAAAATGTATGTATTTTCAGTATTGCTGTAGACAAGCATCTACATAAGACTGTTACACCTGGGCTGTGGTGGCGCACGCCTTTAATCCCAGCACTTGGGAGGCAGAGGCAGGAGGATTTCTGAGTTCGAGGCCAGCCTGGTCTACAGAGTGAGTTCCAGGACAGCCAGGGCTATACAGAGAAACCCTGTCTCAAAAAAACCAAAAACAAAAACAACAACAAAAAAAAGACTGTTACATTGATTGTTGTTTTATATCAAACAACTTTTATAATACTCATTTTTATTGTTATAGTATTTTATAAATGTTAAGCTATATGACAAAAAAGATATTGTAGGTATTGAAGGGGGTCTTTGGGAGGAGTTGGGTTACAAAAGGGAAACAAAAATGTGATTTAATACTATTTACTTAAAATATGTTTTTAAATGTTAACAAATTCAGATAAATTGAAACCATGTAACTTTTCTCATCATAATGCAATAAAAGTTAAAAAAGGAATATAGTAATTAGCAAATATGCATGTAAATCAAAACTTGTTAAATCATACACTTTGAGTATGCACACTTTGTAGGTTAATTATAATTCAGTGAAAACTAATAACTGTTTGTTTAATATGCTCACTATTATACTATGAGATAGTATTTTCCATTTAGCCTATGATGTGGTATTTTCTTATTTCAGCATTGTTATTTGGAAAAGTGTTGTTATTTTTCAATAATTGCACTGTATTGATTTACCATATGGGAAATTAAAGCAGATTTTCTCTGCATAGCCTAATTTCCTTATAAAAATTATATTTGCTTTATTAATATACTTATCATTATTTAAAAGGAAAATTCTACGACTGAATCTCAGGCATTGTTGTATACCATCTATTTGAATACTGTCTTTAACAATTCTAATTATAAAAAGAAATATAGTTCTCAGTTTTGTGAGCCACATTTTAAACATTATAAAAATATAGGAAATGAGACTCCTAAACAAATATCTATCTCTTATGCATCATCAGAGAAACTTACATTTTCAGCAGATAGAATTCATTAGTGAGTGTTATAACTTCCCGAAATAGAGATGCTAACTAGTCATGCAGTGTGTAGTCTCAGTAGATAATCATCCACCAAACCCTGCAACAAGGCTCAGGAAACATTGTAGAAAAGGAGGAAGAAAGAATGTCTGTGTCAGAGGACCAGGAAGTCAGCTTTGAGGCTTTGTCTCCTAGAGATGACAGGAAAACAGCACCAATAATATACCAACAGAATGAATACTTAACAAGTATCTGACTGATGAGTGGCAATGCCAGTTCATATGCCAGTGTGGATGACGCACTCTTTGAAGAAGAGGTACAAGTAAAATGATTGCTAAGAGAGGGAGGGATAAGTCACTTAATTAGTTATCTAATACCCACTGATCATCCCTGAAAACATCTAAATACAAGCAATGCTAAATAGACTTAGCACATCATACTTTCATATTTATGTAAATAGATGAATAAAATAATGGATAGGTAAAGTGAACTATAATAACAGCATTATTATTAATTAATCTGTTGCATAATAAACATTAATTATTCAATTAAATATTAATTATTGATTAAAATTTAATTTTATTATAAGCAATTATATAATATTGTAATTAAATATATAATTATATTAAAAGTTAATATAATCATTGAAATGACTATTGGTAGAAAAAAATAATAATTATATTATTATTATTAAAAGAAAAGATATCTTGAATTCAAGAAGGCATAAGGGAACATGGAAGAAGATGGAGGAATGAAAATGAGGGGGAAATAAAAAATTATAAAAGGAGTATTATAGTTATATATAAATATTAAAGTATTAATATAATATGAAGTTACCAGAATTAAAATGCCTATTGATAGAAAAATAATAAGAAGAAAATAAGAAGCCATGAATTTGAAAAGCAGTTGGGAGCATATGAGGAGTTGAAGATAAGAGATCATTGAAATACATCTGAAATTCTCAAAAATAAATTTTTAAATTTGTGAACATATATCCACATGTATGTATGTAACAACAATTATTTAAATAAAGAAGCACGACTTGAGAGGCAACATGGAGAACTGCATGGATCCTGGTTCCTGGTTGAACTAAGGCTAGAAGCCCCAGTGACCCTGAAGGGATGGTAAACACTTCGCCTGATTCCCGACCACCAGGCCCCTATCACTAGCCACAGCGCCCCCCCCCCAGATTTATGGCCATCATTCACATAAGGTCAATGCCTCATGCCCCTCCACATGTAGAGAACTTGACCTGTGATCACATAAGCTCAAGACAGATCTCCATTTTAGTGAGGTACCTAAAGGCCTGAAGGGCTTAGCCAATAAGCTTTCCTTCCCAGACACTCCTCCCTGCAAAAGCTATTTGACCTCAGGCCCACCCTGAGAAGTGGGGTATGGTTTTACTCATCCACTTTCAGCTATGACAATAAATGCCTTCAAGCCATGGATCTGCTGTGGGGAGCCACCGAGAAGGCCTTCGCCTATAGAGCTGCCTCTAATCTCCTGTAGAAGGGCTTTCTGTGTTCCCAGCCATGGCAGCCAAGACCAAGACCAAGCCAACTGCCAACAAGCCAAATACTCTTCCCATGGGAGCAGCTGGAGCTGCCTCCAACTCCTCCAGCCCAGGCTAGATGCAGCCAATAGGCCCCCACTCCATTCTCAGATCTTCTGTGCTTCCAGTAGTGCCTGGGTGTCCGAGAGCCTAAGAACAGACAGTCCCATTCTGCTCGGGTACCCTCAACTGGCTCACGCCTAAGACTGTGCTTCCCCAACCCTGGATCCCATGGCTTCCCAATCACCCAATATCCACTTGGTGACAGTGTGGAGTAAACACTGTCAACTTCCCTTGTCCTGCCTCCCCAGCGGCCATGCCCTGCGGCGGGGTGGCAGGACTCCATATCCCTACAACATGGGACAGCTTGAAGCCATGTAAGAGAAATGTAATTATATGATAACCTCAGAAGAATATTTTTAATTAACTAATTTATTTATTTACATCCCAAATGTTGGCTCCCCTCCTTGTCCCACCTCACAGAGTTCATCCCCCTTCCCCTTTGCCTCTGAGAGGGCACCCCCTTATATCCCTCTACCCTGGTGCATCAAGTCTCTGCTGGATTTGATATGGCAGCACTCTGCTAAGTATGTTCCCTGGGCCTCAGACCAGCCCCTGTATACTCTTTGGTTAGTAGCTCTGTCTCTGGGAGCTCCCAGGGATCCAGGTAAGTTGACGCTGTCTTCCTATAGGAATGCCATTCCCCTTTATTTCCTTAAATACTTCCCCTAATGCTTCCATAGTGGTCCCTGACCTCAGTCCAAAGTTTGTCTGTGGGTATCTGCATCACTTTCTGCCAGCTGCTGGGTAGAGCCTCTCAGAGGGCCTGCTCATAGGATGGGTCTCAAAATGGGCCAGTCACTGGTTGGCCATTCCTTCAGTCTTGGCTCTATCTTTGTCCCTGCATTTCTTTTACACAGGACCAATTTGGGGTCAAAAGTTTTGTAGGTGAGTTGATGTCCCCATCCCTCCACTGAGGGTCCTTGGTGACTACTGATCTTTTCAGGTGACAACTATTAGACATTTCTGCTAAGGTCACCTATGTTGACTCCTGGGAGCTTCCCTCATTCTGGGTCTCTGGGACTTCTTAGAGAATCATCCCACCCCTGACCCCTGGCAGCTGCTCCTGGCCCTCTAGGACTCTCTCCTGTGTCTCCCTATGCCTGACCTGCCCCTTTATTCTCCTGACCCTCCCCTCAGCCACCCAGATCTCTCCCTCCCTCTGCCTCCCATGATTCTTTATTCCCCCTTCTAAATGGGTTTCAAGCACCCTCACTTGAGCCTTCCTTCTTGTTTAACGTCTTCTAGGTCTGTGGAGTGTTTCATGGGTATTCTGAAACTTCTGGCTAATATCTACTTATCAGTGAGTACATGCCATGCATGTCCTTCTGGGGCTTGGTTACCTCAAGGGACAGCACATGCTGGCAAAGATGTGGTGAATGGAGAGAACGCTCCTCCATTTTTAGTGGGATTATAAACTTGTATATCACTCTGGAAATCTGGTGGTTTCTTAGAAAATTGGAAATCATTCTACCTGAAGACCCAGCTATATCACTATTGGTCATATACCCAAAAGATGCTCCGCCATATCCCAATGGACTTGTGCTCCACTATATTATAGCAGCTTTATTTGTAGTAGCCAGAAACTGGAAGCAATCCAAATATCCTTCAACCAAGAAAGGATTCAGAAAAATGTGGTCCATTTACACAATGAAAGACTCAGCTATTAAAAGCAAGAACATCATGATTTTTCAAGGCGAATGGATAGAACTAGAAAATAATTTTTTAAAGAGACAAAATCCAATTTAACAGAAATAAATACCTATGAGAAAAACATATCCTTCTAGTTTGCTGTGTGAAAGTTATTTTGGAAAGTTGATTTATGGGATAGGGCTCCAAAAGTGTCTCTGAGAATTGAACTTACATATGTCACAATTTATATTACTTGCATAAACAGGTATTTGATGCCCCTTGATATTTTTATCGTGTGGTTTGTATTTTTTTATGAGAATTTCACACGAGCAGTTAACATGCTTCAATGAAGAATACACCTAATCCCCACTTCTCTAATTCTTTTGCTACTATGAAAAGATAATTAAACTTCAATGTGAGTTCTGGGGATGATACATAAAAACCTTTAGCAATCCATAAGTTCATTTAGAAGGACTAGTTCATTATTGTAAAGTGATGTTCAAAATATAGGATGAATCCCTGGTTAAAATCTAATACAATATCCTTTTTATCATTCATTCTCTTAGATATCTGGCATTCAAGAAAGGCTTTCATTAAGCACTTATTGAAAACTTTGTACCTGAAATAACTAACAGAGCACTGTAACAACTTTCATTTGAAATTGTTTGCATTCACATTATTCTCTTGATGAAGTAAACACTGTAACTTTTTTCCAAGTTATTTCCCCTATTGCTGTTTTTATAACAAAGCACAGCACAAAGATCAAATTCTATATCCACCTATTTACTTTGCTTTTAATTTCTGCTAAATTAGAAAATTTATATAATTGGAATTTGTGAAGGAAAAAATACCTTTTAGGTTGCAACAAAGCTTTATATGTTTAAACTAAATACAAATACCACATTTAGGAATACGTTCCTCACAAAGTTCTCTGTTAGTACTGAGATGAGGTTAATGTGACAATTGATGGATGAATTTAGAAGCCACATCAACCTACATTATGATTAGAGTTGAAAATTTAAATATTTCCAATTGACAGTCAGTGACAAGTAATGGCCACTTCTGTCGTTGAGAACTGTCATTTTATGAAATATTCCATGTGTAATATTTCTATGTAGTGGAAAAGGATGAAAACCTGTGAAAAATAAAAATATCAAGAAAGTACTATTTATTTAAAAATTTTATTACAATTATTTACAGATGAGTAGATGATGGTGCATGTGTTTTTTACGGCATGCATCTAGAAATTAGAAGGTGACATGGGAGAATTAATTTTTGGCTTCTTCCATGTATGAAAAGTAATAACTCAGGTCCTCGCATCACTCATGAATTATGCCCAAAACACACAGAGAAACAGAATTCTTTGGACTTCTAAATATATGTAAATGATGACATAAAATATTCAAACCAATGGGGAAATCTCCAAAACTTCTTGAGTCAAAATTAAGAAATTTTGTTTGGGAAAAATGAAGGGGAGAGGGAAGAAATTAGATAAAACAGAACAGTGGTAAAGCCAATTCCAGTGTTCCATTGGTATGGCAACACCCAACATTTAGTAGGCTGAAGTAGGGGAGTTATCCATCTTGTGTATGAGGCTAGTCTTATCAACTTAGCAATTCCAACAGATGTATTTGTATGTTAAGAGAAAAAAAGGAAGAAAGAAAGAAAGAAAGAAAGAAAGAAAGAAAGAAAGAAAAGAAGGAAGGAAGAAAGAACAAAAGAAAGAAAGAAAGAAAGAGAGAGAGAGAAAGAAAGAAAAGAAGGAAGAAAGGAAGAAAGAAAGAAAGAAAGAAAGAAAGAAAGAAAGAAAGAAAGAAAGAAAGAAAGAAAGCTCTTCTCTCAATGTGGAGGATGTGGAAGTAATGGAAACAAGTGATTTAAATAAAATATTAGCTTGTCCAAACCTGAGAGAAAAGGCACGGATTAAAGAAAAATTGTTGAGGTTCTGTCTTTTACTGTGTTTTATTGCCAAGTGTAGCCCCCAAGACAAGAGAGTCTGCACATGGACTCAAGTGAGCTATGTGACCTTGCCTGTAAATTATTTACAATTGGTGAATAAAGATGCTGACAGCCAATAGCTGAGCAGAGGAGAAATAGGTCGTGTTTAGGGTCCCAGGGCTTGGAAGTCAGAAGAGAACTATGTGAACTACAAGGGGAAAAGAAGGTGAGGAGGATAGAGAAGCTTCCATGAGTTAGATGAATCATGAAAATGTGCCCCTGAGGACTAGCCAATTGGAGTTAAGAGCAGCCCAGATAAAACATAGTAGTTAATAACTGGGTTATCAATAGGAAAGTAGACTGTAATAGCATAGAGGGTAGATATCTGCCCAGTTCTTGTGCTGTTTAAGGCTTGTTGGAACTATAAAGTTTATGTGGGTCATTTATGTGGGAACTAAATGATCAATGGTTGGGAACAAAACCATGGATTGAGACTAAAAATTTCAACAACCAAGAATATTTAGTACTACTAATGTTTACAACCCCTACCCTAAAGGAGAATTAAGAACTGACATTAAATTAGACTTTTAAAACCTGAGAATTCCTGACAGTCCCTCAGGAAGAGTAGACCTTTTCTTCATTCATGATGGACCCATTGGTGGACCTACTCTTCTGCAGGCAACCAAGGGAACAGTGAATTCATAAGCAGAGTGGCTAGAAAATATCCAGAAGCCATCTTTTTACTGTTCCACTGAATCACTTCCAACCCAGGCTTGGCCCTGTAACTGATTAAACTTAGCAGCTCACACACAAGAAGACACGAATGTAGGAGCCAGACTTGTGGGTAGCCAGGTACCTGTGAGAGGAGGAAGGCGTTGAAGCAGAGTGATGGGTAGTTGACATCTGAGATATGGATATATCAAACTATCAAACAATTTAAAATGAAAAAAGAGGGTTACCAATGTTTGAGAAAATATTAATTTTGAAATTCAAACATACTTTATTAGTAATCTGAGATACATTTATTAAGAAACTAAAAGATTTAGTTATTAGAATAGTAAAGACTAGGGAGCTAATCATGTTGTGAATGATAGGTTTATCCATTTTATCAGACACTCTAAGGCAGCATAAATTAAATATATTTAAATATTCATTTTATTGGAGTTGGATAATTTTACTCCTTGGAAATACATACTATGGGAAGAAAATCAGGGATTAGTTCACAGATCTCTGTTTGAAATTATTTATTGTAATGAGATGATACGCATGCCATGCAGTGTATATAAGAAGGAAATTCTTAAATTCTAGTGATAAAACAGTATATTTAAATGATGGATTAACTAATGTAAAAAAAATGTCTTTTATTAGTAAATGCCACGTCTGGGCCTGCAGCTAAGTAGTAGAGTACTTGACTAGAATGTAGAGTACCCCGTGTTCAATACTCAATACTACACAGACAAATAAAAGAAAATTTCAGGTAAATATTAATAATGAACCTCTGTAGCATGTAGCATGTGGACCATAACAGTTTGGCAGTCTTCACTCATGGATGTACACCTCTTGGAAAGAGTGAGCTTTAGAACTTTGAAACCCATCAAGAAGGAATAAAGTATGTTCCTTAGGGAGAATGGTGTTATCTTTGCCTGCAGAGCTATTTGCAGCCTCATTTACATAGGCTGTCACTTCAGATCAAATTACATTGATTGTGGTGCGATGAAAATAAATGCTTTGTTGAAATGATCGAAGATGAATTTTTAATAAATACAAGAATTTAGACACAACATATTTACAATTTTAAACCTTTAAAAATTAATTCCTCCTTGGAGTTTTCTGAGTTAAAGCTAATTCGCCTAACTTTGATAAATGTAAAATGGATTTAAGAACTTGTCAGAAAAGGCCAAGATTAAAATAATTAGAATTAAACTGCTCTCTAATTAAAACCAAGATAGTAAAGAACTTCATGAATACCTTTAATAGGACATCAAATTACCAAAGTATATCAGGAAAACTTCTTTAACAACACATTTATAAGAGACTTTTCTCTAGAATTGACATTATGAAAAATGATTATAACCATTTTTTTCCCTTGAGACAGTTTGCAGATGTTAGAATTGATTGCATTATAGCAGTCACTGTGGTTTGGAGGTGCAAAGAGCTGGTGGCTCTCCAGTGATGCACAAGGTAGATCACTTCCCAGTGAATGAGATGGGGATCAACACAGACAGTGCTCAGTAACATGAGCTGTACATCTGACATTTGCTAGCTTCCCTATATGCAGAGCCCCAAGGTAAACAGCAGCCCAGAAACTCTCCTTACAGCATCCTTTAAGCTCAGTCTCTCAGGAGACCATGTTGTTCACACAGCAAGACAGCTTCTGCTTTGTTAAAAACTCATCAGAAATTCTTAATTAGGCTTTACACTATTGTTGATTCGTCAGGAAAGGGAAACTATTTCATTCCATTTCTGTAAAAGCCACTGTCATGTGAATATTCAAAACAAGAATTATGCGAGTGAAAATAACAGCTTTAATGATTTCACTTAAAATGTTAAAAGTCTGCTGTGGCAAAAAGAGTGTAATTCAAAATACATTTTAAGTATTTCTTCAGTACCCAACCAATACTGCCTGTTTAAACTAGAGACTGGAGTTATATCTAAATTGTACAAAACAGAAAGAGTAGAAAAATTCTACACTCTTTGCTAAGATAACTGGGTAGATACTGAAATTAACTACTAAACAACTCATGCTTAAAATGGTATGCTTTGTTAGACCCATGCCCAAAAGAAGGCATTAAGGCTTAGTATGTGCTTTAATGTTGACAGAAACTTATACTATTTAAGACCTCTGGGCTTCTTTGTTTGTTTGTCTGTTTTTTACTTTGTTTTTTGCTTTTTGTTTGGTTTGTTTATTTTTTGCTTGTTTATTTGTTTATTTTGTATTTTAAAGATCAAAAGATGAAATTTTTCATTGAATAGAAAAAAGACAATCCCTTCCGGTCCCATTCTAGTATTTCCATGAAGGTGTAACAGACATGATAAGAAGCAAAAGCTGACACATGAATAACACAAGATTAATTAATATTGTGACCCCTGAAAATTTGAACATATACTTCCAAAAATTTAACTCAGACATCTCTTACTAGTAGTTCACTCTTCCAAAAGAAACATCTGGCTGTCTCTTGAAAAACTTAGAAAATTTCTTTGTTTTTTACTTCTGCTTTTGCCTAATAAATTTGTATGAAATTCTGTCCAGACGTTTTGTCCTGATAAAGGACCTGAATGTATGCATTTACATTTTCTTATTCCCTTATGAATTGTGTCTTCTCTTAAATATTGATAAAAGGGCATATCAGGTCTCCACGATTTTGATAGACTCAACAATTAAGCATGTGGTTACTCTTTTAAATCAATTATATTTGTCCTTTGACAATTTTGTGCATATGTATAATATATTCAATTAGTTTTACTACCCACCCTTTGTTATCTCTCTGGAACACTCCTGTTTTATCTCTTAGGAACACTTCCTTTCCATATTTATGTATTTTTATTTTGTGGCCCAAAGTGTTTAACCTGGGTCATCTCAGTGATCATGATTTTGGAACTCTCTGTTGGAGCTTGATGGACTCACAAGTGTATATGCAACCGAAGACAATTACTTTTAAAAATTTGTATTTCTGTTAAGGAAATACTGTGTCTGTGGTAAAACTTTAAAATAACTTTCAAACAAAATAATTGGCTCCCTGAGTTATTAGGAATATTTCTACTGTGCAACTTAGCTAAAAATTAAAGATAAAGAAAGTACTTGGTACTAACAGTAAAACAAGTGAGACTTAAGCAGAATGTGTACTATGCAACTACAGGCAATTTCTTACTGGTAGGTTCATTTTCATCTTCACATTATTATTTATACCACTGACTTAATAGTTAAATGTCCAGAGTGATAAATTATACTTGAGGGAGAAATGAAAGTGTACATTTGCATGATCTACATTTTTAATTACTAAAGTTATCAATCCAGATGGATGGAGGAAATAAGTCAGAGGACAAATTTCTCTGTTTACTTTATTTCTTAAATATCAGAGTAATAAATATAGCATATATATGCTATATAAATATATGCATAATATATATTCTATATAAATATATGCTATATGTATATATGCTATATAAATATATATGAACGTCTCCATAAATACTGTAAAGAGAGAGAGGGAGCCATTAGATAAAATTTCATTTGTTTCTCTTTGGTAGGAGACTGTTTTGCATTATGAACCCACGCATTTCAATATTTGTGTATATTTTCCTACACATAGTTTTATACATGTAAATGTATTTGAGTATCCATGTGTGTGCATGTTTATGGAGATTAAGAGATACCATGACCATGACAACTTTTATAAAGAAAAACACTTAATTGGGGCTGGCTTACAATTTTAGAGCTTTAGTCCATTATTATCTCGGCAACAACCCTGGAGGCCTTCAGGTAGACATGGTGCTGGAGAAAGAGCTGAGAGTTCTACCAGTTGATCCAAGGTAGCCAGGAGAAGACTGGGATTCCACTCTGGACATAGTTTGCGCTTATATATGAGATCTCAAAGCTTACCTTCAGAGTGAGACCCTTCCTCCAACAAGGTCACACCTACTAATAGTGCCAGCTCCCATAGGCCAAGCATTGAAACACATAGTCTATGGATGCCATACCTATTCAAACCACCACGTATATTCATTCATGTTTTAACTTATTTTTATGTGTATACATGTTTGATGTGGGATGTCTGACTAAGGTGATGAGGACCATCCTCTAAGGGAGTAGCAAGCACAACTAACTACCAAGTTACTTCTTTAGCCTCTCATCTTATTTTTGAGACCTTATATCTCACTCAACTGGGAGCTCATGGCAGGCAAGTTATACTCAGGGATCGGATTATCTCTCCCTCCAGTTCTAAGATTACATGGAAAATCTACTGCACATGTCTTTTAATACAGGTCCTCAGAATCAAACTCACATCTCTATGCCTGTACAACTAGCACCTTGCCTACTGAGCCATTTCACTAATATTTATGCAAAAACTTTTATGTATAAATGCTTCTTGCTTCTTCACCTTTCTTCACATTTTCTGTACAGACTGTCCTTGTTCGATCACCATTAATAAATTGTGAATTTTTTCATATGTTTATTTTAAGCCTGTGAAAAAGCATTTTACTTATGGCTAATGAGTGTTATGATCTGACTCCCCAGTCCCCCCACCCTTAGCATAGTTGGAGACATTTTGTTCTATGCCTGCCAGCTATTTAATATTGTTGCTACAGCATGCCTGCCAGTCATTAACACAGAGAATTGACTTGGTTGAGAGCAAGGGCATGCTGAATACATATCCCGTTGTACTCTGTAGGTTCTGAAAGTTCTCTAGTCATAGACTTTCTCTCATTCTCTTTTCCATATCAGTCATCACTACATAACTTGATATGAAATGTGTGTATTTTTGGATTGTTTCACCCAAGTCTCTCTACTTAAGTACAAGCTTCCCAGCTAAAGCTAACTTTATCAACAGTTTGGTTACCTCTCAAGCATTTCAGAGTACTAATGTAGGTGTTTCCTATTTAAATTGAAATCTTGAAATTGTTGCACCAACTGCATCTCCATAATTTTCTCTTTCAATGACACAGTGTGAGTGTGCGTGTGATAAAATCCCTATAGAGTGAGTTGAACCCTTTAAAATCCACCAACAATTACTATTATAGCTCCAAAATATCATAGATGTAGTAAAGATCACAATGAGAGACATTAAGTGTTCAAGTGCCCCAGTGCAGTGTTTGTATTTGGAAGATCAACTATTGTTCACAACAGAAATCTATCTTTTCTTACATGAAGCATTTGTCTATGTAACACCCCAGCTTGCTGACAGCATACACTCCCCTTTACCTTCTACTGTGAGCAGTTAATGGGCACCTCTAGCTGCTTCCCACGTTTGCCACTCTCACTTGAAATGGCTTTATGAAGGTCCCGCTATTGCTGTATAAAACTTTTATTTCCACATTACTCTTTGTTCTCCAAAATCACTTACAGTTAACTGCCTAAAAGCTTTATCAAAGAAAAATATTTTCATTGAGCTATTCCAAGGGTTTAAATCAGTTAGTCCATGGTTACTCTTAAGTATCTCCTTCTTTTTCTGTCTTAATGCATGCTCTTATGACAAGATGACGTTCATAGAGGAGCTCACAAAAACCTATCCCTCAAAAAAGCACATCACTGTTCAACCCACCACAACCCATGCATTTACTCACAGCAATAAATTCAATCACATTACTCCAGTTATGGCAGATTTACACTTAACTGCTATCAGTCAGTACATTGACTTTAAGATTTGGCTCAGAGTTTTTCATTACCTCTGTGGAACTTCCCTTTCATTCCTATCAGAATTGGCCTCCATTTACACATACCCTCAGTCCTTCCTTTCTATAATAAATCTCAAATTCATCAATCCCCTTGTCAGGCCTCTCATCCATGGGCAGCAGAGCATTCACTTGCTATGCTCCCAAGCTGTGGAATTCCCTGAAATGACCATTCTTGTTCAAATCTCCTGAGCTTTATAAAACCTTTTGGAGTCTTGCTTATTAAACTTTGCTTTTAATATTTGATCTGCCACTGACACATGCTGTATGCTTGACTCTGATTTTGCAAAAAAAAAAAAAAAAAAAAAGAAGAAGAAGAAGAAGAAGAAGAAGAAGAAGAAGAAGAAGAAGAAGAAGAAGAAGAAGAAAGGTATTTTTATTTTCTTCATCATTTGTGAAAAGGAGTGACATTTACATTTCTTCACAGGTATTTTATATTTCTCATCATTCTTTCCTTTTACCCTTTTGCTTCTAGATGAATGATACCAACCCACTCTAGTTACACAGCAGAGATAAAAGATTTCATATGTTATGAGGTTGTAAATAACCAGCCCCAATACCACTAATTACTCTTCAGTCTAAATACTGTTAAGGATTTCTTTAAAAGCCAATATGTGGTTAAGAGGGATCAGTTCTGTCTACATAAACACTGTTCTTTCCCCTGCCATGAATACCAACATCTTATCCACTTTTACTTTAGTTGTCATATAATTCTATTGAAAAATGGTCATCTGTTAAAATAAAAACAGACAGCTAGACTTGGTGGAGCAGGAGGAAGTCTCACTCTCTCCACCACAGTGATAAAAACTGTAAAACCAAACACACAGATTCTAGAAATCTGTTCCCTGAGTTGCCTAGGTACACCACTAACGGAAGAAATTTGTCTTAATTTCTTTTTTGAAATTTTGCTTTGAAACCTAAACTAGGTTTTGCACATAGTAGGCACTTCATAATTATTTCTAAAATATAAAGCCAGTTACTTTTTATTTCAGTCCTTTATTTTATATTTCCATTCCCCTTTGAAAGAATCTGATTTTCTCTCTGCTTCTCTACCCATTACAAAGTTTTCTGTCACCGAGTGCCTCTCCTACAGCTGCTGATCAGCCTATTGATTAGGGCCCCTTAGGCTAGCTGACAGCCTGGAATGGGCACTCTCTCCCAGCACAATTTCCCTCTAAGTGCTTAATGTTCTTTAAACCCCTCATTCAATTAGATGGCACAAGCTATTACCCACAAGTGCCCCACCACAGAAAATTACAAGCTCATATCTGTGAAATACGGAGAAAGGAAGTCAGAGAACAAGTTAATAGGACATTGTCGGTATGTTTGGTAAATCCTGTGGTGTTTGGGGCTCAAGGTTAATATCAGAGTGCCGAGCTATGGAATTTAAACAGCAGGTAAATTTCCAAAGCACAGAATATGAGAGAACAGAGACAGATGTATTATTCTGTTATTTGGAATGGCTACTGTGAGAAATTCAGCATCTCCAATAACATTCTGAGGGTGATTTAGGCCACTAAAAATAATGACATGTTAAAGCCTTTTCGGGTTAATATAACATTACCAAAGTAAGTGACCTGTGACTGAATTTCACTAACTGATGGTCTTTGAGGCATGTGACAAATTTATCAATGTTGAAAAGAGAAAGATGGCTTTTTCTTTGTGGACAGGAAAATAAAAGTTCTCACATAAAATATAATTCTTGATACATGAAGAATAGTATCTATTATTATTATAGGAAGATATTGGAATTTACATGAGAATAAGAATTTTTTAAAAAGTCAGTTCTCTGCTACCCCCAAAACACATGGTTGAAGCAATACAATGAAGTTCTTACTGATTTCAATGTCTTGAATCCAATGTAGAGTACCAATGTGTAACAGAATCTGACAATTTAAATTGTTCTTACCATAGATATGAAAATATAAGCAAACTACAAAATCAGTTTTACCACCTGTTCTTGGAAAACTTTAAGTTTATAACTATAATGATGGAAAATATTCATCTCAAAGTCAATAAACTGCAGGCTATTTTTTGTGAAAAGTAAATTTAAAATAAGGCATTAAACAGGTCACCTGGTATTACATGTGCCTGAGAAACACCATAAACACAATTTGAATACAGAAAATACGATTACTGAAGACTTAAGTGTCATTAAAATCACTGTCCTATGTATATAATAATATTAATAATTATATAATCCTTGGGAATTAATAAATTGCTTTAAATTTTAAATAAACTACAAGAAGAAATTTAAATTGATGATAATCTCAATATAGAAAAACCAATCACAAATATTTTATAAGTTCTCAATCAGTATTCATTATTTCTAGTCAATGATTTTTACTAGATTATATCTTAATTACTTTTCTGTTTGTCCTAATAAATGCCTTGACAAAAGCAACTTGAAGAAAAGGTTTGACTTTGGCTCACAGTTGAAGATTACAGTGTGGAAGTCATGGTCAGGAAGTCAGTCCTAGAGAGGAGTCAGTCATGGGGAGGAAGTCAGTCCTAGAGAGGAGTCAGTCATGGGGAAGAAGTCAGTCATGGGGAGGAAGTCAGTCCTAGAGAGGAGTCAGTCATGGTGAGGAAGTCAGTCATGGTGAGGAAGTCAGTCATGGTGAGGAAGTCAGTCATTGGGAGGAAGTCAGTCCTAGAGAGGAGTCAGTTATGGGGAGGAAGTCAGTCATAGTGAGGAAGTCAGTCATGGTGAGGAAGTCAGTCATAGTGAGGAAGTCAGTCATGGTGAGGAAGTTAGTCATGGTGAGGAAGTCAGTCATGGGGAGGAAGTCAGTTATGGGGAGGAAGTTAGTCATGGTGAGGAGGTCAGTCATGGGAAGGAAGTCAGTCATGGGAAGGAAGTCAGTCATGGTGAGGAAATCAGTCATGGTGAGGAAGTCAGTCATGGTGAGGAAATCAGTCATGGTGAGGAAGTCAGTCATGGTGAGGAAATCAGTCATGGTGAGGACGTCAGTCAGGGGGAAGAAGTCACAATAAAGAAATCAGTGAGGGTGAGGAGGTCATGGTGAGGAAGGCACAGTGGCAGAAGTTAGAAAAAGGCACTCACTGTGTTGTCTAGAAGCAGTGAAAGATGTGTGCTGGTGCTCACTTTACTGTCTCTTTATTCAATCCGGGACCCAAGCTCAGGAAATGGAGTTGCCCATCTTAGGACGAGCCGTCATTGAACCCAATCTACATTAATTACTCACAAGTTTGCTCAGAGACTTGTCTCCGTTGTACATCTTATCAACTGACAGTGAGCCTTAAACATCACACATTATGAGCATGTTTGTTTGTGGAGGGTGTTTTCAGTAAGAGATATATTCACTGTTCCCCCTGTCAAATAATTTCTGTTATATAACTTACATGTTGTTTGTTGCCAACATTTTGGATGTGTGTTATCTCTTAACTTTCAAAATCACTACTCTCTCATATGTGTTACACTTGCCTTTTCTCTTTGGTCAATTATACTTAATTTTGAATAGAAAGGGTGTGCCATTTGTAGATTTACAGATTTCATAGAAGCATATTTCAGCCCAATTTTCAATAGCTTATAGAGAGTTTCTTTTTATATTTTGGAAGCACTACTACAGAAACACCTGTCTCATAGTGAAGGCAGTTTCCTTCAAGCCTGAAGACTTGAGTTTGATCCCTGGAATTCATATAACTAATTGTTGCAAGCTTGCGTGAGTGCACACATGAGTCACACACATGCAAGACAAATAAAATGCAACATAAGTGAGAAACAGAGAAAAACACTAATGTCTTATAAGTTTACTTTGAAATGTGAAATAATTGCTGTAAAAAATTATTTTATATGATGGATCATGGGCATTCACAGTTTACCTCAAGTCATAATCATAAATCATTTGGTGAAATGCTGTACACTGACTATACTTTGCCTTTGTATCTGTTAGCCTCACATTAACAGTTTGATATAATTCTGTGGTAACTAACTTATTAAGAATAAGGTTTTACTTAGCTCATGTACTAGGAGTTCCTTCCTAGATCACGTGGTCTCATCTCCTACCCAGTTACATACAATTTCTCACATGAAGCCTTCAGAAAGTGAATTAAGGTCACTCTCTTCTAAGCTACACACTATTATATTAATAAAAAACATTTATTGTAAATATATTATAATATACAATATAAAATGTAAAATATAAAATCATTATATTTATTGCTTAGTGAATATATGGATTTGTGTATACCATACCAGTTGGCATGCATGTAGTTGTACAATAGTTGAAATAATGTTTTCAAGGGCTAGAGAGAGATGGTTCAGTGGTTAAGAACATTGACTGCTCTTCCAGAGGTCCTGAGTTCAATTCCTAGCCAACCACATGGTGAGTCACAACCATCTGTAATGGGATCTGATGCCATCTTCTGGTGTGTCTGAAAACAGCAGCACACAGACTCACATACATGAAGTAAATAAATAAATAAAACTTTTAAAAAAGAAATAATGTTTTAAATTAATATATTCAACAATATGATATAAAAATAAAACAAAATAGATTTTTAAAACATTTGTTTAAAATAAAACCTTAGTAAAGAGTATTATTTACATAACAGCATGGTAGGAATGGTAATTAGTTTTAGAATCATAGAAAAATTGTATATGCAAAACTCATGCTGGGGTGATAGTTCAAACTACCTCTAAAAGAAAAGGTGTAATTTTTAATTCATTTTATTAAATCCACTTGACAAGAGCCATCAGGGAGAAGCTAAAAACTAGCAAGTGATCTTCCAGAGATGGGTCTGCTTTAGATTAAAATATCTGACAGATTCGCTTCTGTCAGCAAGGCCAAGGAGAATTTCTTTTTAGAAAATATATATATTATGTTTTCCTGTTTATATATTATATATAATCACTGATATATATATATATATATGTATATATTATATTATATATATGTATGATATCACTAGGTATTAGCCCAAACTTTTGAGCAGATCTCGGCAGAACAACCAAGATGTAATGTATTGTACTGATACTATATTGACAAATAGATGGTTTGTTTCTTAATGATGATCCTACAAGAATTCCTAAAATTATATTAGTATTTATTAAGCTCTTTTATATTAGGACTGCTATGAATGTTCCTTTGGATGTTAAAACTGCATTGAAAATTCTGCCAGTCTTTAATTGCTTCTGGGATAGCAAGCGCGTGTCTATAACTTAGAGAGCACATTCCAAGAGGTTGTAAGACCATTAACCAAAGGTCATAAAAAGGGACCTAAGGATTTACTATTGGTACAAGGATGGAACATAAATTATTGACTGAATTTATCTATATGAATCTTCACTAATACCTTAGTTGTGGAAATTATAGTTTTTAACTCTCCAAGGGCCTATAGAGCTGGCAACAGATGATAAATTTTCAGCCAGGTAATTGCTTCTAATGGATATACATGTACACATTCTGTGTTGAAAACTTCTTATTCAATTTATTATTTGAATTTTGTGTAAACTTGTGATGAAATTTTTACCATGTGGTCATATAGTTTGAAAGTGCTGAGGACAAAGAGAATATCTTGTAAGACCAAGTCTTATCCACACCAACTTTCTTTTCCTTCCAATGCCTCAAGAAAAACCAAGAAGAAGGAACAATGGGGCTGGCCCCTGACATCTGCTATACTCTTATTATTCAAAATAACAGGTACATTGTTGTTAGAATTTAAAAAAAGCAAGCTGGGCAAATGTAGACAGAGTCATTCTAGAAAATCAGTGCATTAATTTTTGAGACTTAAAACTATGAAATTTTAATTGAATCTAGAATAACATATAGTCACATAAAATATCTTCTCTTGCAGTTCTTTTATTTTCCTTTTGCTTTCAATGTAAACCTTTTGTACCAGAAACAACTAGTTTTGTACTAGACTAACTTGACAAAACCAGTCTGCAAACAGTTCCCCTAGGCATTTACTTTGAATTCCGGGGGACATATTTTTGATCCCATGGAAAATGTAGCTCCACAGTAAATGACATTTGTTCATCAGAAGTGATGTGTTTCCCCTATAATCTCTCTCAGTAGTCAGAAAGATATTGGGAAGTTTTACCAATGTTTCACAGCAGGCTGTTAAAATTATTCCAGAAAGAAGACAACACCAAAAATAGAATGCTTAACTTTTCAAGAGTACTCTGATTTGGCAGCCATTTGAGGATGATAACATCTATTGGCTCCAAAGTTTTTTCCTCAGATTGGGCAACCAGTTATGTTTCAGGGGACAAATCTAGAGTGAATAAACCATTCCTTTAGCTTTGGGGGAAAAAAAGACCCATTAGAAGTGACAGACTGGCTGATGGATAGAGATTATTTAGATGTCTGCTACAGAAATTGGCCTCTGTACAGAACCTTTTTTTTTTAAAAAAAAAAAAAAGATCACTCTTACTTTTTGATGCTAGAATAGAGAAAATTGTGCAATTTCCCCATAAACATTTGATTATTTTTTGTCTGTTATGAAGAAGGAATATCTCAAGAAGGAAAGAATCATCACACTTGCATGATTTTAAAAAAGGAAAAAAAGGAGAAGAGGAGAAGGAGAAAGAAAGCTGATCATGAGATAAAATGGTGTGTTCATCATCCTTCTCTGGATGAAAAAAAAATGTGTTCCTAGCCTCAATTTAGGAAGTTGCCATTCACAAATCTATTAAATGTATGCCTAAAGAAGTAGATCCAGTTTTTAGCTTCCTGCCTAGGAAGAGATTTTTAACTGCACAGAATACTTTAGGAACAACTGCACCAATTATTCAAGACTCACAAGCTGCTTAGCTCTGTTCTATTTCTTAGACCATAGAACAATCACTCTTAAATGGGTAATAATAATAATAAATATTATTTCTTGTCATGTTACCATATTCTGTGATACATTCTAAGAATGTTAACAATTTAATTACTAATAAACCTTTATAAAATAAATAAGTGCTGTTGTTTTCAACAAACTACAAAAAGGGGATGAGGATTCAGAAACAAAAGTTGGAACAATCTTTCCAAGGTCACAAAGTAAGCGGAGAAAATGGTGTTGGAACTTTAGGGAGATAAGTCTTCACTGTAGAACACCAATAGATTATGAATTGAACGAAACAGGAAATAGTAAAATTTCACTCATGTGTCCTTCAAAGCAGCTTTTCAAATCCACATGACCTGACTTTAAAACATCTAAAGTTTAAAGGCTATTAAATTTCCAATTTCCAATTAAATATGGAAAGATAGAAGATAGAAGACCTATTCCCAAGTCAGAGGTAGGGACTGACAGTCATTGCAAATGAGCAATATTTTCTTAGCTGATGTACATGTGCTAAATTAAATTATAACACTGAATGCAAAGCCTGGTGAAGAAACTGGAATTCCTGGTCTGCATGCTTCAAACATATTTTACATCTTCAAAAGTTGTTTTTTCTTAGAAAAAAAAATCACTGCACACTTCATACCTTCTCTGCAGATAAGTTTGCACAGCACTTCTTATCCAGTGAGGTGATACTATTTGAAAGTTCTCATCATAGGGGAAATCAAAACAGTTTGACTCGGACACAATAACTTAGATTCTAGAATCCCCTTATTAATGTTTTATGTCCTCTATCATGAGCAACTGGAAAAATGTCAAGTGAATAATATGTCTGCACATGTGTGGGCATGCTTATGTATGTATCTGTGTGCATGTATGTTTGTGTATGTGTGTATGAATATATGAGTATGTATACATGTGTATGGTCAAATATGTGTGTTTATGTGTGCATATATTAGTATGTATGTGTGTGTTTATCTTTGTGTGCATGTATATGTATGTATGTGTGAATATATCTATGTATAAGAAAGTACCAATGTCTTTTAAATCTTATTTTAGGTAGCAATAATATCTAAGATTTTACGATTAATTATTATTAAAATTTTTGTATTAAAATACTGTTGCAGCGATCTATATGAAAAAAAATTAATGTTTGGTATTGTCTTAAGGAACAAGTGCATCCAGAATCAACTTCCCATGTACAGTTACAAAGTCCTTCCTTTATAAGTTTATATCATGTTACAGCTCTGAAGCACTATTTTTCAGCCTTAGAATTACTGTTTTCAAGATGTGAAGTGTCTTATTTATTCCTCTCAATTGTTGGAGAAAATCCATTGGCCTGTTTCCTTGAATATTTCCATGACTCTGCTGCCTTTTTTTTTTTTTGTCATTAACTTAAATATTAGAGGAAGAGTGTCCTCCTGTAGAAAGAGTTCTATTTTAATCTGTTCAGCTAATGTAATCATACTTTACTAGAGAAAAACATTGTGACACAGAGCTTCATCAGAAAATCCAATACTATGCTATCTTTTGTATATTTTTCCAGTTCCTCTTTCCCACTGCATTGTTCTCTGATGATCTCCTTCACACCTACCCTATTTGAAGACTTATAACTAAGTATCTGTACCACCTGTTTCAGTATTTTAAGTTTAAAGAGATCTGTGCTTCTGTTACAACAAAATTATCCCTTCCTGAAAGAATCCTAAATAAGGCACAGGAGAGATTTTTAAACACTGGAAGGCTGGAGCTAGAAATATAGCAAGAAATCTACAAAAATCACAAATATTTGCATACACACAGAAGCATGGAATAAACACTGTGTTGTGAGTTAAAAATGGCGAGCTTTGCAGTATAAATCTGAGATCTACCGATACCTATTTTGCTTCTTGTTCTGCTAGGATTGAGTTTTATTATAACTTTATACAATTTATTTATCTCTTCTCTACTTTTGCTTTCCTATATGGGCATAAAATAGTGCCACACTATAAGACATTTTGTGATGTAAATATGTATTCAGTTGTTAAAATATGCCTGCTTTCAAAGTTAGCTACTGTTATCTTTTAGGTTAGTCATTTCTAGTTTGGGAAGACAGATAGATTGGAATTATTCAGCAAGATATATACACATGCCCCCTATGCTATCCCACTCTCAAGCTCTGTAGTTAGTATATGATGAGGAGTCTCAGAATTTAAGCAAGAAAAAAAAGCCCATAATCATCCTATACAGAAATCTCTCCGGGGCCACTGAAGACAAATCAGAAAGCTGATTGCAGAAATCTAGATGATGTTGTATAAGAAACCTGCAATCATGAGAATAGGAAAGACAAGATGGGTACGGAATGCAGTTATGAAAGTTAAAAGACTAGAGTTCAGTCATTATGTGAATACAGAACAATACCCAGGTTTCTGCCTCAGGAATCAGAATAGAGAGCAACCACTCCATGTTTAGATATGGAGGAGAATGCACAGCATCCATCTTCTTCCTCACTAGTAAACTAATGAAAAAATAACTCAGAAGTGCACCTACCAGGTAATACTACAAAGCAGAACTCAGCAAGAGCAGGTATAAATTCTGTTACTCTGGACGGAATATGCATCCATTTTTTCAGCACTGGGAATTCTCCTAGTTACTCCTCTCAAAGATCAGAGAACATATATTGCATAGAGGTGATGTCAAAATTCAGTAGCATCAGTAATTCTAACAGCAACGGTTTCCCAAGGACGCTGACATCCTTAGTGTTTCAGCAATCTAAGCTATTCAGTAATGAGGTTCTGAATTAATATTATCAGCTGCAGCTTAAAACTGGAATTCAAGATACAATACAGGATGGAGGATGACATTGAAGGATGGCATATGCACAATGTCTTCCTGCTCAGACCTCTATTCTTATGACATCAGGCATCAGAAGTGGAGAAGGTATCTTGCACAAAGCAAATGAACAGTGAACAGGTAGTGTTTATGAGATGGGAGATGAATCACAATTGAGGCCTTAAGAGATGTAGGAGAAATAGGTCATTCCAGGACCTAAGATTGAAAGAAAGAATCAAGAAATAATATAGTTCCACAGGTCACATGCCATGCCACAATGTACAAGATCAATTCGTGCAGCAGGGTAGCAAGATCTAAAATTCCAAATAAATCCATGAGACAGTGGCACCTAGAAATTGTACCTGATTCTTGGAGAAAATTGATGTAATGTGACATAGGGATAGTGAAGCCAACGAAGTTCTTATTGTAATGATAGAACTGAATTCTGAAATTAAGCACAGCAGGGGAGAAATGGATCTAGCACAGATGTCAAAAGCTATCATTGGCTTCTGTGATAAAACACTTTTTTTTTCTCTTAAGCTCAGGCCAGTGGCCTATGTAGGTCAATGATGTCGAGCCAGGAAAAAACAAACATCACAAGTGCTACTGTCTCTCTGAGAAGGCTTTGAAATGTTACAGACATTCCAAGATTCTTTTTTGCTAGCAAATTTTTCAATTATCAATAGATCCCAGAATATGCCATGTTTTCCAATAATTGTATTTCTCAGAAAAACAAAAAGAGATTTTTAAAAAGCCTCTCAAATAATAAATATTTCAGATTGGTACCAGTTAACATGGTCTGCATAAATAGGTAGCAGGGTTTTATAAAACCTGGCATTTAATAAAAGAAGCTTACAAGCCAAGAAGATCCACAGAGTTCGATTTGCAATTGTTTTGTGATTGTTTTATTTGTGTTTGTTTTTAATTCTTGTTTATCTTGTTCATCTCTATTTTGATATATAATCTGATTATCTTGAAATCTCTTTTGCTCTGGCATGATCCATCTTGTCACAGGAAAAGATGTATGGAAATTTGCTGCTGATGTTTTAACTGATTTCTGATTGATTCTCTTCTTATCTTAGCACCACAAACTCAGTTTTGTATTGAACATAGAGTGACAAATTCTTCTGTCATCTATAGTTGTATCCAAAGAAGAGATGAGCACAAGGTGAGATTCTACTTTTTTAATAAAAATGATATGTGGTCACAGATAACCCATGAATCATTGTGTTTATTTATTTATAGTAAAGAAAGTATATATAATTGATGTCTTACTTTAGAACAAGTATTTACCTGTGTAATATAATTTAAAAGCTGTGCCCTTTGATCCCAAATGTTGAAAATCTTTAATAAGACCCTGAGACATTTCATAATTAGATGTATTTCCAAGTCCCCTTAGGGTCTTCTTCCTTAAATGAATTCTGTGAAATATAAATAACTCTCAGCAAGAAAATATATATTAAGAGAGCTATTCTTGGATATTTTCCTTTGAGGCACTGAAATTACTTCTTGAAATAAATCTTAGAAATTGAACATGTAAATAAGGTTGTGCAAATAGGATTAGAAGTTTACCTATATTTTATTGTTTTACATCTTGTCCAAAGTTCACTTAGCCCTTAAGTCAGCTCTATGGAATCTCAATTATCTCTAGAAGCAAATTGGAAAATTAGGATTTGAGATGGGCAAGGATGAATGAGCAAGGTCAGACTCTGAGAATGGTGCTGCTCATATATAGTAATATTCATCTTTGAGTTCATCATTGGTGAGTTCCTTCAACATGAATGAAGGTTCTGCATATTTTCTATAATATTAGAAATAATAAGAATTTTATAAGTTGAATGTTTATTTTTTTTTAACTCTGCAGTATAATCACAGAACTAAGGTAGGAATTCTATGGTCACTCTAAATGAGCAACAAAATGAAGTTACACAGACTTGACAAGATGAAGTCATAGGGACAAACAAAACTAAGTCCAAAGTGTGGACAATGTTAAACTCATGGGAGACTCTTGCTTTGGGCTAAGCTTCTGCCCTAAGGCCCAAGGAGACCTCATCAGACTAGAAGGAAGTAGCCATGCTGACCAAACAAACTAAAAGAACTCTGTAGCAAGCCAGCTTTCCAAGAAATTGGAGATTCACAGTTGCCTATCAGCAAGCAATGAGAATGTGTCCTGATTATCTATTTTGGGCATGAAAAGACAGCTCCCTGTGCTTTAATCTGTAAGGAAAGTAGCTGAAATGACCCTCCCCTGCTTCATACTCAGGAATTCTGTTTCTTGCATCACTTTTCAAAGATATTTTTTTCCTATTTAGAAACTATGAATTTCTGTTTAAACAAACTTTAATAATATTGGGATAATAATGTCTTTGACCTAGGGGTGATCACAATTATTCACACTATCAACTAAGTACCTTCATAATTACAGTGCTGCTGTAGCCATTGAGGTTGCAATTACAGTATCCTACTGGATGATGTATTATTAGACACCAACACAAAGGCTGGCCCATAGGAGATTATCAGATACTAACAAAATAAACTCCAGAAGAAAAATAAGAATAGGAAAACCACACAGAAAAAAAAAAGTATCACAAATAATACATCATAAATAACAAAGCCTGAAGCATAATAGCACAAAGTTCTCATAAGGCCTTCCTGGCAATGTCTAGTTCATTTAAATGAGTCCAACTTTTTAGAAACTAACTTAACCATTCCCTAAAATTTTAAGTCTTGGTATTCTTTGACTGGCTAATTGAATGGGATTTTATCTTACAGAAATAATTGTTTAAGTATTAGATGACCATTATGTCTTTATAGCAGAAGTCACAAATATTATGGCAAATGTCCACCAATCAACTGAGAATTTGTGTATAGAGCATCTACCTAAGGAATTAATAAAAAAGGGCCTCAAGACGTGTAATAATAAGTGTATAAAGTGAAAGGTTTCAAATCTTTTAAAAATGTATAAGTGTTTTTTTCAGTAATTTTTAAAGAAAGGACAGCAAGTGTTTACCATAAAGACAGACTGAAATTAGCTCCTTATCCACAGAGAAGTTCACTTGTTACTAACTTGACACATTTCATTTGATTTTTAGCTGAAGTGCACTAATGTATTGTCTATAAGAATTGGCCAGTAACTTAAACCCTCCCTTCTCTATCCAGTAGGAAATTCATCAGAGACTCCATAAAGACAGACTATCCACACAACTCATTAATTAATTTGCTACCAGCACTGAGAGGTTTCACCCTCATCCCTGACAACATTGGTCTGACTTTCCTAACCCAGACTCGTAACTTCTCTTTCAGTGTCAGGGTGTAGACTTATCCACAAGAGGAAGTAATGAATCTACTGCCTATACAACTACTTAGGGGAAATGAGGTAACTGCTCCCATGTCTGTGGGCACTATTATTGTTATGAACATGGTACAATTCATCAAGCCTAATATCTATATCTAAAAAATAGTGTCCTTTAGCGTAATTATCAGGCAAATATGAGTTCTTTCCCTTCTACATAATGGCCATATGTGTTTGGAAAGTATAACTAAATGCTGACAAGGGTAGTTAACCCCTGAGGATAGAATGGGGTGAAACAGCTCTCCTTGGAGTTATCTTGATGGTCCATGGTGACCTTATGTGCAGCTTCACTGAGCTTCTTTAAGCTTACAAACTCTGTGTTTTGTTCTAACGTATTATTATTAGAGAATCATATGGTAAAATCTAGTCGTGGATAACATTAGGTGATAAAATATATTCTTTGATGTCCATTAGATTGAAACTGGTCTGAAATCAGGTGTTCAGAGACCTTGACATCAGCTAAAACCAATGTTCTCTTATGTTTCTTCAAGGTGACAACAACTCTGTCACTCTCACCTGGAATACAGCTTTGCCCTTTGAGCTTCATAGGAGACATGGAAGTCTGTGACTTTGTCCCTAGTCTGACTACTGAGGTAAAACAGCATTTGATGTTTTAAGCCTTTTAGAAAGATTTTTTTCTCTGTCATTTTTGTGCCCAGGATTTTTTTGCTATGAAAATTTTTCTTCTAGAAGTTTCATGGGGTTTCTTCAGGAAGAAACACATAGCTTAGTTTCATCTCTTTCTTTTATCTTTTGTAACATCAGGGGTCATTTTATTGATAGTGTCCATTTGTTTTTAATGCTACTAGTTTTTTGATTTGAGTCTAGGTCTCTGGAATATCTAGTCTCTGCTGCTTGATTCAGGTATGGGCTTCTTATGAAGTGGGCCTTAAGTAAAATCAGACATTGTTTTGCTCCTCCTCCAAATGCTGTACAAACATTGCCCTAGTATATTTTGTAGGCAGGACAGAATGTAGGTCAAAGGTTTGGTTTCTGGGTTGATGTTTACATTTCTCTTTTGATAGCCTTCAAAGTACACTCATCCCCTCACCAGAGAGAGGAGAATATAGGGGTGAAGGCTTCATATAGACCCCAGTTCAATTTCTCCATATTCAAGGAGTTATATGGGTGTTGTCCCCACTGCCAGTTTGTAGGATTAACATAGTAAAAATGGCCATCCTACCAAAACTAATTTACAGATTCAAGGAAATCTCCACCAAAAATCCAACAACATTCTTTACAGACCTTGAAAGGACAATTCTCAACTTGATATGGTAAAACAAAACAACAGCAATAACAACAGCAACAAGAAAAAACACAAGTACCTGAAACAATTCTGAAGAACAGCTGCTTAAGGCTCCACAATTCCTGACTTCAACTTGTACTACAGAGCTACGATAATAAAAACAGCATGGTAATGGAATAAGAATAGATACATTGATCAATGGAATTGAAATGAAAACAAGACATAAATCTTTGGACACGTGATTTTTGATAAAGAGGCCAGAAATACACACAGAAAGAAGACAGCATCTTCAACAAATGGTACTGGTCAAACTGGCTGTTTGCATATAGAAGAATTCAAAAAGATCCTGCGCAAATCTCAAGTCTAAGTAGATAGGAAACCTTAACATAAAATCAGATACACTAAAACTGATAGAAGAGAAAGTATGGGAATAACCTTGAACTCATTGGCCCAAGAACAGACTTTGTGAATAGAACACTGATAGTGCAGCTTCTAAGATCAACAATGAGCTAATGGGGCGCCAGGAAAGTGAAAAGCTTCACCTCTTTCAATGCAGGTTGTTACCCTTTGCTACTAAGCTTGTAGTCTACCAGCCCAAAATGGGGGACTCCCTTTTCTAAGCTGGGTTTTCTCTTCTCTGCCTGATCTGGAGAGACTGACCCCCAATCTTCTACCTGAGAAGTGCCATATAGTTTTTGGCAAAATAATAGGTTCACTTTCCTCTCTCCAGGTAAGAATGTGCTTCAGCAAGCACCTGAGATTTCTGAAATGTCTCTCCATACAAATTGGGTTTCCCCAGAACCTTCAGCCTCAGCCAATGAAACTTAATGATAATAAGGGACTCTTACACATGCTAAGGTGTGTGTGTGTGTGTATATATACATATATATATATCATCCTCAATAAAATGCATGTGCTCAAGCTGTTTCATTGAATATCATCTAAGAGAGCTATAACATTAAGAACCTTGGGGAAGGCCTTCTGCCCCTGGCACTCAGCCAGGGCCCTGCTGACCTATCCACTCAGGACTTTGCTTCATCTTTCCCTGCCTGGTACACAGCAAGGACTGGAATTTTCCAGGGAAGAAAAGGAAGACGAAACCACACCGATAGACAATAGCATCTGCAGATGCTATACTGGACTTTGTTGAAAACAATGTCTTAAGGCTTCTGTGTTGTAGTACTCCACTACTCAAAAGAGGATGAATAGATTCCCTTCTTTGACAGGACTTTCCTCCCCCTGTTTGTTTCTTGTTTCTTGCTACTGTTTGTCAGTTGGGGGATGGGGGTGGGGGAGTTAGGTGGAGTGTTAATTTCTTGGATAAACATAAAACCTAGATGCTGCTACATTCCTCCATCTTGGGACCTAACCTCTTCTGGTCCTAATGCTACATCTATGCTCACTGCAGATGGAACCTCTTTCAGCCCTTCCTGGCTATCAATTCAATCATCTGTCCTCAGCTCATTAGAAAAATCTTTCCATTTTAAAAAATGAAAATTTAAAAATACATGTTCATGGGTCTGTGAGACTATTTGTAGCCCTGTCACATTAAAACAAGAGTCAAATCTTTGGAGTCATTTAAAAATGAATTATCCCTACTTGATCTGTTCACTTTACTCTTGTTCTTTCTTAAACAGAAGACTGTTCTCCTTGTAGACTTGACCGTACATTAAACATGGTATAGGAACACAGAACATTTGCTTAAAGACTCCTTCTATAGTTTTGCTAGGTAAATAATTACTTTATTGACCCAGAATAGAACACAAAACCTAATGTTTTCAACCTTCAACATGTATGTTGTTTTCATCTTTTATAGTAAATATTTATTCTTTTGATAGTTGCTATCAAGTTACTACTTTCAGAGAATTAGACTTAGACCTAATTATCATAACACACACACACACACACACACACACAAATAAAAACACTTTTAAAAATCAAAATTCAGATAAGGTGCTTATCTTGTAAGCAAGCATGAGAACATGATTTCAGTCAACAAAATCCATGTATTTTAAAACAGCTATTTGTGCTAGTCCATATTTTTAATCCCAGTACTGTGAGGATGGTATGAGGGGTTTCAGAGAGGAAATGAGGAAAGGGGATAAAATTTGAAATGTAAATAAAGAAAATATCTAATAAAAAAGAAAAAATTGTAATTTTTTTTTTTTTGATTTTCTAGACAGGGTTTCTCTGTATAGCCCTGGCTGTCCTGGAACTCACTCTGTAGACCAGGCTGGTCTTGAACTCAGAAATCCACCTGCCTCTGCCTCCCAAGTGCTGGGACTAAAGGCATGCACCATCACCGCCCGGCTGAAAAGGTATAATTTAAATGCTTGGTAGTAGAATGATAATTTGCTTTCACAGTTTATTGTATTTTTCTAAATTAAATTATATTTTCTAAATTAAGTATATTTTAATTCCAAATAAGAATCTCAATAAAACAGGAACTGTATATCTCAAAAAAGATAGAAATGTAAAGATTGTTGATATCACCAAGGTACAAAAAAAGTGGGGATAAGCAGAAAATATTAGCAGAAATAATAACTAAATTTTTGTAAAGTTAGTTAACTGCCTCTAGTTCCTTCTGTAGAGGTAAAACTTGGTGATATTTCCCTGCTTCCAGGTTGGCATGTTTGTTGATAGTGTCATTGTTCAAGTCTTACTTTTGAAGTAATTTCTAGTATGAACTTCTCAGTGTACTTCCTGATATTCTGGCTCTTACAATCTAAGAAAGAATTTTCAAAAATAACTATGTGGTTATTTGACCCCCTTGTCATCATTGTAATAGTCTTTATTACTGGTTTTCTTTTATAACAAGATGACTCTCATATACCTTTCTAAATCACTTTATGGAAGCATACAGCAGTGGTTTAAATAAGAATGGCTCCCATAGGTTCATAGACTTGAATGCTTGGTCACCAGAGAATGGCACTATTTGAAGGGACTAGGAGATGTAGCTTATGTGACGAATTGTAATATATATGCCCTATCATTGACTAATATCGAGTCATGCCACCATGACAGTGATTTCTCTCTAACTCGCTATTATACATTTCCATAGAATGAGATCCAGTTTGTATATCAAGAGAAGTCAGATCAATGGTTGTCTGATATACAGGGGAATATGAACAACATAGGCTGTAGGGGGTAGTTGTTTCAATGGGCATATACATGTGTCAAACTTACAAATGTATACTTTTTCAATGTGTATATGCACACATTTCATTGTTGTGTGTACACTATACTTTATTGAAGACAAAGCTACTGAGAAAGATCCCAAATGTTTTACAAACCTAAATTCTAAATATAAAATTAAAGGAGTCTTCAAAAATTAAAAGAATCACATATGATGGGAATGAGATTCGGCTCTGAGGTGATTGCACTAAGGACACTGTGTATCTGTGCTCGTGAGGTCATGAAAGCTTATTTTAGCCACGCTCAGAATGGGTATTCCACTCAGACAAAGCAATACCTGGTCCTGTAATGGAGTCTATGTTTGAACAAATTGAGTTTAGGTAGAGAAAAATATAACAAAGAAATGCAGTGATCAAAAATATAAGTATTGTCCTGCCCATCATGCCTCTGTGACACTGTGAACCTCAATTTCTAGGGCACACAGCTGCCATTGAGACAGAAATATAATCTCGGATAGTTTGATAAAACGCACTCAGCCAGTAGAAAGGAGAGGATGTGCATGGGGTGTTCACACGAATTCTACTGGCTGGAAACTATTTCAGCCCACTATCACCTCTGCCTTCACATTATTTATACACACCAGACTTCTTTTGAAGGGGAAAAAGAGTGGGAGGTTGGGGAAAAATATTAAACCCAGCTTGGGCTATGTGACAGATGATATCAGGGTGCTGAGAGATCCAAGTGTGCTCCAAAGCTGAATGGGCGATACAGGGTTTCATGATGGAAGATCTGTGTGTGGCTCATTGGTCTTCTTTGAAAATAAGGTAGTGAGCAAAAGACCTTCTAGGTCAGGGAGGTCCAGACTTACAGATGACATGAATTCTGCTTTTCAGTTACAAGAAAGCACAGTCCAAATATTCATTTTTGTTAAATAAATTATATAAGTGCAACAATGTCATGAAATATCAGGTTACTTTTAACGGGTGCAACAATTCTGACAAGCAATGGTAAAACAGCTACATGGTAACATAAGTGCTAATCATTTCCACTGTACAAGCCTCTGTCATCAATAGGCCTCACTCTAGAGAATCATGCTGTAATTTAGTTTGCAATTCAGTGAGATCACCTGAATTGGTCAGAGTTCTCTGAAATGCATATTTTACAATATGATTGAAGCCTCATGCCTGGACTCAGAAAAGAATGGGTTTTATCTCTGATTCCAAAATAGAAATCACTTCTAACTTTCATGATTTTTATTAATAAATAAATAGAGATTATGTGCAAGAATGAAACGCAAGTGTCAAGTTGCAGTTCAGTCTTTGTTGTTTTGTTTTGTTTTGTTTTGTTTTACAAGCTATTACTATAAAGGATATCAAAGAGCTTTCCAGAGCATATGAGATCTGCTAAAAATATTTCTTTTGAGAGAAATTTTCCTGGCTCTCAAAGATGTCAGATTTGGATTTGTATGTACAGAATGGTAGACACAGTGGTTTATCCCGTGGGAAAACAGGTCTCAAACACATGACAACAATTATTGAAGTTGGAACCAGTTTCAATGTTACTGCCTACAAATCTTTGTACACAGGCAAACGCACATTGATAATGATTCAGAAGAGCAAACATTTGACAAGGATGGCTTATGCAAACCAGAAGCTAATTGCTAATGTTTGTTTCCAGCCAATTTTTACAAATTAAAATTCTGGTTCATCCAAGAGCGTGTTTTAAAATAAGCCGAATTATCAATATTTATAAGTGAATAATGATTAGAATTAATGTAACACACTTAAAACTTCTGCTCAGCTAATTTTTTGCCCCATTTTCAGTATACAAATATATACTCTTCCCAATATACTAGAAGAGACAGAAAACAATGTCCTTAGTTCAAAAAAAGCTTATATCTAGTGAATCTGTGTTTGTATTACACGTTCCAAAACCACAATACAAAAATTCACATTTGTGTTATGGCATCCTGTCATTTCTATCCATTATAACCTCAATTCTCACTTATATCTGTCAATATGTATAATTTCAAAAATTCCTAATTTCAGTAAATGTCCAGGTATGATAGCTACAGATAAACTCCATGCTTTAAAAGAAATAAAAAGTGTGAACAACAGAGGATATCATAAAAGAGGACAATAACACGTGTAGACATTAACACATCATTAATGCCTCACTATGTGGTGTCTTACGTTAGTTTTAAGGGATTAATGTAAATTTTTTTTATCCAGTATTGTTTTTACTTTACATTTTCTAAAAGTCTTCAAGAACCCAACTATTCTAGATTGCTTTCTGTTGTTATGATAAATAAAATGACCAAAAGTAACTTGGGCAAGGTTTGTTTCTTCTTAGATTTTACAGTCCATCACTAGAGAAAGTCAGAGCAGGAGCTCAAGCTATGAAACTGAAGGCAGGAACTGAGTCAGAGATGACAGAGGAATGATGCTTCCTGGGTCGTTCCCTCTGGCTCCCTTAATTTGCTTCCTTATACAACCTGGGACTACCTGCCCATGGCGGACACAACCTATAGTTTCCTGTCTCTTTCAGTATCAATCATTAATCAAGAAAGTAACCTATAGGCTATCCATGAGCTATTTTTCTCAACTAAGGCTCCCTATTCCCAGACTACCCTATCCATGTCAAGCTGAGAAAAACCTAATCTAACTCTACAAACGAACAATATAATCATGAACATGACACGGGAAGCTAATTTGTTCCAGAGTACAACTACTGTCCCTATACCTATGTTCAAATACCCATCCTTTGCCTACAAAACCAGTGATTTCCATCTTATACATAATTTCTAATAAGCTTTACCACTTGACCATACGTCTCAACACACTTTTTTTTTACCCTTTTAAAGTCTAACCTTAAATTTAAAAACAATGTTTCCTCTGGTTTGAGATCAAGCAAAAATCAGTTGAATATTGTAAGTATCTGTGAGTTAAAATCCTTGGAAAGAAACCCACCTTCCAGCTATCATGAATGACTAACTGGAGCGTGGCAGGCTTCAGCCATTCATACCCAATCCTTCCCCACACTTACTTCTGACGGAGCATCCTTAAATTAATATGTAAAATCTTTTGGAATGTACCACAACACTAAGAATACTGTGCCCATCTGTGGTATGTGTCAGCCATTTCCCAGCTTTATGGTTAAATATCTGCTTGATGTTTCCACCCAGTGTATTTGAAATGTGCCTTGATTCACGATTTTCTCCTTTCTGTTACTATAAAAACTTCATGAAATGATTACCATGTGTGAATTCATAATTGGGGCTAACCTAAACCTCTCAAATAAATTACTGGCCATAATCAGAAATATTTGGCTCTAGGGGGGAAATATTTCTTACCTTTTTGGAAGAGCTAACATGGTTTTGTTCCTTTTCTGTCTTTGGACTATGTGTATGCTGAGAATGTGCATGTTCATGTTTGCACAAGTGTGGATGTACTTGTGGGGTGCATATGCATGTGTGTGCCTGTGTACAGGTACACAGTAGACATCAGGTATGTTTCTCGATTGTTCTCTAATTTATTTGTCGAGGCATTGCCATTTGCTGAATCTGGAGCTTGCAAATTCCAGCAAGTTTGTCCAGCCAGTTTGTCAGTTTGTCTGCCTCTGCCTTCCCAATACTGGGATTAAAAGTGGTAGCCATGCTTGTTCAGTTTTGACATGAGTTCTGGGATCTGAGTTCCTGTTCTGTTTGCACAGAAAGTGTTTCACCGACTGAGTCTTCTCAGGACAAGACAACTAGAACACACTCTGTAAAGTTTGCTCAGAGTTAAGGAGCAGAGCTATATTGAAAGTTAAATGCAAACAGTGGTGGAGAAGAAGCCCATTGCCAAGTCCTTCCCAGAACACCATAAATGTGAAGGCAAAGTGCTCCATTTAAAATCAATCAAGGTGATGCAAAGCTTAAACTGCAATTGATTTTAGCTAATTTGCAAGTAGAAAGGTTTAGAACTTGAATAATTTCTTTCCCACTTTAGCTGGTTCACCAGCCTATTCAATGAGTTGCCTAATTATTAGTCTTGCTTGTTTGTTTATTTACTTTAGATCATTCCTGAGTGAGATAACTTTTGAATTAGTTCAACTGTCCTTGGCTAGGTGAAAAAAAACAAAACAAAACAAAAAATACAAACTAAATCAGGAAAGAGGTAAGAGCTTATTTTATTTTATTTTTTGTTGTTATGGTTTTTGTTTTTTTTTGTTTTGTTTGCCAGTTGAGAGATCAAGTAAAAAGAAAAACCTCCAAGACAAAACTCGAATTTTAAACTGTTTATTTTTAGAATTCTGCTAAAGCAAGCACATGCGCACAAACACACACACACACACACACACACATGCATACATAAACTAAGAGTCCATTTTGTTTTCCTTTTAGTGATTTGACAAAAAAACAAGAAAAAATGAAAGAAGAACACTGCAATCCTGTTAGGCTGAGATTAGAAGGATTAAACATTGTTCTGTATGTTGGCAGTCCTGATCAGAGAGCCTCAAGACCTAGCTGACTTCCCAGGGAGAAGCATGCACTGTTACAATTTTTTGAAAATGTAAAGTCAACATATTGTCTGAACCATAAGGAAGCAGCATTTCAAAATTACTGAAACTTCCTTTCATTTATTTCACCCAAACTGTTCTTACAAGAGCAGAGGCAAGGATACTCTCAATGTTAATAAAAATAATCAAGCTAAATATCCCCACAGACTCCAACAATGCGCACTACATCCTTCTTGTGAATACCTACCAGAGACCTGGGAGTTGAGAGACTCTCAGGACTCAAAGGGAGGGACCTTAAATGAAATGCCAGACAGTAAAGAGAAGGAACTTATAGAGTTCACCTCCAGCAGGAAGACAGGACATCAAGTGAGGGAAGGGATTGCCATCACACAGTCTCATCTCTGATCCATAATTGTTCCTGTCTGAAAGAATTACAGGGATGGAAATGGGAAAGGAGCCTGAGGAAACAAAGGTCCAACAACAGGCCCACAGTGGGATCCAGCTCAAGGGGAGGTACCAAGTCCAGACACAATTCCTGAAGTTATGGAGTACTCACAAAAATAGGTCTATCATGACTGCCCTCCGAAAGACCCAACAAGCAGCTGAAAGAGTCAGATACAGATATTTGCATCCTACCAATGGACAGAAGCAGCTGACCCCTGTTGTTGAATTAGTGAAGGCTAAAAGAAGCTAAGGAGAAGGGCAATTATAGGAGGACCAGCAGTCTCAATTAATCTGGACCCCAAGATTGCTCAAACACTGGACCACCAAACAGACAGCATACACTAGTTGATATGAGGCCCCCAACACACATACAGTAGAAGACTTCCAGGTCTGTGTTCATTCAGAGATGATGTACCTAACCCTCAAGAAACTGGAGGCTCCAGGGAGTTTAGAGGTCCGGTGGGGTGAAGGGGTGGGGATATCCACATGAAGACAGGTGGATGGGGAGGAGATATGGGATGTGGAACAGTCGGAGGATGGATGGGGGTGGGGATAAAATATGGAGTGTAAAAAATATATTAATTTAAAAAAATATTATTTTAGTAAAAAATTTAAATGCAAAAAAATACTTAGATAAAGTCGTATATAAACACGCATACAAGCAAAGATAAACATTTTCAAATTTGAATTTTTGTATAAGGGAAATGAGAACTTAGTAAAACTTTTTTTTAGCAAAATAAGTGGTTGAAAATATCTGCTGTTTTCAGAAATGCCTAATTAATTGGGTATCTCTTTTCTCCAAATTGTATATTATGCAAAGTAATTGGCCTACTTTCCTTTGATAAAATTATTGGTTTATCTGAATACAGTTAATTTAAAATCTGCTAGTGGTAGGGGAGTTTCCACCTTACTTTCCAACTTAATGAGGTTTACTGAATATTCATATAAGTATTAAAATATTTTGCGGAATTATACTTAGTGCTATTATAACTAAAGTTCTAGCTGCATTTAAATGTGTTTTTTTTTTTCTTATAGAAATTTAAAAACCTGGTGCATTGTTCAAAATTTCCATGCTGAAAGACAGTTTGTCAAACTGAAAGAGCAACACAATACAAGCCATTTTGTGACTCAGTCCTTGATTGCAGACAGCTGAGACTCAATAGCTACGGGGCAACTGAGGACACCATCCAGACGTCTGGAATAATCCCCCTAGCTTTTTTTTTTCCCCTGCTAACTTGAAAGCTGCATCAGTGTGTTTCTGCCTAGTTCTTGGCCCTATAATTAAACAGGACAGCAGCATTGATACACATTTTGGTCATAAAATTTTACTCACACACAGAAAGGAAAAAAAAAAAAAACCACTAAGAAATATACCCACTGAGCTCTCTGATTCCAAAGCTTGGCTTTCATGATTCTTAGAACCCTGCCATTGAAGACATCACAATGAAGATATCCTGCAATCACGGGACTTCTTTAGTATCAGGACACAACCAGAGATCACCAGAAACAGCAGAACCCTCTACACACACACACACACACACACACACACACACACACACACACACACACTTCATAAACAATGCATAAGCAACTCTCTGAGATGAGTCAAATGATTGTAACTTAATATAAGTGGCCCATTGCTAAGCACTAGACTTTATACTGAAGGAGAAGCAGCAAAACCAATGGTACATTCTACAACACAGTGATTATACATGAAGCAAAGGAATAACAATTGTCCTCAGTCCTAAAAAAAAACAAAAACAAAAACAAAACAAAACAAAAACAAAAACCAAACAAAGCAAAACAAAACAAAAACAAAAAACAAACCAAACAAAAAAATACAATTATTAACCAAATATAAGAATGTATCCCAAAACTTCGTAGAGATGCCAGAGCATGAAATCACATCTGAAATCAACTTCACATTTATGTACATCAATTACTATGCACTTGGATTCATGTTCATCAGTTTTCCAGCAGGTCCTCCCAGCCCAATGTGGATCTGCAAATCTAACTCCGGGCATTAGAGCTGACAATTAGTAGTTCCTCTTAGTATTCAGGCCAATGGGTTTTGTTTCTGTGTCCCTGTGGACTTCAGTGCCCAAGGCAGTCTGTAACTCTGAGAAACTTAGTCTAATGCTAACTAACCTCCTTACCACGCAAAGGAGCATAGGTAATATGGTTGCTTCATGGTGATTTCATGTTCAAACACAGTCCTAGTCTTCTTTTTTTAAGATTTATTTATTTATTTTATGTGTATGAGTACACTGTAGCTGTACAGATGGCCGAGAGCCATCATGTGGCTGCTGGGAATTGAACTCAGGACCTCTGCTTGCTCTGGTCCTGCTCGCTCCGGGCGTAGTACACTGTAGCTGTCTTCAGACGCACCAGAAGAGGGTATCAGATCTCATCATGGATGGTTGTGAGCCACCATGTGATTGCTGGGATCCGAACTCAGGACCTTCCGAAGAACAGTCAGTGTTCTTACCCACTGAGCCATCTTGCCAGCCCAGTCTCAGTCTTCTTTAAGACCCCTCCCAAATCTCTAGGTAGTAAATCTTATTTCAATGTTTCGCATGTTCTTGTGTTGCCCAACCTTCTATTCGATGTGTTAGTAGAAACTAAACCTTCAACTCAACACTGAAGCTAATCCCTGTTACCTAAGTAAACTGTCAGTCAGTCAGACCCTACCAGGCTTAAAGGTCTTAAAGAATGGAGCCCAGTTTTCATAATCAATTTAGGAGTCAACCTCTCTATCTGATAGTACAGTACTTGTAAGAAAGGGAAAGTAAGCAGGTGGCCTCTTAGATTTGAAATGTCACATAAAAACAGGGGAAAAGTCTCACAATTGCCACATACCCACCTTGAGACCGGGTCTCTTTATGTAGTTCTGGCTGTTGTGGAACTCTCTGTAGATCAGGATGGCTTCAGACTAAGAGATCCTGAGCATTGGGATTAAAGGCTTCCATCACTATGGGAATAGTTCCCTTCTCACATAAAAAAAAAATCTCATGAAAGGGGGGAAAGTGGTGAACTTTATAAGGTAAAGCTAAGTTATTTGCCTTTATGAGGCAAAGCTAGGTTTTTGTAGGATTCTTTCTTTTTCCTTCCTTCCTTCCTTTCCTTCTACTTTCTTTCTTTCTTTCTTTCTTTCTTTCTTTCTTTCTTTCTTTCTTTCTTTCTTTCTTCCTTTCTTTCTTGTATAATGTCTTCAAGACATGTTAGAGCCTTTTTTCCTAATTTGAGAACAAGCACTCTTTAGTGAATGTCTTAGTTAGAGTTTTACTCTGTGAACATACACCATGACCAAGGCAACTCTTATAAAAACAACATTTAATTGGGGCTGGCTTACAGGTTAAGAGGTTAAGTCCATTATCATTCAGGCTGCATCCAGGCAGGCATGATGTAGGAGGAGCTGAGAGTTCTACATCTTCATCTGAGGGCTGCTTGCAGAAAACTCACTTTCAGGCAGCTAGGGTTGGGGTCTGAAAACCCACACCCATAGTGACACGCCTACTCCAACAAGACCACACCTCCTAATAGTGCTACTCCCTGGTCCAAGCATATACAAACCATCAAAGTGAAATTAACAACATATAAATAGATTTTTAGAGGATCAGATTATTAAATACTAACAATATGGAGGTAGATGTTATGGGAATGAGCTTTTGAGGGAATGGCCACTAATATCTTCTTAAGAAATTTGTCTATTTGTAAGACATGAAAAACAAGGTCACTCTCAGAAAAATAAGATAGGCGTAAGGATTAAATGCGTGAGATTGGTAAAAGAAGGGAATAACAAAAAAAAAAAATCCAGAAATCTAAAATTTGGACTTAAAGCTTAGTTCAAAGAAATATTTCAGGCACATATGGACAAGACAGAGGCAGAGTGGTGACCAAAACTGTCACTTTACCACAGTGACAGTAAGGAATTCCTAGAAGCCATAAGGACACTAGTGTCTGACTTTATTTATTTAAGATCAAGCTGGATTGACAACAGATGGATTATGGATGTAAAATACATGGCATCTGAAACATTTCAAAAGCTAGTGTAGAAAGTTTAAGAAAGACAGGTGGATCAATGGAATAGAATTGAAGACCTAGAAACAAACGCACACACCTATGATAACTTGACCTTTGACAAAGGAACTAAAACCATCCAGTGGAAAAAAGGCAGCATTTTCAAAAAATGGTGCTGGCTCAACTGGCAGTTAGCATGTAGAAGAATACAAACTGATCCATTCCTATCTCCTTGTACAAAGCTCAAGTCCAAGTGGATCAAAGACTTCCACATAAAACTAGATACACTGAAACTAATAGAAAAAGAAGTGGGGAAGAGCCTGGAGCACATGGGCACAAAGGAAAATTTCCTGAACAGAACACCAATGGCTTATGCTACAAGATCAAGAATTGACAAATGGGATCTCATAAAATTACAAAGCTTCTGTAAGGCAAAGGATACTGTCAATAGGACAAAAATGGCAACCAACAGATTGGGAAAAGATCTTTATCAATCCTATATTTGATAGATGGCTAATATCCAATATATACAAAGAACACAAGAAGTTAAACTCCAGAGAACCAAATAACCCTATTAAAAAATGGGGTACAGAGCTAAACAAGGAATTCTCAACTGATAAATACAGAATGGCTGAGAAGCACCTAAAGAAATGTTCAACATCCTTAGTCATCAGGGAAATACAAATCAAAACAACCCTGAGGTTTCACCTCACTCCGGTCAGAATGGCTAAGATCAAAAACTCAGGTGACAGCAGATGCTGGTGAGGTTGTGGAGAAAGAGGAACACTCATTCATTGCTGGTGGGATTGCAGGCTGGTACAACCACTCTGGAAATAGTTTGGTGATTCCTCAGGAAAATGGACAAAGTACTACCAGAGGACCCAGCTATACCATTCCTGGGTATATACACAGAAGATGCTCTAACATGTAATAAGGATACATGCTCCACTATGTTCATAGCAGCCTCACTTATAGCCAGAAACTGGAAACAACCCAGATGTCCCTCAACAGAGGAATGGATACAGAAAATGTGGTACATCTACATAATGGAGTACTACTCAGCTATTTAAAACAATGAATTATGAAATTCTTAGGGAAATGGATGGATCTGGTGGATATCATCCTGAGTGAAGTAACCCAGTCACAAAAGGACACACATGGTATGCACTCACTGATAAGTGGATATTAGCCCAGAAGTTCTGAATACCCAAAATACAATCCACAAACCACAAGAAACTCGAGAAGGAAGAAGACCAAAGTGTGGATATTTGATCCTTCTTAGAAGGAGGAACAAAATACCCATGGAAGGAGTTGCAGAGACAAATGGAAGGACAATCCAGAGACTGCTCCACCTAGAAGTCCTTCCCATATTCAGTCACCAAACCCAGACACTATTGTGGATATCAGCAAGTGCAGGCTGACAGGAGCTTGATATAACTGTCTTCTGAGAGGCTCTGACAGTGCCAGACTAATACAGAAGTAGAGGTTCACAGCCATCCATTGAACTGAGCACAGAGTCACCAATGAAGGAGCTAGAGAAAGGACCCAAGGAGCTGAAAGGTTTTCAGCCCCTTAGAATGAACAACAATATGAACTAACTAGTACCCTCAGAGCTCCCAGGGACTAAAACTCCAACCAAAGAGTACACATGGTGGGACTAATGGCTCCAGGTGCATATGTAGCAGAGAATGGCCTAGTTGGTCATTAATGGGAGGAGAGGCCATTGGTCCTGTGAAGATTCTATGCCCCAGTGTAGGGGAATGCCAGGGGGAGTGGGAGGGAAGAGACTTTTCTTTTTTTCTGGAGGAGAAACCGGGAAAGGAGGTATCATTTGAAATGTAAATAAAGAAAATATCTAATAAAAAATTCTAAAAAAAAAAAAAGAAAGAAAAGCACAGGAAAGTAGCCTGGTAAAGAGCAGTAGAGAATCATGGGAGACAGGAAATCTGACCTGCGAAACAATAGAATCCAAAGGCCTTTGTTGTCCATTTGTTGCTACTAGGGGATTGAGGATGAAGACCAATGTAGTGAACCACCTATTATTGTTGGGTATTTCTGTCTGCGTAACTCATAACTGACAAGATTAGGAACTTTAATAAGGGGGAGAATAAATAGAAATGAAAAATGATTTCAACATGTAGGAGAGCTCTCTAAGAAGTCTAAGGGGAACTCTGGCCTGCAGTACTTATTTGGTAGCATTCAAATATTGATGGCTCTTAAATGTATGTCATAGATGCTGCCAATTTCCATCCTCACTGTCAGCCACTTCCAATGGATATACAGTTAGAAAAGAAGACATTTAAGAAACTGAAATAGTAATAATTAGGTAGATATCCTAACAAGTAGGAATGGTTCTGGGAAAAAAATGGAATTTTTTTTTCTTTTTCCATCTGACGTACTTCAGTCAAAAGCTAAATGAAGTGTGTTATTCAAGAGAGAAAACTGACTTTTCTAGTCAAAGAAAACTTTGAGTTTTCAGACCTTATTTTGTAGTAATTTCTGTGTGCATATGGATGGATTCAGCAATTCCAAGGGGTTCCTTTTCAGAAGGACAGTGAAAGAGGCACCAGAACACAGTGCCCATAGCTTGAGAAGAGAACCCAACTCATAAAAGAGTTAGCGAGTGACATGTGTTCCTCGCTCTGAGATGAAGAAGGTGGATCACGTGATTATACAGGGTGGTCTTAGGAATACAGAAAAGGTTTCCAAACAGTAATGTCTGTTTACATCTTTACTTGCTTGCTATACTTCCTGGTAGTACTTGGAATAGTAATGTTAACTAGGAATTCATCCAGGTCTTCAAACATCCTTGCTGTTGAATTGTGGCTCCAGATCCCAGCAACCTCACCAGTCATTTTCTGTGCTCTGTGCTAGTTGGTTAGCCTAAAAGCTGTTACTTTCACAGCTTCCTCTTAAGGTGGTCTATGTAGCCTTGATGGTACCTCTCCTATGATCAATTCCTCCTACACTTCTTAATACTTTGATTGTTGCCACTGTTATCATTAACAAAAGTTTTGTGTCCCCTATTTCAACCCCAAAGTCTGAATAGATGACCCTCAATACATCACAAGACCTTCTATTTGGAACCTGAAAGATCAGATTAGCATTAAATGGGCATTGGCTTTCAATCACAGGTGCTTAGAAAACAAGCACCTGAATGTTATCATCTCCATGTTCTTTGCTGGGGGATGATCTTTATTGCTACCTCCTCTTGCTGACCCCAACACATGGAACTTTATGCTTCTGCTTCATCCATTGTTGTCTGAATCAATCCACCTCTCCTCATAAGGCTCAGTGGGTTCGGAGATAACTAGATATGTCCAAGGGCAGCACGAAATTAGCTGTCATTATTCTCACTAAACCCTTACACATCTCTCCTCCTGCGCATGAAAGACATATGCCAGCTTTTCTCTTCCCCCTCCCCGTTATCTGCCCCCTAAAATGAACTTTGGAAATCTACTTTTAACAAAACCGAGAGCAAACATCCCTTGAAAAAGAGCAGTGCAAAACGTGCGATGTATTTCTGAACATCTCATCATAGCACAAAGTAATCATCAGAGGGAAAAGCAGTCAAGGTTAAAAGCAGCGCTGAACAGTGATTCATTTGGTAAACAAGAGTAGGTGTAATTATCACAAAAGCAAACTTTGCTAAGGGGATAACTGTCAAAGCTCTCACAGTAAAAGGTCTCTTTACCATTTTAATCCGACAGGCTGAGAGTTCCCCAGTGAAAACAACTCTCAATAAAATTACAAATGTAACTATGGTACTCTGTTAAACTTTCATTTCAGTCATAGCTACCAAAACAAGCTTAATATTTACAATTCAAATGACCCCGGGAGATTGGCTGATAAGGCTGATAATGCAGATTATATATAAAAAGTTTTTTTCAACTCTGCATTTTTATGTATTGGGCAGTACTTGCTATCAGTAACAGCACTTTAAAGATTTTTGTTTATTTGTTATGAGAGCCTGACCCTTCTAAGAAACTGAAGTTTGGGTTGTAGTTCTGCATTCAGAAACTTTAAAAAAAAAAATTATCTGCTCAGGCGACCCCAGGTGACTTGGAGCTGCTTGTTGTAAAATAACTTTCTTACTATCTATGCACTACTTTTAAGCAGACTTCATGAATTTTCATAATATATCTCATTTGAAAAAGAAGAAAGTTAAATTTAAAAAGCAAGGAACCTGCTTATATAGCTGAAGAACAGCAGAACGGCGGTAAGCCTTAACTCTAGCCTTGGACTGCAGACTTTCAGATGACTACCCTTGCATCTTCTAGGGAAGATGCAGGGCTGTCCATCCAGCTGTCTCTAGAGAAGGTCATCTTTAGTCTCTAACCTTTGTGGTACAAGTTCCATTAGTTGCTAAACATTTGAAATATAATTACAATGACTAAATTAAAATAGAATCAGCTGTTGTTTGCAATCGCAAGAAATTTATATTTAAATAGCCAAGCTTAAACGTGGTGAGCAGCTATGTTAGACATGTGAAGGCTGAGCCTCTACCTTGGTGTAGATCATTCCCCTCACACTGTTATACAGCCTAGCAAAACCAGGAGACAATCAGCCTCAAGTCTCTCTCTCTCTCTCTCTCTCTCTCTCTCTCTCTCTCTCTCTCTCTCTCTCTCTCTCTCCCCTCCCTTTCCCCTTGTCCCTGCATAAACTGAAGCACAGAGAGAATGAGAATTGAATGCTGTTGCCTCTTTGAAACAGGGGCAATAGCTCCTGTTTTATTTCCATAGACTCCTGCACCTGGATTTATAGGGAGTAGGCATAAAGCAATCTGTTGGTGCTAAATTTACTTGCCTTTAAAAAAGTGCCGGATATAGGAAAGAAAAGCTTAGAATTTTGTTTCCCAAAACTGTCCTTCTCGAACCTTTCTACAGGGAAGCAAGTAGAGAGCCTTTCCTACAATTGGCTGGGTCTCCTTACAGCGGGAGTCCATAGAGTTAGCTAATATGAATCCAATTTACACATGCACCTCCTGTTATTTGCTCTCTAGCCAGAGAGCAAGCAAGTATGAATCAATCAGCACAGATCAGCTCAGCACCTCCACCGTCCACATAATGAAAAGCAATCCTATCTTCATGAGGAGCCATTTACCTCAGCCTAGAAACAGAGCCCAGTGAGGTCGATTCACTTTTTGAAATGGAAAAAATAATGGAAAATATTATTGATTTTACTTTACAGGTGACTATTTCAATGTGTAAGTGTAAGGTTTTCATGATTAAAAGCAATATGGAACTTAGTAGGCAGGTTTAAAACAGGCTGTTATGTTAGAATGACCTTCAAGTATCATTTTTTAACATAAACATTTGTTTTCAAATTTTCTATATAGCCTTATTTTAAAGATTTCTCAGTTAGACTCAGCTTTCACTGTAGTACTTTCTTAATTTGTGTTATTTGTATTAAGTTTATTTACTCATAGAAAAAGAAAGCAAATGAGTACTATGTCCCTAAACTAAGCCTTTCTCTTCCCCCTTTTTTAATTAATAAAAATACTCTTACAGATTTACAGAGATGAATGTCTTAGGGTAACTACCATCAGTCAAAACCGTTTGTAGAATGAGCCACAAGGGAGCTACAATAGAAATCTTTGTAATCCATGTCAAATTCAATCTACTTCTTAAGAGGCCAAAAGGTCTTTTGACAGGGGCTCAAAATTGTTTCATCTCCTTAAGCTGTCCTCTTTGAAAAGAAGAGTTCTGATGCTCAGGAAAGCAGCATTTATGTCTATTGTTCCAGTCCCTAAGGAATGTATTTTCTTTGAACCGAAGAATCAGTGATCTTACCTAGGTGGTTTACACAAAGTCAACTTAGTGACTTCTGTACAACCTTACTGTTGTTTCAGAAATTCATCTTTTATATCAAATGGCATTGTTTTATCTTCTCACTTTTAGCATTCTACCAATACTTCTTCTGAACTTGGAAGTCTAGCTGATCATAAGCTGGAAATTTTTCTCCACAACTTGGTCTTCTGCTATACCGCATAAGCAATGTGCTTTTAAAGAATGATATTATTGTAAAACTAACTTGTTTTGTATTGTAAAACTCCCAAGTACCAGGGATAAAAATAGAACTAACCTTGGGTTGCTGAGCAATCATTTAATTAATAAAATATGGAGGGAAATTCATAGCTCTGTTTAAATGCTACACTGTTGCTGATGGCAGTAGCAATGGGGTTCACAATGTTACCTTTGAAGGTAATCTAAATCGCAGTAGCAATTATTGATATTTTAAGAGTCTGTAGTCTGTAGTGCCATAATTTTTACTAAATAGGCTTAAAAATCGGTCTGTTATCTACTCTTTAGAACTTTCAAATGTAACCTCTTTAGAACCTTCAAATAAATGATATAACTTCAAGATAGTATCCTTTAGATCTTGGTTCTAGCCAAAAAAAAAAGGAATATACACACACCAAGATTTGGGAGATTCTAAGCTTCTGCTTAGCACAGTTTCTAAAAAGAACTTACCCCAGTGAGCTTTCCAAATCCCTAAGGCCCAATTATATTTCTTTACCTCTGCATTGCCTTTCAGGCATTTCTACCACTCCTGGTGAACACAGATAACATTAGGGTCACCAATGATGGGAATTTTCAAAATAGAGGCCATAGAACCTTAAATTAATTAAGTTTTAGTGATCACAATTATTGCTTACCTGAAAAGGTTAATGCTGGTCACCTAGTCTGTTAGTTGAAAGGTCAAAGGCTGATACAAAACTCTCAGCTATTTGCTGGAGTTTAATCGTGTGTGTGTGTGTGTGTGTGTGTGTGTGTGTGTGTGTTCAAGTTTTTCAACTATTTTAAGACAGCTGTCATATCTGCCTCAAGAGTTTTCTCTTCTCCAAGCTAAGGATCTTTTGCTTCCTTCTACAGCCTTTCAAGTACAATTTTCCCACCTCCACATCCATCTGATCTCAGTCACCTTTCAGAGATAATAGAGCCTTCAAATGTATTAGCTTTTAAAGGCAGGCATGTCAGTCTTGATTCACATTAGGCTTACATTCAAGTTGATGTTCACAAGTCTTTTTGCATGTGCTTCTGTGTTAGCATTTATCCCATCTTCATCTATTAGGGGCTTTTGACAAAACTGGGTTTCAGTAGTCTTCCTCTCCTACTTTGTTTCTCTGTTACTGTGATGAAACCCTATCCAAAAGCAACAAAAGGTAGGAAGGGTTTATGAGGCTTTCTTTTAATCACCTTGGGAAGTCAAGGCAGGAACCTGGAGGCAGGAAACTGAAACAGAGACCACAGAGAAGTACTTCCCTCTGGCTTTCTCAGTCACTTTTCTATACTGCCCAAGCCCACTTGCCTAAGGATGCCACAGTGGACTGGGCTGTTCTATAAGAGTCATTAAACAAGAAAGTGTCCTACAAATATTGGCACAGTCAGCCGGATTGAAGCAGCCACACAACTGAGGTCCTTTTTTCCAGGCATTGTCTATATTTGTGTCAAGTTCTCAAGAAGTAAACAACCAATTGAAACAGCTATGGCTTCAGAGTGCTGCTGTCTTGCTTTGCCTTGATTTGAATAAATAATCACAGAAGAATATCCAAATTGTGATGTCTAACAATACTAGTATGAGCCAACAACAACCAGAGGAAGCTCCACTCCCAGGTGCTCAGACACACCCAGGATCAGAGGTAAGCAGGAACCAACATCTGTCCCAACACTGGGAGTAACTAGGACAAGCAGGACCAGGCACACAGGAACTCCACCAGCCCAGTGACTCAGGTTCCTTCCCATCTATCTGGGATGGGGTTCAGAGTAGACCTTGGGCGCATGCCCCGCAGCCACTCCCACAACACCTAGAGGAAGCTTCACTCCCAGGTGCTCTGACCCAGGATCACAGGTGAGCAGGAACCAACATCTGTCCCAACACTGGGAGTAACTGGGACCAGCAAGGACCAGGCACAGAGGAATTCTGCCAGTCCAGAGATTCCTGTTCCTTCGGATCTGTCTGGATTAGTGTTCTGAGCAGACCTTGGGCACAAGCTCTGCAGCCAGTCCCACAACACACAGAGAAAGCCACACACCCAGGTGATCTAACAAACTCAGGATACCAGGATACCAGAATCACAGGATCACAAAGACAGCTTGACTCTAAGGAGTTCTGAAACACCCAGGATCACAGGAAGGACAGGGTCCAGTCAGATTTAGCAAGCACAGGTAGAACTTGAGTTAGCCAGATGGTGGGGGGGCAAGCTTAAGAAAATAAACAACACAAACCAAGGTCACTTGCCATCATCAAAACCCAATTCTACCACCATAGCAAGTCCTAGACACAACATCACACCAGAAACACAAGATTCAGATATGAAATCACTTATCATAATGATGATATAGGACCTTAAAAAAGACATAAATAGCACCCTCAAAGAAATACAGGAGAACACAGGTAAAGAGATAGAAGCTCTTAAAGAGGAAACACAAAAATTCCTTAAAGATCTACAGGAAAACACAATCAAACAGGTGAAGGAAATGAGCAAAACCATCCAGAATCTAAAAATGGAAATAGAAACAATAAAGAAATCAGAAAGAGAGACAACCCTGGAGATACAAAATCTAGGAAAGAAATCAGGAGCCATAGATCACCAACAGAATGCAAGAGATAGAAGAGAGAATCTCAGAGGCAGAAGACACCTTAGAAAACATTGACACAACAGTCAAAGAAAATGCAAAAAGCAAAAGGCTCCTAACCCAAAACATCCAGGAAATCCAGGACGCAATGAGAAGACCAAACCTAAGGATAATAGGTATAGAAGAGAGTGAAGACTCCCAATGTAATGGGCCAGTAAATATCTTCAACAAAATTATAGAAGAAAACTTCCCTAACCTAAAGAAAGAGATACCCATGAACATACAAGAAGCCTACAGAACTCCAAATAGACTGGACCAGAAAAGAAATTCCTCCTGCCACATAATAGTCAAAACACCAAATGCACTAAACAAAGAAGGAATTTTAAAAGCAGTAAGGGAAAAAAGGCAACTAACAAATAAAGGCAGGCCTATCAGAATTACACCAGACTTCTCACCAGAGACTATGAAAGCTAGAAGATCCTGGGCAGATGTTATACGGACCCTACAAGAACACAAATGCCAGCCCAGACAACTATACCCAGCAAAACTTTCAAATACCATAGATGGACAAAACAAGATATTCTATGACAAAACAAAATTAACACAATATCTTTCCACAAATCAGTCCCTACAAAGGATAATAGATGGAAAACATCAACATAAGGAGCAAAACTACACACTAGAAGAAGCAAGAAGGTAATCTTTCAACAAATCCACACAAACCTAATTCCACCTCTTACAACAAAAACAAGTAACAATTACTTTTTTAATATATTAATTTGAAAATTAATATTACCAACATATCCTAATTGATTGAAATCCAATAATATGAGGAATTGGAAATCTGTTGATTGTCATCCAATGATCCCTCTAATTTGGTAACTGGAGAAATATGTCCAACATTGTACAATCTATGTACACTGTCAACTTGTTTGTCTGTGACAGTGTCTGGCTGTGTACAACATAAGGGTCTTGAAATCTTGCTTCTCCTATCTTAGCCTCTCTATTAGTAGTATTATTTCATGTTTTTACACTATACTATGGTTTTCAGAACAGCTTATATATTTCAAAATATTTATATACCCAAAAGAAATAGACGATTAACTAGGGAGGTGGCTTGTAAGAGAACAACAAAGTGAGATTGAATGCTTTGCTTGACATTTGTAATTCTTGTAACAAGTTTGAAGAAGAGGATTTTATAAGTTACTCTTTCTCTGAGATGAATGCTTTTCCAAATTATCACAGCTAATGGACCAAATTCTTACCCTCACTTAAAGTCTGTACTACCCTCCAAGCAGAACCATTGTTCATTGAAACAGTTGGTGAATGACTTTATGGATAGACCATCTTAATACCTATACCATTTCTTAAATGAATAAAACCTGTTCTCTGTGGGCTGAGAATGAATTCACTTACTCAAGTCAAATAGCTTTGACCATAGTAGGAAGTCTGTATCCAAAAATTAAGCCTACAATTCATTTCTTGGTGCACCAGAACTATCAACTCTCAGCTTAGCTACGATGGAGGTAAAATCCTTTGGTGATGTGAGGGTCATTGAAATACAGCCTTATTACAATGAAACCCAATGTCTAAAAATTGTTCTTATTTTGGGCTTGTATCACAGTAAGAGCCAAGACTTTAATCTCTACTAAAAACAAAACAAACAAAAAGACTTTATATATTCATGTTCATTTAAGTATACAGCTAATATATTTGGAGTTATTTAAAATTTATATTGAAAAAAATATATTTTCACTATTGCTGTAGATGAGCATCTACATAAGACTGTTAAATTGATTGTTGTTTTATATCAAACAACTTTTATAATACTTATTTTTATTGTTATAATATTTTATAAATTTTAAGGAATATGACAAAAAAGATATTGTAATTATTGAAGGGGGTCTGTGGGAGGAGCGGCGGTACAAAAGGGGAACAAGATTGTGATTCAATTCTATTTAATTAAAATATGTTTTTAAATGTTAACAAATTCAGATAAATTGAAGTCATGTAACTTTTCTCATCATAATGCAATAAAAGTTTAAAAAAAAACAAACTATACTAGTATGAGCAAAAACGAAAAAAATGTAAGAGAGAAACTGTCAAAGGATACAAATATTTTCACTTACACTTTTCTTCCTCCCAGAATATTAGTAAAGATTTATAGACTAAAATAAATGAAATTATATGTAAATATAAATTAGAAATATGTATAGACATGTTTGTTAGAAGTTTTGTCAATTGTAAAAAATATAATTTTTAGTTGATTTAGTCTTCCCTTGCAGAACTATAGTTTTATAGTTAAGAAAAACATATACACAATTATTTCAATAAAATAATATTGACTATAAAAGCATATGAAAATTTCAAATTTAGGCCACAATTATATTTGGCAAGTAGATTTGAAACAGGACATGGCCATTCTCAGAATTTATTTGTTATCTCTATTAAGATCATTGAAGAAAATATTTTTTGCAAGATGTCAAATTTAAAAGGATGAAATACATACATATATATATTGATATATTTATTAACTATATTTCATCTTCAAAATTATCACATATATCACAAGTAAGACATTCATAAATAATTTATATGAGAAATCAATGAATTAATATGTTTACTGATTTGATATTACAAAAACTCATAATCATTTTAATTGAAACAAAAAATTTTAAGATGTTGAATTAAAAGAACACATCAAAGTAAAATGGCAGATAATGCATCATAAATGTCTGTTCATCAGAAATATAAACTTAACTTTACATATACTGATGGCTCTGTCAGTAGACAAGGCTTTGGAGAAAACATAAATGGAATGCTCATTTATCCTAAAATTTATATTTCATTTCTCTGTCTCTTATGAAAATATCATAAATCAGTTTTGATTTATATATCCATAGTGCTGAATTGCACAAGATGGTAAGGTGTTACTACAATTTTACTGACTAAATATTCCTAACTCTCCAATGCAAACATAGTCCATGAAGAACAGATCCAAATTTTATAAATTAGCATATGTTTGTGGGAAGTACATAGTATTCTGTCAAACAGCAACACTTTCTTTGAAAAGCCAATGATAGTTGCTTTTCTTAGTCATTTAAAATCTGCTCTATTCAAGTTGATATAATTTATGCAATGCTATTTGCAATATCCAGCTGCTTTGAAGTTCCATATATTTAAGCAATATGAGGAAATTTCCAGCAGCATTTTCACTTTTAGAAGTGCTGCACTGCACATAAAGGACAAATTTTTCAAAACATCGTAAATCCATAAACAGCCCTCCTGTTTGGGTTGCATTTTGAGGCAAGTAATATTCATAATGTATCAACTATCTGCAAATACAATCTTTTGTATTGCTTACATTTGGAAATGAACAGGCTTAAGTGAGACCAATCCCTTCAAATCCTTTTCAGTAATGCGATGGAACATTTAAGTGACCTAGAAGTTCATTTAGAAGCAAAAGAAAGCAAGTGAATCATGAGGGTGGTCTTCCATACATACTATAGAGAAAGGCAATCATACAGAAAAGTAGCTACAATGCTACTCTGCTCCCACCTTTGTAAAGTTAACTACTTTATTCTGCATTGCTCCCAGATATTCAATAAACAAAGAATATTGAAATTCTCCCACTCATTGGCATAATACTTACTGTAATAACAACCTTAATCTATTCATGTGGATGATGATATTTCCTCTTAAAAGTCTTCCATGACATCTGGAGAATATCATCTGAGTGAGGTAACCCAATCACAAAAGAACAAACATGGTATGCACTCAATGATAAGTGGTTATTAGACCAGAAGTTTGGATTACAGGAAGAACAACCCACATTCCACAAGGAACTC
>NW_022196894.1:68011705-68037856 GCF_008632895.1 Mastomys coucha | reverse complement strand
GGGGAAACTGGGAAAGGAGAAATTTACATGTAAATAAAGAAAATATCTAAAATAAAAAAAAAAAAAGTCTTCCATGACACCTCACACATGATCATGTTTTTGAGAAGACATTAAGCCCATTATCATTCATGAATGAACAATAATTTGTTACATGACCTAATTTTGAAACTATGATCTATTACAAAAGCATCAATAACTTATCTAAGACAATAGGTAAACACACCTAAACACACATGCAGACACACACACACACACATGCATGCACATATATTGATTTTACTCCCAGATGTGAGTCCTCACTGTGCACTTTGCTTGAGATAAAGTCTATATGGTTGCTTAATACTATATAATCCAAACTACTGGTCCTATAAGCTACTAGTGATGAACTTGTTTCTACTTCTAACCTCCTAGAGATTCACTGTCATTACAAATGTCTATACTACTGAAACTGGCTTTTGTCTGTATTCTGGGGGTATGAAATCAGGTTTCCAGGCTTCTATGACAACGCTAAGCTAACTCTCAGTCTACAAACACATTTAATCAAATCTCCAAATATCACTATATTCTCCAGAGATTGTTAGCATATATTTTGAGAAACATCTTCTAAATTTAGGCTTGTTGGTATCTTTATACAATATTTGAATCTTAGCACCTAGCCTTAAGTTTAAAATAACCTATAGCAACATTTTATTGCCCAGAATTTCTAATTACTCATACATGGTTCTCTGGCAAAAAGTAAATGCATCCTTAGATTGAAAAAGTTAATTAGAATAGTTTAGCTCACGTCTCAAAGTAATGTATTACTCACACACATATATATATGATATCAATATATATGTGTGTGGGGGGGTGGGGGGTATGTGTGTATGTATCAATATGAGCTTATATGGGTGTACAAACATATATTGATTAAGCGTGATTATTTTATTTGTAATGATTTTACTTTCTATATTTTAAAATCCCCTACAAATCATGAATCATATTGAATAAAAATAAACAAAATTGCTACTAAAGCTAATAACCTAGCAATAGTAATAGTTCTGAAAAAAAATCAACAATGAAAATACTAGCCCTAAATAAAAATTAAATAGTATCTCTCCCCTGATTACAACCCCATGGTAGCTGATAAAATAAAAAAAAAAAAAAATCTGTTTACAAATAATGAAAGAGACTGGAAGCTCATCTGATATTCTATGGAAATAAAATAAATCAGCTACAAAAGAATTACTTGTGGTGTAAGACAGCAGTACAATCTTCTTTAGATAACTATCTAGATAACATTACTGATTCTTCAGGTCATTGAAGACCAAAAGCAATACATATAAATGTTAGTGTTCAACATTTCAAAATCGTTTGCTTCAGAAATGACATCTTATGTTGAAACCACCCTGAGACCCTGTCTAAAGTCTCCTGATCTCTGAGGAAGAGGGAGGAGGCCTGCTATACATAGCAGAGTTTATGGAGTGATTCTCTCCTGTGATCTATAAATGAACTTGTGCCAGATTTCTCCTGAGAGGGTGTGGACAACACAGCTGGGGATCAAGATCAGAGTCTTACATGTAAAAGGACAGTTTGATCCCAAAGCGCAAGTCCGACTAAACTGGACTCTTTCAGCAGTGCAGAGATTCAAACATGGAAACATAAAAGCCAGTTACAATCACCAAGGGACAAGGTACAGAGAGAATTATTCAAAAGACAGGTCAGAAAAAGAGAAAAAAATCCTCTTTTGCTATTTCTTAAATGTTACACAAGCCTTGGGATTAAGAAATGTCACTTATTTCAAACTGAATATTTTGGATTTGAGACTGGCTTGCCACTTAGGCTTAGTTGATTACGGTCATAATGTTATGTTATTCCAGTGATACAATTTGCTTGTAAAATGCTATTTCTTTAGAGTACAAATTCTTTTTACAAGAATTGAATATAAAGTGTGAAGTCTTTACTGATCTAGCCATGGTTTTTACAAGGTTTTGCTTTATCAATATTAGTACAAAATATGAAACAATGAGCCTAATATCACGAATAGATATGATACTCTTTTGTTGATGGGTGGCTTTATATCTCAAGATTATTCGATTGAAATTCTGTTCTACAAACTGATGGATCAAGGATAAGAGACTTTGGAAAAGCAATAAGGTTCTGTGAGTGGGCCTTCAAGGATGGGTTATTGCAGAAGGAAATGGCAGAGAACATGATTGCTCCTTTGTACAGTATGAGAATATAAGACTACAGCTATCTGAACCTTGAAGAGGACATACGCTGTCCCCAACCATAACACTCTAACTCCTGAATTGCAGATGTCTGTATGGCAGATGTCTGGTCTTCAGAACTTTGAGAATTTAATTTCTATTATTCATTAGATACATACATTATAGTGCTTGGCCTTTGTAGTTCCAGTGGATTAAAATAGAAACACACCCTAATTGCATATATTTTTTTTTTTTTGCTTTGTAGTTAAGCAAGGGCAACTGAAAGAAATGGTTAAAGACAAAAAATGGAATAGTTTCAAGAGAGAATGAGAGAGAAGGTTTGTAAAATACCCATTTGATGATTTTTACTGAAAATCTTAATAAGGAAATGGAAAAATAGTGGGAAATCTAATATAAAGATTTTTTCTTAACAATCTTTTATCTTAACATTTTAATTATGTGATTTCTCCTTCTGCACGCACTTTCTTCTTCTAAGGCCTCCAGAGCCCTCTTCCTCTGGCTCTTCTCATATGTATGGACTTCACTCTTACTCCTTCTCAAACTAATGATTACTATTGTTACATATATGTGTGAATCAATATATCAATAAAACCTACTGAGTCCATTTAACTTTGCTTACAAATATATTATTTGTATTAAATAACCAATGAGAGGCCTCATCAAGACAAATCTCTCCCTCTCTTAACTGATATTAGTTGCCTATAATTCTTTGTCTAGTTGAGGAACCCCTTCTTCATTAGTATGCCCATTAACTATGCCATTATTTGGGCCTTGATAACACATGTGTATTGTTGCTGGACTATAGATGTACCATCTATTCTATGAGACAAAATCTCACAGCAAAATTATCTTAAGACAGTATAAACTGTAGCATATATGTATGCTAATAGAATAGACCTGACAGGGAAAAAGATAACAATTTGGAAAGATTTTTAGGGTAGTAAAGTTAGATAAGAAGGAATAAAGGTAAGTTCAGAGTGAGGGATGGGACATAACATCATGAACAACTGATTATTCACAAAAGTAGGCAAGAAAAGTAGATATACACATAATAATAACTCATTGTATAAGAAATGTTTGTGACAATACTCTCCCATGCTCATTTCTTGGAGAAACAGGAAGGATAAATGCTTAAAATGGGAGAGGAGACAGATTCAGAAAAGACACTGATTGTAAGTAGCCATATGGAAGATAAAGTGGCTGTTCCAAAATACTTAGAGGACCAGCTTCAGCTTGGTTGTCTGAAAACTGAAATGATGTTGTGTATGTTGGAGAGGATTTCTGTACAGATCTGTTTAGTTTCAAGAATGTTGGAACAGGGCTCAAGAGGCGGTTCATCTGTTAAATGGTCATAATCAAAAATCTGTTTGTTTGTTTGTTTGTTTGTTTGTTTTGTTTTAGTAGAGATTAAAATCTTGGCTCTTACTGTGGTACAAGCCAAAAATAAGAACAATTTTTAGACATTGGAGTTCACTGTAATAAAGCTGTACTTCAATGCCCTCACATCACCTAAGGATTTTACCTCCATCGTAGCTAAGAGTTGACAGTTCTGCTGTGTCAAGGAATGAATTGTAGGCATGATTTTTGGATACAGATTTCCTGCTATGGTCAAAGCTATTTGACTTGAGTGATTGTCTTCATTCTCAGCCCAAAGAGAACAGGTTACATTCATTTAAGAAATGGTGTGTGTATTAAGATGGTCTATCTATGAAGTCATTCATAAACTGTTTCAATGAACAATGGTTCTGCTTGGAGAGTGGCACAGATATTAGGTGAGGGTAAGAATCTGGTTCATTGGCTGTGGTGATTCTGAAAAGCATTCATCTCAGAGAAAGAGTAACATATAAAGTCCTATTCTTCAAACTTGATACAACCTTAATACAACAGTTACAAACATCAAGCAAAGCATTCACTCTCACTCTTCTATTGTTCTCTTACAAGCCACCTCCCAAGTTGTCTACCTTTCTTTTGGCTGTATAAATACATATGAAATATGTAAGCTGTTCTGAAAACCATAGTATAGTGTATAAACATCAAAAAAATCCTACTAATAGAGAAGCTGAGATAGGAGAAGCCTGATTTTAAGACCATTATGTGGTACACGGCAAGAGACTGTCAAGTACAAACAAGCAGAAAGTGTATATGGATTGTACAATTTTGGACCTGTTTCTCTAATTACCAGATTAGAGAGACCACTGGATTACAGTCAACAGATTTCTAATTTCTCATATTTTTGGATTTCAATCGATTGGGATATGTCGGTAATATTAATTTTCATATTAAGATATTAAGAAAAAGTAATTGGTACTTCCTCTTGTTTTTGTTGTAAGAGGTGGAATTAGATATGTGTGGGTTTGTTGAAAGATTACTTTCTTGCTTCTTCTAGGGTGTAGTTTTACTCCTTATATTGATGTTTTCCATCTATTATCCTTTGTAGGGCTTGATTTGTGGAAAAATATTATGTAAATTTGGTTTTGTCATGGAATGTCTTGTTTTCTCCATCTATGGTAATTGAGAGTTTTGCTGAATATAGTAGCCTCGGCTGGCATTTGTGTTCTCTTAGGGTCTGTATGACATCTGCCAAGGATCTTCTAGCTTTCATAGTCTCTGGTGAGAAGTGTGGTGTAATTCTGATAGGCCTGCCTTTATATGATACTTGACCTTTTTTCCTTACTGCTTTTAAAACTCTTTCTTTTTTTAATGAATTTGGTGTTTTGATTATTATGTGATGGGAGGAATTTCTTTTTTGGTCCAATCTATTTGGAATTCTGTAGGCTTCTTGTATGTTCACGGGCATATCTTTCTTTAGGTTAGGGGAGTTTTCTTCTATAATTTTTTGAAGCTATTTACTGGCCCTTTAAGTTGGGAGTCTTCACTCTCTTCTATACCTATTATCCTTAGGTTTGGTCTTCTCATTATGTCCTGGATTTCCTGGATGTTTTGGGTTAGGAGCTTTTTGCTTTTTTCATTTTCTTTGATTGTTGGGTCAATGTTGTCTATGGTGCCTTCTGCCCCTGGGATTCTGTCTTCTATCTCTTGTATTCTGTTGGTGATGCTTGCATCTATGTCTCCTGACCTCTTTCTTAGGTTTTCTAACTCCAGGGCTGTCCCACTTTGTTATTTTTTTATTATTTCTCTTTCCATTTTTAGATCATGGATGGTTTTGTTCATCTCCTTCACCTGTTTGACTGTGTTTTCCTGTAGTTCTTTAAGGGATTTTTGTGTTTCTTCTTTAAGGGCTTCTACTCTTTACCTGTGCTCGCCTGTATTTCTTTGAGAGAGTTATATATGTCCCTATTAAAGTCCTGTATCATCATCATGAGAAGTGATTTTTAGATCTAAAACTTGCTTTTCTGGTGTAATGGTATATCCAGCATTTGCTATGGTGGGAGAATTGGCTTCTGATGATGCCAAGTAACTTTGGTTTCTGTTGCTTATGTTCTTACACTTGCCTCCTGCCATCTGATTATCTCTAGTGCTACCTGCCTTGGCTAAATCTGACTAGAGCCTATCCTTCCCATGATCCTGGTTGTGTCAGGACTCCTCAGAGTCAAGCTGTCTCTCTGATCCTCTTATTATGGGATCCTGTGCTCCTGGGCCAGTTAGAGCTCCAGGGAGTGGAGCTTCCTCTGAGTGTTGTGGGACTGGCTGCAAAATCTGCTCCCACGGTCTGCTCACAGCACCAGCTCAGACAGACTGGAAGCAACCTGTGCCACTGGGCTGGAGGAGTTCCTGCATGCCTGGATCCCGCTCATCCCAGTTACTACTGGTATTGTGACAGATGTTGTGTCCTTCTCACCTCTGATCCTTTGAATTTGTCTTATCAATGAGAGAATGTTAATATGGTTCACAATTTGTGAAGGGCATGATATGTCAGTGGTGGGGGTCATTAAAATGGGTGAGTGATAAGATGGGCCAAGATTACTAAAGGTGAGTATCAAAAAAAGACAAATAGATGGACCCATTTATGAAGTGACTATCTTTATTGATATTAAAACCATTAGGACTTATTAAAAATATATTGGAAAGAGTGACATTGGCCAAGAAGTTTGAGTCAAAGAAAGAAAAAAGATAAAAGAAAGAAGGAGAGAGTTAGGGAGGAGTGTAGGATAGAAACACCAGATCCTAAGGGCCAGAAATGACCAAGTGTATATCAGAGTTACTATCTTCTCTTACTGGGTGCCTATCATGTCCTGAGAGCAGACAAGAGATGTCAGGGCTATCATTCTTGCCATGTGTTTCCAGTTAGAGAATCTGATTTCCCCAAGAACTAGAATCAAAACCATTGCTTCTGATACTGCACTCAAACTCTGCCAACCCTCACTGAATGATTTAACTGATAGTTTTCCTCCCCTCAATGACAGTAAACAGAACTGAGGAATTCACCTCCAAAATTTAGATATAAATGAAGCTGATGAAGATGTATTTCATTCATTAAAGTGACACAGTTGATATTCTTTCAGCAGAATCGAAGTTGTACAAAAATGCAGATTTCTCCTCTTATGTTTTATGCTGTGAATTGTCCCATTAAGAGCCAAGATAGCTCATTTTGAAATTACACCAATATTCTCTCTATAGAGAAGTATGAAAACAGGAGTACACTTCATAAAAAAATTGAGAGATGAACTAGATATTCTTTCCTCTATTCCTAGGACACACTTGCAAAGAAAAACAGTGGGAAGTCCCCATAGCTGTCTGCTTCCTATTTATTACTGGAAGCCAGTGGCACTGCTTTCATTTAATTTATGTTCAGTTCTATAGGAACAGGTTTTCATTAGTTACTGCAGACAAACATAACAGGAATAATGGAAGTCACCTTGATAACTCCACTTACACTGTCACATACTTTCAAACAACTCAAATTTTATGAAATCCCACAGGATTTTATTTTGTTCAGAACTGTGGTATTGTTCAACAAATTTATTGCAGAAATAACACAATTCCATAGCAGATGCAATCAAATTTAAAGCAAGATTTCAAATAGGTAATATCATAATGGATTTAATATATTAAATATATAGTTAAATTTATAGTACTATCTCATACACAGTTATAGTACTATCTCAAATATCCATATGACTTTTTTTTTTTTTTTTTTTTTGGTTTTTCGAGACAGGGTTTCTCTGTGTAGTCCTGGCTGTCCTGGAACTCACTCTGTAGACCAGGCTGGCCTCGAACTCAGAAATCCGCCTGCCTCTGCCTCCCAAGTGCTGGGATTAAAGACGTGCGCCACCACGCCCGGCCTCATATGACTTTTTTATATTTTAAAGAATCACAAATCTATTAGTTCTTGTAAACATCACTTCCACATTATATGTTTATAGGAAAAGAAGATGAAGTACATTCTATAATAAAGATTATATCTGGTCAAACATAAGATACAGTAATATATAATATATATATACATATATATGTATATATATATATATTAACCAAAGGTTAGGAAACACCAGGGCCCAATCATTTGCCTAGCAATCAAAAAGCCTTGAAAAGGATCCTCATCATCTCCCACTTCCATACAGAGGTAGAGCAGTAATTTTTATTCAAATTTCTTTTATAATGGGTGAGACTTTCTTGAATCTGGAGACATCTCCTACTTATACCCCCTTTCTGAACAAAAGCAAAGACATTCGTGTTGCCTTTCAGAAGCCATATCTTTGAGGACAACTGATGTTCCTCCCAATAGTAGCCATCACCCTTTCTATCTTTCCTTAGAAAACAAGCATGCATTTAAAGAATAATAAAACGCATAAGATAAGACAAAAGCAAACAAATCAGAATAAGACAAACAAACAAACAGAAGAAAAAGAGCCAAATAAAAAGCTCAAGAACACATACAGATGGTGAAACACATACAGGAATCCCATGAAATGTAAACCCAGAATCCCTAATCTATACTCAGAGGACCTGTTAACAGGAGAAGTAAAAATAGAAAACAATGGCCATGCTTGACTCCACATTATGGAACCAAGAACATTCAAAGACTGTGCTGTTGAGTTTGTTTTGCCTTGGGCCCCATCAAATCTCCCCTCCCAGAGTTCATCAATCTATGCAGGAAAGAAAGTGGACAGAGTATAAGAGCCAGGGAAGATGAAGGACACCAATGAAACAAGGCTCTCTAGACATAACATGACTGACCCACTTACAAACTCACAGAGGCTGCGATAGTATGCCCATGGCTTGCACAGGCCAGGTCATTCATTTTTCTCACATGCAGTTATTACTCACCATTTTTAGGCCATAGGGATGAATAAGAAATTACTGCAAAGTAGTGCCACATAATTATCATAGGATATCATGCTTACTTCCTGCCATGGACCCCTCTTTGAATATATATCTGCAACTATACCTAGTTCATTAGTTAGTGATGGTGTTGCCCTCCCATGTATAACAGATACCTCATTGTTTCCAAAAGGCTTCTATCAACTTTTTTAAATGGGTCAGTGATGAACAACATGGTTTGCAGTTCTGAATTTTCCCACTGTGGGTCTTCTTCCATGTGTGGCAGTTGGAAAACCCTGGGGGTTAAAGAATTCACAGCCGCTCACATCACTTCCCAAGACCTCAGCCATTTTTCCCTCCAAAGAAACATCAGACACTGCCAAGTTAACAGTCTTAGAATCTCTCTGGGAATAGTAATTTCAAGAAGCTTTTAATATTATTTCCTTAACATTTTCAATAACCATTCTTATTCATACAGGGTTGTTGTTAATTCACAAAATTGAAACTTACTAAATAATCAAAATTGTAATGAAATGAGTATCCAAGCAATATAATTTTGATACATTGTGGTAAGCTAAGGATAATACTAAATATTGTAATTAGAGTCAGCATGCAAGAGCTAGTCTCTGCACAGCCTTACAGAGGTGAAACTAGGTCTGTTAGAATGACGATAAGTGGTTGTACCCTCCTGATCTAAAAGTCTTCCCTGCTCCATACTGTTAACATACCTTACTAATGTTAGAAGGGAAACTTCTTTAAGTGTGCTCTTGTTTGCCTGAAAAAAGTAAAACATATTCATAAATAGCACAATATCATTTACTCAAAATCTACTTTTCATAAATCCACGTCCCAAAATGAAAACATAGATGCATATGGACACATACACACAAGTACAAGATATATCACTACATAAATAAAGTTCTACCTGGAATCAGTAAAAGTAAACATAAATGTACCTACTTGTCTTCTGAATGCAGAAGCATCGAGTTTCTTGACTTTTCTATGTGGTTCTAAGATGACTTTCTTGCTACCAGGTCAGCATCATTAGTGCCCTATGCAGCAGCAGCAATAGAGTTCTCAGGAGGACTCTGAAGACTCACATGTGTGTGTGTGTGAGAGAGAGAGTGTGTGTATGTGTGAGTGTGTGTGTATGTGTGTGTGCATGTGTGTGAGAGGGTGTGTGTGTGTGCGTGTGTGTGAGAGGGTGTGTGTGCATGTGTGTGAGAGGGTGTGTGTGTGTGTGTGAATGTGTGTGTATGTGTGCATGTGAGTGTGTGTGTGAGAGTGTCTGTGTGAGTGTGTGTGTGTGAGTGTGTGTGTATGTGTGTGTGTGAGTGTGTGAGAGTGTCTGTGTGAGTGTGTATGTGAGTGTGTGTGTGAGTGTGTGTGTAGTGTGTGTGCGTGTGTACGTGTGTGAGTGTGTGTGTATGTGTGTGTGTGCATGTGTGTGTGTGAGAGAGAGAGAGTGCGTGTGTGTGTGTGTATGTGTGTGTGTGCATGTGTGTGAGAGGGTGTGTGTGTGTGCGTGTGTGTGAGAGGGTATGTGTGTGAGTGTATGTGTATGTGTGTGTGTGTGAGTGTGTGTGTATGTGTGTGTGCATGTGTGTGTGAGAGAGAGAGAGTGTACGTGTGTGTGTGTGTGTGTGTGTATGTGCACACGTGCGCCCAGCACCTGTGTGTGGGTACTTGCATGGGCCAAAAGGAGATGCTACATCTCCTGGAGTGGAGTTCCAAGTGGTTGTAAGACACCCAAAGTAGGTGCTGGGAACCCAACTTGGGTCCTCTGAAAAATACTTGTATTTGGAACATAAGTACAGAGTCATCACTCTAGACCCTGTTTGTCTTTTATTAACTGATTTTTGCCATTTATGAATATTTCTCAATAAAGAGAAAATACAAACAAGAAAATGTATGTGATGATTCCCAAGAAATCAGCTGAAATGATTTAGTCTATAGGTCAAATCTTGTTATGATAGAAGCAAGTCCAATGAGAGTTGCCATGAAGCAGAAATATTCCATCAGATTAATCTTTATTTCTGGAAATATTTCAACAAAATATAAGTACAGCAACCAGACCGCTCAGAGTTCATTGTGCCAGGACCTGAATTACTATGAGTCTATGAATATCCTTATTCATAAAACCTATTCATAACTAATCACCTGTTTTCAATATTGATGATTTTTCTATCAGGAATAGATGACACTGAAATTATTATTCTCTTTGTGTGTTACTAAAGCTCACAAAATTCATTGTTTTTAATCAAGCCATTTCACTTTCCAATTCACAGGCTCTTATTTGCTGTTAGTCATTAGTATAAATTAGGATAGGTCTACAATTGTAATGACCCATGCCTTATTAACCTTCTTCCTCTACCAGCCACCGTGATTTAAGAGATATCAGTTCAGCCTACACGGCCTGCAAAATTAACATCACTCACTCTGCAAATAATTGGAGGGATTTTAACAGGGCTTTTAACACAAAAAGAAATTATTAATCATATGAGATAATTATTAATTCATAAATTTGAAACCTATGGCAAGATATAGAATAAGAGACCAATAGCAAATACATATGTTCACCTCTCCAAGAAGCTGCTAGTTGAATTGTAGTGAATAGATTCCTCTGAACACTGAATTCTAGGCATGGGAAAGAGCTGGTAATAGGTTTTAAATGGAGGCAGCATGACTTAATGGCCTAAGCTCCAGGACTTAATGGAATCAAGGGGTGAATTTTAAAATCTTCTCTGTCACTAACAGGTTGTATAAAGTTTAGGAGTTGCTTAAACTTTTAGTGCTTTCAGGCTCGTTACTTCCAGTCAGTGGTACTGTCACCCAAAGCATGACTTATATTCAATTAAGAATTTACAAGAGCATCTGTCTCATTCCAGACATAGCCAAGTGTATACTTTCACAGTCATTTTGTTTTCTTTTTACTTATGGCTTATTGTAAATACAGACAAATATGACTCCATTTTTCACTCTTCTGATCGTCCACGTGGCACCTTTGTAGACATACACACATCTGATGAAAGGCAACAATTCTCACTCTTCATATTTTCAAGCACTGGTTGCCTATGTGATTCTACTAAAAAATGGCTCAAAAATGGGTATGGCATAAAACTTCAATAAAATCATATGCTGGACCATCATCTTGTCACAGTCGTTTTGCTGTTCAAGATTTCTATAGAAAGACTCCTGCGAGATGAATGCAATTAGCGAAAGCAAGTTTTAAACATCCTGTCCATGGATGGATGCTACTTTGGTTTATACTAGTAATAATAATAATAATAATAATAATAATAATAATAATAATAATAGCAATAATAATATAAAGAATACAGTAATATAATGTATATTTCATAGTAATACTAAGTATTGTTATTTTTATTAGCATTGATTATTGTTGTTATTATTACTAGTGTTTGCTATGCATGGTCATAAGACTTTGTGGAGTTGACATTCTTTCCTCACCATGTATTGGGGAGGTTTATATGTAGTTGAGGGCTTTTTACCCATGGAGACTGAGCCATCACTCTGGCTCTGGATACTGACTATAGCATATGTTAGGAGCAGGAAGGATGCCCTACTTGAGTTTATGCTACCCACGACAGTAGTATTTTCCTCCTGTCAGGACTTGTCTTAAACCAAATGAGAAGATGGGAATATCCAAAACAAAGCGTGAATTTGGGATAGAGACAGCTCCTTCTTCATTTATAATTAGCTCCAAATCAAATATCCATTGTGGTACCTATTCCCCTTCTTGTGTTGCACCTCACCTGCTGGGGTATAAAATCTCCAGGGAAGGACCATGTGCTGGCTGGCTTAAACAATCTAATCTCCATTCTGTTTAGAACTATTGGTGATACAGAAGTGAATAATTTTTTTCCTTCTGATTGATGTAATAAAATTGGACTTGCTTCATCAAACTACTGGTGTCTTGACTCCATTGACACAATTGGATGTACTTTGAACTATGAGCTAAAATAATAAACTTTCTATCTTAAGTTGCTTTTGTTAGACTAGTTTATCACGCAACAGTAAAATTAATATAGTACAAATAACTGCTAGTAGTTATTATGTGCTTGTGGTTATTTGAATAAAAATGGACTTCATGGGCTCATATATTTAAATGCCTAGTCATCAAGGAGTGGTACTGTTTGAAAGAACCAATAAGTGTGACCTTGTTGGAGGAAGTGAGTCACTGGGTGAGAACTTTGAGGTTTTAAAGCCCATGCCAAACACAATGTCTTCTTCTCTGCCTCTGAATAATGCTGTAGCTCTCAACTATTTCTCTAGCATCACGCCTGTAATGACTGCTGCTGTGGTTCCCACCATGATGGTAAGAGATTAAGTCTCTGGATTGTAAGCCAGCCCCCAATTAACAGTTTTCTTTTATAAGAGTTGCCTTGATCGTGGTGAAACAGAGTATGCTATCTTAGCAAAGATCAAAGATCCCTATTACATTTAACACAAAGAGATAACGAGCCAGTGCCTTCTCACCATATAAACAAAAAACTCAGACATAATCTCTTCCCGTATCTGACAGGAAGAGCTGAAGCTATTTATTTTATTTAAACTCAAAGGCTTTGCTAATTTTATATAGTCACTGGAATTATTTTGAAAGAATGATTTTACTTCTTAAGATGTGTCTCAAATTTCTAGTTCTGAAAGAAGCCAAGGTGAGGGTTAAGAATCAAGAGTTCATTTGACCATATAATCCCTGACAACTATTAAAACAGATTACATAAATTTCACTCAATAAGACAAAGATTTACAATTATTTGATTTGTAACAACAACATATGTTCACCCTTGAAAACACAAAAAAGATGGTCCTGGTGCTAGCAGTATTAAGTGCAGATACCATAGCTAATCCTTTGAAAGAAATTCAAACTGTTAAAAAAAAAAAAAAGACTCTTGTGGAAGGTACAGAGCTAGAAGAAATTGTCAAGGAAAAAGAAAAGTATGCTGTCCAAATTGTCCCGTAATCAAACACTTAATTAAAGAAAGACAGTTGCTAGTCTAGAAACTGATTAAAAAAATTAGAAAAGTAGAGATGCAAGTTCATAATTATCATAATAATAAAAATTATTTTATTTAATTCTTAAAGTAAAACATCAATCATATTTTATGCTTACTGGATCATGAGAAAAAATTATATCAAACCAATTATTTTAATTAAATTTTCAACAGGTGCATAGTTGATGTTCTTGCTAAATTAGCAGTGTTCTGTTTCATTTTCATAAATGAAGCTCAAAGGAAGTTTATGACTATTTTCAACATATGAAATTATGATTGACATTAGATAAAGATTTCTACTCTGGGCACAGCCCCAAAACTTTAATCCATTAATAAACTTTGTCATTGCCATTTTTGTATGGGAAAAATAAAGGAGTAAAAGTTTCAGTAGATTTATAGAATGCAACACGTCATTTGTAATCCTAAAGTAAAATATTTCATATAAAAGGCAAATAAACATTAGAAAATGAGCAGGGGCCAGAGCAACAAATAGCTGAGGCACAAGGATGCCTTTCCTCCGGGGATGAAGTTTTGGGTGGCCCTTCGTACACAGCAGGGGAAGGGATCGATGGAACATTTCACAGACTGAATTGTTGGAAGTTTTATTAGAATACCCAGGCTACGGTGAAGTAACTGAGAAGGTCCAGAGTTAAACTTGATCTTTGTCATAGAGTGTCAGCAAGACTAAGCTTTACAAATAGTAAATTCTTCCTTCAAATCTTTGGGAAAATACCTCAAAGGACTTTAAGCAAGATTTGAGTTGAGGAGATTCCCTTTCTGTAGATAACAGAGCAGGACACAAAGTGGACCTGCATTTACATACTTACCTTGCTACATCAGGGGAGAGGTGATCACCTAAAACCGGAGGACGAGAACAAGCTGACCGATTGAATTTAGATTGAAATCCATAGTCTCCAATATACAATCTAAAGGAAACAAGAAATTATGAGACTGGGAGACACCCTGGAAATATAGATAAATAAGAAAGAGAAGCCAAGAGAAGTGAAAGGGGACACAGAGACAGAAGGAAAGCTGAAAGAATAAACTTCAAAGGAAACAAGATATATCAAATAAGATTATTGAAATGGCAAATATTTTAGCAAATAACAGAGCAATTACAGCTTTGCTTCTAGGGCAAGATACAGTTTATAACTATTAGAGGGTACCAGAGGTTTTGCTCATAAGTAGTAGAATCTTTTCCAGCATGTGTGAAGCCTTGGGTTCAAAACTATGAAAAGAATGAAAAGTGGAGGAAAAGAGACAATGGGAGGGGAGAGTAAAGAAAGGCAATGCAGGAACGAAGGGGGATGAAGAAGTCATTTGCCAACTATTTCAGAGCTTATACAGCTCTGGTTCCTTTTTTTTCAATTATTTGAATGTCTTTCTTTCCTATTATTTACATGTATTTAAGGAACTGTGGCCATTTTTGCCCTCTGTTTTTGTCATTTATTTCCCTACCTCCTGCTCTTACTGAAATCTTTCTTTCCAATGAATGTCCTTCACACATACCTGTCTTTATTTGGTATACGACCAGTTGAGTTTCGTTGGAGCTATATGCATGAGTATGAGTGAGTGGTTACTTACTGAAGTGTGGGCAATTTATCAATGATTGCACCACAGAAGATTATACACCCTCCTCCAGACAAACTTTAACTGCCACCAGTTCCTTAGAGAGGGCTGCTGAATTGTTCATGATAAAATATTGACAGGCCCAATCTTCTGTGGGTTTTGGGCAGATAAAACAGATGACATGAAACATAACTTCAAGAGTGCAAAAGCTGTATCCTTTATATTTGATCCTCTGGCTTTTAAATTCTTTCCAAACCCTCCTCTGCTATGCTTCTTGAGCTTTGGAAGGGCTGATACACCATTTAGAGCAGAGTGTTCCCCAATCACTTACTCTGAGCATTTTGGCTAGCTATGGATTTCAACATTAACATTATCCTAAGTCTGTAATGTCTGTTTGTTTGTTATTTATGATTGATGGTTGACAGGTAAGTGATTTGTTGTTATTTTCATAGACTGTATAATTAATGTGGGCATTCAGATCATGGAAAATGACTCTAGATGCTAATTGGATGCTGTCTTTGAGATGCCAACTAGGAGCTTGAAAATAGTCAACATAAAGCATGATGAAGAACAAGAAAAAGATGTATCCTACCAGGCCATGGTGGCACACGCCTATAAGCCTAGCACTTGGGAGGCAGAGGCAGGCAGGTTTCTCAGTTCAGGGCCAGCCTGGTCTACAGAGTGAGTTCCAGGACAGCCAGGGCTATACAGAGAAACCCTGTCTCGAAAAACTCAAAATAAATAAATAAATAAATAAATAAAAAGATGTATCCTCTCTAGAGTTTTTACTGAATAGTTAATATCTCTACTCAGTTTGGCCCACTATGCATTCAGAAGTTCCTATTTTTTTCATCTCCATTCCAGAGTATTTAAGAATATTTATCAGCTTACAGCTCCAATAACTGTTCACTTCAAGAACTATAATAATCTTGAAGTATGATAGAAGTTGGAGTCACTAAAGCCTTTGAGGACAACTCATTGTTTGGAAGTTTCTTGACTATTCTCTATCATAGTATGCCCTAAAAATCACTTAGCACCCACTGTGTCTTCTTTATGTAGAGAGCATGACATCTTTTATTGGGTTCTATCCTCTGCAACAAATCTTGAAAAATGATTCTGCATTAAAAGATAGGATGGATGTGCTCCTATTATCTGAGTTCCATATCTCTGGTGAATCAAAAACATGTGCTGGGGTGTTTTGAATGCAAAACAAAACAAAACAAAACAAAACACTTTGTACAATTTTCTATTTTCCTTTTTCATACTAGGCAGAGTAAAAACATATTAAGAAGTATTTTGGAGAATTCCAAATCATATAATTTTAAGATACTGATCAATTTCCTTCTATAGAAGTTCTGAACACAGTATTTAGATGCAAAACACCAAGTTATATACAAAGAAATCTGTGCTGGTGTCAATGACAGTATTCCTTTGGAGACATAGATAAATTGTCTTCTCAGTGACAGGCCAAAGAATAGATATGACTTGTGCTGACTAGTTTTAAATCAATTTGGTAAATTATAGAGTCATCGGGTAGAAGGAATGCAAATAGAGAAAATGCCTCTACTAGATTGACCTGTGGGCAGACCAGTGGGGCACTTAATTGATTAATGATTGATATAAGAGGGCTCAGGTCACTATGGTGTTCCCACCTGTAAGCTAGTGCCTTGAGTGTTATAGGAAGGCAGGTTGAGAAAATTACAAAAAGCCAGAAGGCAGCATTCCTATATGGTTTCTGTTTGAGTTCCTTTCTTCAGATTCCGGCCTTGTGTTTCTAGCCTTACTTCCTTCTACAGTGAACTACGGTGCGAACGTGAAATAAACACTTTCCACTCCATGTTACTTTTGGTCATGGTATTTTCTCACATCAACAGACACATTAGACAACACCAAAGTATGATTTGGTGGAACAATACGTTTTAATAGAGTTATTTGCAAGGTTATGGATTAGAAGTTACTTATAGGAGCAGAAATGACTCAAAGACTGCTGAATAACTAAGACTCACCTCAGGTAACAGCTGGTGAGTGCTGGGAACAGGAAGCACATTATTCCACATGCAGGTAGCTGAACAGGTTACAGAGTGCCCTTTCTGGGCAGTTAAGCTAGCCTGACCTCTTCTAGAGTGTTCACATGCTCTCTGGGCTGTTCTGCTTTTTCTAGATAGCTCTGATGGTTTTGGAAACTTTCTGCAGTCTTTACTGCTTGTGCATGGTTGGAGATGGAGGGGCCCAGTGAATGTGGTCAATTTCCGTGACTTCTGAAATCTATGTGTTGTTTTTCTCTTGAACTTACATAGCTCCCTTGCAAGATTCAACATGTCACTTCCCCTTAGAAAATCCTACTGTTTGACATCTATTCCAAAATCCTATGTGGTAACAAGTTTTTCTTTAAGACAAAAGATTTTATTTAACTTTAGAAGAAACTATTATACAACAGGTCCAGTCATTACATTTCATTTACTCAATACTATTTTAATAGTTAGTAATATTTAACATTATTGAGTTTTTAACATCAACATTTGTTTTGAGTGTGACAAAAGAAAGATAGAGATAGAGGTACGTTTCAGAGATGGAGACTTTTTCAAAGCCATATTTGCTCTGTTTAGACAGAACAGCTCTATTCAAGTGATATAAAGAAATGATTAAAGAGAGACAGATATAAAGGCGTGCACGGTAACTGGAGAACACAGCATGGGATCCAAGTTCCAAACAGAATATAATGGTGATATTTTATGGGATTACTTTTCCATCTTGTCTTATTACTAGAACATCCCATGTAATCTAGGAATAGAAAAAACAAGCTGACTAGAAAAAGCTTCACTTAAGTCTACTGTGTTGTGTTAGAATAGAGAGTGTGAAGAAAAAAAAATGACATAAATATTTCTCCACGTTTGTTTTGTAAAGTGTACGACGCTCTTCAAGCAGTTTCTAGGTTTTCACAAAAGTTTATTATGAAGATCATGAGAACTTTTATTATACAAAGGTGCAGTTAATCTGGTCTTGTGTTTATCAGAATTATTTAAATACATGCAACATTCACTAAAAATATATCTATTAATATAATCTGTATTGTGAGATGATATCCTGAGTCAAATTGTTTTGAATTACTTTTATAAGCTATCACTTATAATTTTAAAGCACGTGAGTATATAATCTATTTTTGTTATGCCTGAAATCACCCTACATATACACCTTTCATGTGCTTCATAATACAATGTCGCAAAAATATTTCCCCATATCATCATAAACTCTCCAGTGCACATTAGAGTAGGAACTTATTATCCAATTAGTAAATTATCACAAGGCTACTAAATTCTAGAGTTAAAAAAAAGACATATATCATCTAATGATTTTGCTTATATGTTCATCAAACTACATTATAAACAGGGTAGGATAGATTCTATTTATATTTCCTTATTTTTATTGAAAATAGATTCTTCTCTTATACAATATATCTAACCACAGTTTACCCTCTCTCCACTCTACCTTGCTCTCTTCCCCAGATCCATTCCCGCCCCCCCTTTTTCCCTTAAAAAAAAAAGCAGGCCTCCAAAAGTCAACAATCAAACATGAGAAAACAAGGCAAAAGCCCTCATACTGAGGTTGGGAAAAGCCACCCAAACAGGAGGGGGAATGCCCCAAGAGTAGTCCAAAGAGTTGAAGATATAACCACTCCCACCTTTAGGTATCCCACAAAAACACCAAGCTAATAGCCATAACATATATGCAGAGGGCCTGGTGCAAACCCACGCACGTTCCATACTTGGTTTAGTCTCTGCGAGCACTTATGAACACTGCCCAGTTCATTCAATGGCCAATGTTCTACTGATGTCCTCTGTCCCCTCTAACTTGTACAAAGTTTTATCCTCCTCCAGAGGGTTTATCTCTTCCTAGGCTATGACTCTCTGCAAATGCTCCCATTTGTTGCTGGTGGAAGCCTCTCTGATGATGACTAGACAAAACACTAATCTATGCGTATAGCAAACAATTGTTAGGAATTGTTTCTGTGGGCATGTGTGTGTGTGCCAGCCATGTTTGACTCTACCCTAGGTCTTTAGGCTATCCAGTCTCCCATTTCTAGCCATCCAGGCAGTGTAGGGCATAGTCTCCCTGTTGGGACATGACCCTCAAGTTTAAACCAGACAATGATTGGCTGGTTTCCCACGAGTTCTGTTGCCATTGCCCCAGCACATCTTGAAGGCAGGACAGCTTATAGATGGAAGGTTTTGTGATAGGGTTGATGCCCCATTTCTTTCTATATTCTTCAGAGTACCTTCTTGTGCCAAGAGATTAGAACATAGGAAGGCTCCATTCAGGAATCAGCTCAATCTCTCAATGATCAGTGAGCTTTGTGGATGTTGTCCTTTGTGGGGAGCTGCAGCTGCCACCCTATATATATATTGAACACCTGGTCTCTGGCCAGAGCAGAGAGCATTGAGATAAACAAGCCTTAGTTGGAAAAGCTGTGTGCCTCCATTTTGTGATGCAAGCTGGCATGATTTCTCATAGCCTATTATGCTTTGCCACGTAGCTGATGCTGATTGGGACCAGGGAAAGTATTTAATCCACAAGGGCTGGGGGCTGGAGTGAGAGTAAGTAAGATGTAAGAGATTAGGAGTAAGTATATAGGTGATAGTAAGTAAGATGATAGAGATAGGAATAAGTATGTAGTGATTAGGAGTAAGTATATAAGAATAGTGAGTAAGTATGTATAGATAGGAGTAAGTATGTAGATGCAGAAGTAAGATGTATGTATGGATAGTAAGTAAGATGTAAGGGATTAGGAGTAAGTATGTAGATCATAGTGAGTAAGTATGTATAGATAGGAGTAAGTATGTAGATATAGAAGTAAGATGTATGTAAGAATAGGAGTAAGTAAGATGTAAAGATAGAGAAGAAGTAAAAATGAAGGTTCCTGATTAAACTGCATGGAGAAGAGCTCGTTGTTGCCTCCTTATGTCCAGCTGGACGGAAAGGCGCCAGACAGTCCTTGACAATGGGCCTGTCAGTTTTTGGAGAGTGACCCTTTGTCCTAGCAGCAGCCTGGGTTGTATAGGGATCTCCAAAGGATATCACCAATTCAACCGAATGCAGTTCAGTTCTATCACTGGAAGCCTTGCCTGGCCATAAAAGATGGCTAGTTTAGACTTCATATCTGTCAATGCTAATAGTCCTCACCAGATCCTAGGAAGTATCTGCTGCACTAGGTTTCCAGACAGATCACAAATGCCCTCGCATTCCAACTATCTTTCCCTCCATTCTCCCTACCTGATACCTCTCACTCTTATCCACATTTGCCCAAGTACACCCACAAAAACTATTCTATTTCTCTTTTCCAGGGAGATCAATGCATCCCACTCTAGAACCCTCCTTTTTATCTAATCTCTCAAGATCTATGGATTGTATCTTGAAAATCATTGACTTAACTGCTAATATTCACTTATAAGTGAATCCATTCTATATTTTTCTTTCTGGGTATAGGTTACCTTGCTCAGAATGATTTTTTTCTAGTTGTATCTATTTGGTTGAAAATTTTAAGATGCCATGTTTTAACAGCTGAGCAATAATCTACTGTGTAAATGTGACACATTTTTCAGAATAACTAAGATCAAAAACATAATTGACAGCTCATGTTAGCAAGGATGTGGAGAAAAGGGAACACTACTCCAGTTCTGGCTGGAGTGAAAACATGTTCACCCACCAGAGAAATCAATATGGAAGTTCCTCAGAAAACTTGGACTTGATTTACCTCAAGACCCACTATGCCACTCATTGATATATATACCCAAAGGATGATCCATCCTACCACAAGAACACTTGTTCACCTATGTTTATTTCAGCTTAATTAATAGTAGGAAGAAACTGACAAAAACTTAGATGTTCATAATCTGAAGAATGGACAAAGAAATTATGATTTATTTACAAAATGGAGTATTTACAATTTCTTAAAAGACCTTTTGAATGACAACTAGAAAGACCATAGCCAACGTGATATTTTTTTCTGTAGTCACATTTATCAGAGAAAGACTGATAATTCTGTAGATGATGACATTCAAGACTAGATATATAAAAAAGCCCAAAATTGTAGGTCTAGAGATGAGATCTAGGCTTCAGCAGATGAAAATACTGGTCTCAGAGTAACAAGTTAATGTAGATCAGAAAAGTCAATAGTAGGGTATATTATTAAGAGTTCAAAAATATAAAAAGCAGCTGACCAAACCACAAATTGTTATATTCTGGGTAAAGTAAAACAGAATACATAGTGGCTCATCATTGTGGGAGAAAGTACACATTAACAATGAAAAGCACAGAGCAAGGGAAGAAAGATTATCAGTGTTGCAATGGAAAGGTATTGAAGGTCTTTAGTTAAAAATATAAACAAAGAGACTTAGGGGAAAGATTATGAGGTAACTCTACATGTCTTTCAAACAACTCCCTTAGCACACATTACAACCAATCAAACACATATCTATGAGTAGACAATGGTCAACATTAAAAATTTAAAAAAATATATAAAATTGCATGTGGTTAAAAACAGAAAAAAATTCCTTCATAAGAATCTATATGACAAATAATCAGTTGGGCATGCAAAGATGAGTAAGTAAGGAGTCAAATCAGGCAACTGTTTATGTGTAGTCTTCTTGCAAGCATACTGCTTACCAAATCGACTCACAGAATAGCCTTCTTCTTCCATTTATTGACCAGTAACATGTCATTTGGATGTAATTCTTACTTAGGGTGAGATTCAAATGGATATATTTGAAAACTGGTTAAAATGAATGCCATGATCCTATTGCTTGACTATAAACTTTGTGTTTAAATAATAACCAAGAAGTCACTCTATAAATGATTTCTAACTTGCCAAGTGTTTTTGTTTCATGCTGTGCCTTCATACAGTTGATGCTACTGATCCATTCCCAATAAGATTAGCTTTTGAATTATTTCCTAGCTGGCATCCTTAAGCTGAATGTTGCATTCCTGGGTAAAGCACAGAAGGTATAATCTGCCTAGTACATTCAAAAGCTAGACCCACATTCCAATTATTATTATGAAAAGCCAAACAAACATAAACCAATATAACAGTTATCTTCCCATAGGGAAAGCTGTACTTTCCAGGAAATATGTGTTCAACTTACATTTTTTTCTCTTTGATATTTTTCTAGTTACACCTGTTACATAATATAGAAGGAAGTGCTATGTTTGCAGTTTTAAAAATTTCAATCTGGCTCCATGTATCTAGAATATTCATAAAATTAAGCTTTTTCAGGCGAAAAAACTTGGTTTCCTAAATTGTTTCTAAGAGTGACTCTAAGCTGCTAGAGATATTTTGAGCACAAGGTGCAGCAGAATTTTAAGTACCCCTCCTTTCACTCCTCATCAGTATCTATATGATTTCTAATCATTCCTGTACACATCAGCTGTGACGAGAATTGAAGCCAGGTGTGATGAACACGAGGCCCTTGTTTTTCAGAAGGGCATTTCTTTTTATTGATGCCACTGTGTTTAGGTCCTTTGAGTGTGACTTAGAACAAATAGACATATAGCACTTCCCACTTAAACCTTCTGCTCTCTGCTTATGGGGAGAAGGGAAGGATTTCTCTTTGCTTGAATAAAGATCTCCATTTGGAATTGTACATGAAGCAGGAATGCTAATTCTGACATTGCTCTCGGTCTGCTCTGGTGCAGGGGAAGATTTTTGTGAGTGGTAGCTCCATCTTAAATTTGAAACCTGTTATAAAAAAAAAAAAAGCAAAAGCCTATATTCCCCAATGTCAAGGTCTAAGAAAAAAAAAAAAAAACTTGTTAAGCCAGATATCTGTCCATAGATGCAGTTGTCATGGTAGAAGAAACGTTCTGTAATTATAGGTAAACATGTAAATCCACCTTGGATAATAGATTTTCCTCCTCACTTTCCTCTTGGAATTGTAGACACATGAGAAAAGGAATTTTTTTTTATTTTGTCTTTGATGAAGCTAAAAGTAGATCTGAAATTCTTAGCACTGTATAAGATTTCTCATTAAGTGTTTGCTGAAAATGAAGTAATTCCTCTTTATTTCCACACAATAATTTCGAAGCTCAGCTCACTCCCAAGTTTGTTAATGGCTCATATTTGCTGATCTGCAAATGGGAAAAATACACCAGAGCTAACTAGAGAAGCATAGCTTAATGTGAGGAGCCCACCTGATCACACTAAGGAAATAGCTATATTTGGCTGATATTTATGAATGCTGCATATTTAAATCTATTAAGATGCATTTCATTACTTCTGCCAAATGCAAATAGGCTTTCAAGCTTTTCAGAACAGCAGGATTTATTGTACAGTTCAAAGAATGATTGTATCTGCCTTCTGGGCTTGGTGTAGTCTAATTCTATAATATATACACAAATAGGATTTGTTCTCTGAGTCACATTGCACAGTTTCAGAGCTGCAAGTCAAGGGCTTGATGAGCTCCTGAAAATATTTGTTTAGTATTCTAAATAATACATATAATTTACAGTGTTATCCTGAGATAACCAGGAAATGCTGTTTCAAATAACAGGTTTCTTAGTAAACACAGTTTCTATTGTAGATACTGCCCAGCTATCATGAAACACCATACATTCATTTTAGGTAAGCTCATATCTATAACTCGTGTGTCAAGAAAATTATGAATACTACAGTAAATTGGATGACATTCTGCCAAATAATATTCCTCTACCATCAACAAAACCACAAATGGACTAATGAAATTTAATTGCTTTGAAAATGAATTACTGCACATATAAAAATTACATTTTACTTGAACTGACAAGAGTAAGTTGTAACTCTAAAAGCCAGTGGCAAAATGGAATCAAAATATATTGGAAACAATTATAATGAAAAAGTAACAAAAATGTCCACAATCATCAAAATTAAGGTTATACACTTTTTACTTGAACATGTCAATTCAAAATTTAAATATTTTTTCTTTTCATATTTAACTTATTCTCTCCTACAAAATAATGGTATATATATATAATTATATATATATATGATATATATATAATTATATGTATATAATACATAATATATATAATAAAATAATTATATATATATATATGTATATATATATATATATAAAATCTTGGTACGCTTGATTTCAACAGTTATGGAAATGTAAGTATCTGAGTGACTTCTACAATTAAGATGTGCATTAATTATCACTCTGCAGTCATGATTTTTTTTTGCTCATCTAAGGTTTTTATGAAGCTATAAGTGTTCCAAATCTAATTTTAATTATTTATTGATTGGCTTGCTTTAGAGTTATCTGTTTAGAATGATTAAGCATGCAAATGTGTTAGTCCACAAAATACGCGTGTGCTTACTTATATATCTAACATTATTGCATAAATACTGATAGTATATGTGAGTCAGAGGAACAGCCATGATACTTGGAGAATTGCTTTCACTCACAGATCCCTGCATGCAATGTTTGTGGAGTCTCGGAAATATGAAAAACGAGGCATAATTCCTTTCATTATTAGGTTCCTAGATGCTTGTCATTATTTTAACAAGTCACTTTTTTCTTGTTAACTCTTGTGATATAAAAGTATAGAGGTGTTTTGATATAATAAAATCAATCTACATAGTTATAAGGAAAGCCTTTTTTTCTTCAGAATATGAGTTTTAATTAAAGGGCACAGCCTGAAAATAAAAGCCATGTTGTGATTGTTTACAATGTTAAATGTATTGAAAATATATTACCTTAAAGTTTCATAATAACTAAAGATCAAGGTCTTTATTTTAAACATTGATGTTGAAGCAGCTTAATTTACTTTGTATAAAAATAAGTTGATAGCAGTATTTCATTTTTCACTTATACATAGATGCCATCATCAATATATATGTATATGTGTGTGTGTGTGTGTGTGTGTGTATGTGTGTGTGTGTGTGTGCACGTGTGTGTGTATGTGTGCGTGTGTGTGTGTATGTATGGATGTATGTATATGTGTATGTGTATATATGTATATATTTCAAGGAAAAATAAAAGTGAATAATAATGAAATAAGATTATGGAAAATATGTAACACACCAATAAGGAACATCTGCATAGCTCTTAGGTTGTGTATACAAAATACATACAAATACACACACACACATTTGCACACTACTAAGTAGTATTAATGTCCCTTATTTCAATTTCATTAATATGAACTATGTCATCATTACCGAAAAATAAAATGAAATCACTTCACAAATTTTAACTACTGAGCAAACCATTAAGTTGAATGGTCTATATCTACTTCAGTGGATATATCTCACATCCTTAATCACTTCCTTCCAACCCTTCCAAAAGCCTGAACCTCATCTACTTGCTAATCCTTATGTTGGCCATGTACAAAAATCTGTAAACTTTCACAGTTCCCCCTCCGGGAAAAAAACAAACAAACTGTTCCTTCTCCCCTCCCCTTGCTCACCAACCCAGCCTCTCCCACTTCCTGGCCCTGGCATTCCTCTATACCGGAGCATAGAACCTTCACAGGGCCAAGGGCCTCTCCTCCCATTGATGACTGACCTGGCCATCCTCTGCTATACATATGCTGCTGGAGCCATTAGTCCCACCATGTGTACTGTTTGGTTGGAGTTTTAGTCCCTGGGAGCTCTGAGGGTACTAGTTAGTTCATATTGTTTTTCGTCCTAAGGAGCTGCAAGCCCTTCAGCTCCTTGGGTACTTTCTCTAGCTTCTTCATTGGGGACCCTGTTCCCAGTCCAATGGATGGCTGTGAGCCTCTACTTAAACATAAATAATAATAATAAAAAAATGTAATCATCATTACTAGGGATATTCAATATAAATATTTAAGATATTTTATATAAAGGAATGGCTCTTAGATATTGCTACTCTACTGCTAATCATGTATCATTTCTTTCTGAGAAATTAAGCAGGAATGATTTAGAAAAATTCAAGTATTTTTAGTTCAAGTTCTAATATTTAATCATAGCTACCATGTTTAACATATCACATATCCTTAAATACTCAATAACTAAGAAAAATCAAATAATTTTTCACTAGAAATGTAGGATAAAAAATTCTTTTTTTTAGCCAGGTCCACACCTGATGCCTTTAATCCCAGCACTTGGGAGGCAGAGGCAGGTAGATTTCTGAGTTCGA
>NW_022196894.1:68005178-68011695 GCF_008632895.1 Mastomys coucha | reverse complement strand
AAAAAAAAAAACCAAAAAAAAAAATTCTTTTTTTTCTTGTAAATTGTAAGTCCTCTGCCTCCACACGGCTATATAAAAGGTGAGCTCTCATGTGTCATCTGCTGTATGCTAAGTACATAAAAGACATGGAGGATGTATACTCATGGTAATGGCTACTCAAAGGTTACATTTCTCTGTGCCATGGATGAGACTCAATTATTTTTTTTAACTTTTATTGCATTATGACGAGAAAAGTTACATGATTCCAATTTATCTGAATTTGTTAACATTTAAAAACATATTTTAAGCGGCTGGTGAGATGGCTCAGCAGGTAAGAGCACTGACTGCTCTTCCAAAGGTCCTGAGTTCAAATCCCAGCAACCACATGGTGGCCTAAAACCAACCATAATGAGAGCTGATGCCCTCTGCTGGTATGTCAGAAATCAGCTACAGTGTACTTATGTATAATAATAAATAAATCTTTTTTTAAAACAACATATTTTAAGTAAATAGAATTGTGTCACATTCTTGTTGAAGTGAATTCCATGTGATTAATTCAAATTTACCTGAAAGTATTCCTATGACTTCTATCTAGTAAGAAATTAGAGCACAGTGATAAATTATGTTGTCCCAATCCTTCTAGACTCTCTTAAGCCCCAGGAACCCATTAGGCAGATTTGAGTCAAACAGTATGTAATAGAGTAGAAACCATATGAGGTTCAGTTAGAATGCTCTGCTGCCTAAGGAATGGGGGATACAAGTGAGTCCTTTAGTATTATTATAGAAGGACCATTAACCACATGGGTGAAGAATACTTAGAGTTTACAGGTACAGTCTATAAGATTTGTTGTTTATTAAATCTGACAGAGCCAGAAAAATCAAGGTTGCCTTAAAAATTAATTACCTGACCAAATCATCATCATTCATCATCATCATCTTGGGATGAAGAAAATTCAAGTATTAGGAATCAAGGCTTTTTTTTTGTAAATGTAAAACTCTGAGACCTAGAAAATAATAAGTTTAGAAACTTACATTTGGAAATCACCACATTTAAAATCATGAGAGTGAATGAAAGTAGGAAGGTAGTCTCCTGCATCCATACCTAAGTGGATTGCTAATGAGAACAGTCTGAGACATTAACACTGGACATGACACAGTTACACCTCTAACAAATGTTAGCTGCCACCATTATTTTGCATCTTGCTCTATGTATAACTACCATTTTATTCATAATTACCATATAGTTCCTGATTACCAGAAACTGTGGTGTCAGTTCTCATCAAACTATATTAATATACTTGTGTTCGAGATTTTCTGTTACAGATTACAAGGGATACAGAAAACAAATGGAAATTAAAAACTATCATATGCAGGATAGAATGCAAAGCAAACACTACCAAATTTAAAATATTATTCTATTCATGGTCAAGTTAAGAACAAATGTGGTATGTTAGATGGGATATAAGTTTCAAGGACTGGGCAAATACAGAAAGTTTACTGGGGTAATTTTCATCCCTCTCTGTGTATGCTTCTTTCTTTTTTAATGCATATGCTTGCCTAACTGTGCATAAACTTTATGCCTTGTACCCACAAAAGCCAAAATAGAGCATCCGGTCATCTGGAACTGGACTTACGGGTGGTTGTGAGCTACCATATAGATGTGAATCAACCCCAGGACCTCTGCAAGAGCAACAACTGCTCTACACCACTAATCCTTCTTTCCAGCCTTGTCCGTGTTTCTTATTTAAGCAACATTCTTAATTAGAAAGGACAAGAACATTTAAGCATTTTCCAGTGATTCAAACATTCAGCATTTGTTAAATTGTTTTAAATCATAAAGTGATTGAGCTATAATTAAAATTAAGGGAAGATATTAAAAAGTAACAAGTGTTTCAACAATCATGTTCCACTGATTTTAAAGCATATAATTTTAGAGCAGCAAGGGATTAAAAGTGATGTAAGCCTCACCCATAAGGAGACCCTGATAGAATCTACAATATTTTCTGGCCTTTTTATACTTTGTTTTTATCCACTGAGCTTGGCAAAGTGGACTGTTCATATTCAAGAACACATTTCAAGTTGATATCAGATGTTTTTCTCATGTTTCACATTTGAGGCACTGTTGACTTGGACAGCAAAATGAAAATTAGTATTTTCTTCATTGATCGTTATGTTTTTATGCAACTTGAAAGATGCCAGATATAAATACTGAAGTGTATAGCTCTAAATAAACCCTCCCAGGGTGTCACTCTCAGCTTGCCTGCACTTCCATTCCATTACACTGACAGTATCCAACTTCACAATTCCTTCCTTCCTTCCTTCCTTCCTTCCTTCCTTCCTTCCTTCCTTCCTTCCTTTCTTTCTTTCTTTCTTTCTTTCTTTCTTTCTCTGTTTCTCTCTTTCTTTCTCTTTCTTTTTTCCTTTCTTTCTTTCCTTCTTTCTTACTTTCTTCTTTCTTTGCTCTATATTCTCTTTTTAATTATTCTATTTATTTACATCCCAAATGTAGCCCCCTATTAGTGCCCCCTCACAGAGTACTTCCCCCTACCTACTTCCCTTTTACCTCTAAGAGGGAGTTTCTGACCCTCAAGGATCCCCTTTTTCTGGCATATTAAGTCTCTACATGATTAGGCTCATCTTCCGATGAGGTCAGAGAAGACATCTCTCTGCTGCACATGTGCTGGGACCTTAGACTAGCCTGTGTATACTCTTTGGTTGGTGGCTTAGTCTCTGGGAGCTGACAATCTTGGCCATCCTATGGGGTTGCCATCCCCTTCTACTCCTTCAGTCATTCCCCTAACTCTTCCATAGGGGACCCAGACCTCCATCCAATGGCTGGGTATCTGCATCTGTCTCAGTCAGCTGCTCATAGAGTCTCTCAGAGGACAGCCATGTTAAGTTCTTGCCTGCTAGCACAACATAGCATCTGGAATAGTGTCAGGGTTTGGAGGGCTCCTGTGCTCATGCATCAATAGGATTAACATAGTGACAATGGCCACCTTACCAAAAGCAATCTATAGATTCAATGCAATTCCCATCAAAGTTTGAACACAATGCTTCATAGACATAGAAAGAGCAATTCTCAACTTCATAGGGAAAAACAAATAACCCAGGAAAGCCAAAACAATTCTCCACAATAAATGAACTTCTGGAGAAATCACCATCCCTGACCTCAAGCTATACTACACAACAATGTTGATGAAAACTACATAGGAGTACAGACACAATTATTTAAGAATAAACCTACACCTTCATAGATGCTGAGAATGTGCATCTATTATGTCAAGTAGTGGATAAAAGGAAAAATAGCAGGAATATATCTCATGGACATGGGGCAGTGAAGTCAACTCCTTTTCTTTCATTTGACAAGAGACAGTATAGAAGCCCGTGGATAATGAGTGTCATGGTTTCTTGTTCTCATGAGAACTGGGTCATAATTTAAACACAGAGTCTCTCCAGAAGTGAGACAGATAGTAGCTGAGAGTGAAATCATTATAATAAAAAAAACCTTTCTGATTTACATAGAAGCTAATCTAAGACCTATCTAAAGAGAAATGTAAAGATATACAAAAGTAACTGTATGACCACTTCTATTTTTTAATTTCAATGTGAGTTGATATTATTGATAATAACATCATTTTTATTTTTGACAGGTAAGATTTAGTATTTCCTTAGGAAATGAAAAGGCAAAGCCAAACTTAATATAATAAAGTCATGTAGAGACACGTGTTTGGGGAGTTCTAAAGAAAAAATGCTCACAATGCAATTTGGAGATTATTCAAAATTCCAATTACTCCATGATACAAAGGTGATTAAAATTATTGGTCATAGGACATAAAAACATGGCCAATCAATTTTAAACATGAATTTCACAATCACAGTCATAACCCCCAAGATTTAACTACTGGTTAAATACTTATCTTCCTATTGAATCTAATCTTAATAACCTGTGCCCCTGAACTTGGATTAAGTGTACACTTTCTTCACAAAAGCTCGTGACCCAGATAGGTAGTTTAAGCATTGCATAGCATAATCCTTAAAATGGACAGATCCATCTTGCAGTTTCATTTTTTTTCTTTTAAATAGAAAGATATTAATTGTTCTTGGAAAGCTTTGCTTCCTGGAGAAACAAACTGTACACTGAAAAAAAGAAAGCAGCAAGATAAAGTTCATCTATCTTTAAGTGCCAAATAAGGGAAATAAATGCGTGAATTCTGAGCAATTTGCATTCACTTCTCCCTTCACCCTGCTGATGAACCCTTATGCCACTGAAAAGCAGGCACAAAACCTGCCAACAGGTTTAACATGATTAGTTAAGGCGAAGGGCTGCTAGTTCCTCTTACACTGATCTGAGGCATTAATATAGTTAGCTTGGGCAAGCTTGTCAACCAGGTCACCTGCCTTAGGCATGAACTTAGCATCTAGCATTTTTGATAATTCTTTACTGGATTCCAACTGTCAAGGAACTCTGGTGCTGTTCCTCTGAGGTGTCAGTGTAATTGCCCCTGACTGAGGATTGACTTGGTTTCTTGGTGTTCCACGTATCTGTAGCTTCTTGCCCAAGGGACTTGTCCCAGGCTTCACTCATGTCATGTTCCATTAGCTGTGCTTAACTAGGAGTAGACTAAAACAGCCTGAATATGTTTTCTAAAATGGAAAATGGTAAAAATTGAACTGACAATTATTCACAAAAGGTTATTCAGGTGTAAGGACAGGTGGCTGTTTTCACATGCGTGTATGCATTGTTGAACACCTGTTGTTGACTTGCTCAATCTTTTAAAATATTTTTACAGTCATTTCAGCATGATCGTAAGACCTTAATCCTCAAAAGGCTGGTGATAAATAAGACTTGTGCTCATTTTACTTTTATTGAATGTAACAGAAATTAACATGCATCAAAAATAACCTTAAACAATAATAACTTGAGAACAGTGTAATACTATGTTTACAAAGACCCTGACTGTAATTTTTGGAGTAATGAGTTGAATACAATTAAATATTTAAATGTAAGACAGACTTCAGTTCATTTAATTAGAAAAATTATGGATTATATTGATTAATTAAAAAGCATCATTCTAAAACTACATGTAATGTCATAATTATTAGGTGGTGGGGATAAAATTCATCACAAATGAACATTTAAAAATGGAAGATTATCTCAAATGTCATATACTCCAATTGTCAGTCCCTGTAAAAGAGTATCAGTTAAAACTTTGTCTCTTCAGTTTTGAGAATTAGGTTCATTGTAGAAATGATGGCAAATCTACATTGTGAAGTACTTCTCACTCAGCATCAACACTAGCATGGATGATTTAGGAAGATGCATGCCTCTCAAATACCATGAAACATATGCTAGGTAGCCTAATTTACTATTCAAACTTGTGACCTCAGAACACTTCATTTAGGAGTGTTAGTGTATTTGGAAAATGTCCGTTTTTCACATCCCTAGAAACAAGGTAACAAAACCCAAGTTCTTTCTTTTGATAATAGAGTGCCACGTGTTCTTTAGCCAAACTTAGAGAATATGACACAAATTTAAGATTTTCTTCCCAGACAACACAAATGCTACCATTACCTGAGGGCTGCCTAAGACTCATTGAAATAGCTTTCTAACCCACAACACCCAGAGGAAGCTCCTTTCCTAGGCGCTTTGACACACCCAGGATCAGAGGTAAGCAGGAACAAACATCTGTCCAAACACTGGGAGTAAATGGGACCAGCTTGACCAGACACACAGTAACTCCGCCAGCCCAGTGACTCGGGTTCCTTCCCATCTGTCTGGGCTGGGGTCCAGAGCAGACCTTGGGCGCAAGCTCTGCAGCCAGTCCCACAACACACAGAGAAAGCCACACTTCCAGGTGATCTAACAAGCCCAGGATCCCAGGATCCCAGATTCACAGGATCACAGAGACAGCTTGACTCTGAGGAGTTCTGACACAACCAGGATCACAGGAAGGACAGGCTCCAGTCAGATTTAGCAAGGGCAGGTAGCACTTGAGTTGACCAGATGGCTGGGGGCAAGCGTAAGAAAATAAACAACACAAACCAAGGTCACTTGCCATCATCAGAACCCAATTCTCCTAACATAGCAAGTCCTGGACACACCATCACACCGGAAACACAAGAATCAGATATTAAATCACTTATGATGATGATGATACAGGACCTTAAGAAAGACATAAATAGTAACCTTAAAGAAATACAGGAGAACACAGGTAAAGAGCTAGAAGCTCTTAAAGAGGAAACACAAAAATCCCTTAAAGAACTACAGGAAAACACAATTAAACAGGTGAGGGAAATGAGCAAAACCATCCAGAATCTAAAAATGGAAATAGAAACAATAAAGAAATCAGAAAGAGAGACAACACTGAAGATAGAAAATCTAGGAAAGAAATCAGGAGCCATAGATGCAAGCATTACCAACAGACTGCAAGAGATAGAAGAGAGAATCTCAGGGACAGAAGACACCTTAGAAAACATTGACATAACAGTCAAAGACAATGCAAAAAGCAAAAAGCTCCTAACCCAAAACATCCAG
>NW_022196894.1:67991513-68003920 GCF_008632895.1 Mastomys coucha | reverse complement strand
TGTATTATTTTTAAGTATACAGCTAATATGTTTGGAGTTATTTAAAATTTATATTGAGAAAAATGTAATTTCACTATTGCTGTAGATGAGCTTCTACATATGACTGTTAAATCGATTGTTGTTTTATATCAAACAACTTTTATAATACTTATTTTTATTTTTATAATATTTTATAAATTTTAAGGAATATGACAAAAAATATATTATAGGTATTGAAGGGGGCTATGGGAGGAGTGGTGGTACAAATGGAGAACAAGAATGTGATTCAATTCTATTTAATTAAAACATGTTTTTAAATGTTAACAAATTCGAATAAATTGAAATCATGTAACTTTCCTGATAATGCAATAAAAGTTAAAAAAAGAAAATAAATGGGACAATATATACAAGAAAAGACTCATTGAAATAATACATACAGCATAAGACATGTTGAATGGAACATTGAAGAATTCACGAATAAATCATCCTCTATTTCTTACTGTCAAAAAATTTATTAATTTTATATAAAACTATTTGAGAATTATAGTTTTAAATATATTTGAATATGGTATTGTTTGGTTCTATTAAGTCAAATTATTACTAATATTTCTGGAGTATCATAATTTCACTTTAGTGTGAAATTATTATTAGGATAGTCAGTGTGAATAGTGTCAACATTATTTTTTATTTTAAGTCTAAAATTTGTCTATAAAAAGAGTTTAAAAATTAATGTTTGTGTCTAGAGAGATGGGTAAATTTAGAAGCTCTTGCTTGGTACCCGGATGCAATTCCTAGCACCTGTATAATGATTCACAGGTTTCTCTAACTTCAGTTCCAGGTGATCCAAGTCTTCCTGTGGCCTCTATAAGCACCATTCATTAAGGCAAAACACATATGCCCATGAAAATAGATAAAGCTTTAAAAATAATAATCTTTCCAAGTGGTAGAACCCAACAAATAGAGTCTTAGTTGGATTGAAAGTGCAAGTCAGTGGTAGGAAATTTGTCTCACATATGCAGTGTCTTGGGTTCAATATTCAGAAACACACACGCGCACACACACATGCAAAGAGAGTATAAAATTCCATTATATAAATTTTCTAAAAGTGTAGATACCTATAACAATAGCAAATGATTCGTTTTCTGAGTCTGGATGAAAACAGATGTTACCTACAAAAGCCAAGGAGAATTTCTTAGCACTGCTAATGGGAAAGTTCAAGAACCAGGTCACTATGCTCACTTGCTATTTGACCACACACATGATTAAGTATATGACCATACAAAACTATATGAAAAGCATCCAATTGCAGAGATAAACTCTCGGCTCTTTATATTCTTCTGCCCTTGGCACTCCTATATGGATGCTACATGAATACATGTCTTTTGTGAACAATATTTTTTGCTGTATTTTAGCACTTATTCTTATACATTGACAAGGGTGGTCTATTTTGTCTTAAACACAGTTTCAGTTAAAAGGTTCAAAAAAAGGAAACAATTTAAATTAAGTTCAATAAAGTATAGATTCTTTTACTTAACCAACCAATGTGTCAGTCCTAAAGTAATTAGGGCTTCTATTTAAAGTGGTATTGTCAATTGCCAGTGGTTGCTTCTCACTCTAGTAATGTAGGATTTCTTCCCTAACACTTGTATATAATTACTGTTGCATTTAATGTCAAAAAGAAAAGGGTAGCTCTTTCCATGTTTCAGAGATTTTATTTTAAATATTTCTTCTTCATTTTGCTCTACAACTCCCTTGCCTGACTATATTTCATGTTGACAGCTCTGATATTGTCAGTTGTTTACTTCTCATCAGATAATGTACTTTGGTGTCTGATTAACTTTATTCTTGAAAGAAAAATGTCATTCCCAGGCTAACCTATCTTACTGATAGCTGTCTCAAAATATCCTTTAATGCCTTCTCAAAACTATTCTAAAACCTTCCACAAACCACACTACAAACAAAGCCAGCCTCATTCAAGAAGTGACAAGCGTCATTTAGAAACAGTTTCCAATAAGCATGGTTCACAAATATATAAGATACATAACTTGTAAAAAACAAAAACAAGACAATAAAAAAAAAAAACCTTCCATCACTTACCAATCATTTTCATGAGCTGGCTCTTATAACCAGTACTGCTGCCTCAAAAATGCTCTTCTGTGACATCTCTTTGCTCAGCTCTCCTGAAAGAGAAATATTTTCATTTTTAGACTTATTGTTTGAAATTGTTTCAGAGAGTCTGATCATTTGCATTAATTAACAGATGATTTCATGGGTTTATGTTCTTTTGATAAATTTGATAGCCTTTATCCAAATCTATTGCTTCTCATAATGGCACTGAAGACATATTACCCTAAAATATGGCTTCTTAATATTTGAAGCAAGAGCAGAATTAGGAGGACTGATCATTTGCTTCACTTCTTAGATGCAGCTCAAAGAAAGTCCTCTGATCACAATCTGAAAAATATCTTCATCCCAGAGAAGTCCTCACTGCAAGTTCATGAAATTAACAGTCTCAGACTGAGAACACAGAGAGGTCAAGAATAATCTCCACATACAACAAGCCCAGCTAAAACCTCAGCTCATTTCTGTTAGATCCCCCACTTTGAGTCTAGTTCTATTTCTGCATGACTGTCAACTCTGCATCTTCACTTCTGGCAGCTTTACTGTCATCTAAAACATATGAATAAATAAAGTTGGTGTTTTTCTTTTGCTACATGATCTTTTACTTCAAGTGATTCATCCAGGGAGCTTAGTTGTGGTAGTTTGAAGAAGCGTGACTACCATTTGCACACTGCCTGGGTAACACAGCAGAGCTGGCCTTGGTGGCAAATGTGTGTGTTGAGCCAGTGCAAGGACATGAGAGCAGGAGAGATGACCTTCTCCCTTGCCACAAGCAGCCCTGGAGGAGCTAGCTGGGGCAGGGCTTGGCAGCTTGCCCTCCTGGTACAGACTCAGGAGAGGTGACTAACTCAGCTACTTCCCAGGTGCAGATCCATCACTTCATGTATGTAGGTCCATCCCTACTTCTACCCCATCTAAGAGCTACTGGAGTACATGAAAGGGCTAGGCCTGCAGATCCAAAATGATGAGATCTCTAGGATAAGGGGGAACAACAGGAAATATGAGAGGAGTCTCTATGAAGATCCATTATAGCTAGTGTAGCAAAAGCCAGAGGCCCCCAAACAGAACAATGACTCATTGCAATGAACATTTGCAAGTAAAGATGGATGGACTAAAGGATAAACTCTGCGACATCTGTGACACGCTACACCTCCCAAGACCTTTTTTAAAAATTGTATCTTATTTTATTCTCTTTTGCATGGTGGGGATGAAGGAATGAGGGCAGAACACAGACACAGAGGGACAGGGAGATAAGTGGGATTGGAATGCATATGTGAAATTCAGAAAGAATCAATAAAAATAAAAAGAAGAATGGCCCCCACAGAATCATATTAGAATGCTTAGGGAGTGGCATTAAGAGATGTGGCTTTGTTGGAGGAAGTATGTCACTTAGGATGGACTATGAGGTTTCAAATAAAAACTAAAACTTGTCCTTTGATACAGAGAAGTTTTCAAGTACTGTGTTAAAGGATGAAGAAAACGATGACATAAATAAATACTCAGAGCATACAAAGGTTTCTGAATGAGAAGCAGTTTGTTCCCCATAGCAGTCTACTTGTTAAGGTGTACTTCTTATAAAAGTTGAAAGAGATAGAAGGCTGTAAATTCTCCTTAGGTTAGAAAGCTTTGAGTGCTTCAGTTTCATTGCAAAGAACCTCTGAGAGAGAACTTGACTGTTATTTTATCATGGAAATTTTAAATTTGAAAGTGATATTTTGTGGAAAATGGGTTGTTTCTGCTTTTAAATTTCTTTACAGATATATTTAGTCAGACTTCTCTAGAGTCACAGGACTTATGGATAGTTTCTATATAGTAAAGGGATTTTTTTTTAATTTTTAGTTTCTTTTTTTATTAGATATTTTCTTTATTTACATTTCAAATGTTATTGCTTTCCTGGCTTCCCCTCCGAAAACCCCCTATCCCCTCTCCCTTCCCCATGCTCACCAACTCAACTACTCCCACTTCCTGGCCCTGGCATTCCCCTACATTGGGGCATAGAACCTTCACAGGACCAAAGGCCTCTCTTCCCATTGATGACTGACAAGACCATCCTCTGCTACATACGCAGCAGGAGCCATGAGTCCCACCATGTGTGCTCTTTGGTTGGAGTTTTAGTCCCCGGGAGCTTTGAGGGTACTAGTTAGTTCATATTGTTGTTTGTCCTAAGGAGCTGCAAACCCTTCAGCTCCTTGGATCCTTTCTCTAGCTCCTTCGTTAGGGACCCTGTGCTCAGTCCAATGGATGGCTGTGAGCCTCTACTTCTGTATTAGTCGGGTACTGTCAGAGCCTTTCAGGAGACAGCTATATCAGGCTTCTGACAACAAGCCCTTTGTTATGATGACTTAGAGTCTAGTCCAACTCCCCAACAATGATCAGCTGTGAATGGGAAGTCCAAGGATCTAGTAGTTGCTCAGTCCCCCAAGGCTAGTAGATTCCAACATATGTGCTGGCAAGTAATTTCAAACAGGCAATCCTCCTTCTTCCAATGTCCTTATATGGGTCTCCAGCAGAAAGTGTATCCCAGATTAAAGGTGTGGAACATCATGCCTGGATCTGGGACTTGTTTTGTCCCAGGCTGAACTTGAACTCAGAGATCTCCTTGCCTTAGTCTCCTGGGATTCATAGCCACTATGCCTCAAGATTTCCATGCCAAGATCCAGATCAGAAACTTAAATCTCTCAGCCTCCAGATTTGAATCACAGTTGAGCCTTCCAATTTGGGATTGTAGTTCATTCTAGATATAGTCAAGTTGACAACCATGAATAGCCATCCATTACAACAGATAAAATCTAACAAGTGTCTCCTTTACTCCCTTTTTAATGTTCTTATTCTTTTCTCTAGTTATCTTCTTAGAAGCTTTATTCTGTTTTCACTGATGATAAAACAAAACAAGAAAACCTATGAAAAGCATAGGAAGACAAAATCTTTTGGAGGCTGTGTGGACACCTAAATACTCATAACCTCTATACTGAAGCCATCACCATACTTGGATATGATGTGAAACCTCAGATATGGGATCTAAGTCTGGATTTTTCCTTTGCTCTTAGTGAAGAAAAATATCTTCTACTACAGGCTATGTAAGATAGAAAAAAAGCAGATATACCTAAGAAAACTTGATTCAATGACATCTTAAATTCATTTCTGTTTTATTTATGCCACAGTAACATTTACTAAATTGAAAGTGTCCCAAAATACAAAATAGAAGACTTGATTAGAAGCCACCATGGAGTTTCCCATAACCTGATCCTTAAATCTTGAAGGACAAGTTGAAAAGGTTTCATCCAGCTTCTTTGATAACAATTTTTTTTAACCTTCATGTGAAGAGTCATGTCCTTAACAGAATGTGAATTTTAAAAAGAGTCAACACAGTATTTTGAGCAAACAGAGCAAAACAAATCCAGATCTGACTTGATGTTTTAGAAAAATACATTTTTCAAAAGGTAATATCACTACTGGGTCTAGAGAGTTAACTTGGTAAAGTAGTTACCATGAAAACATGAACACCTGAGTTCTATTGCCAAAAACCACATAAAAGCTGGAATGTTATTGCAAACTTGTAATTCCAGCAATATCAAGTTGGATACATGCAGATTCCTACAGAACACTAGCCAGCCAGCATGGCATAAGAGGTTAGTTTCAAGACAGTGAGAAACCTTGCCTCAAAGGAAATAAAGTACGTGGCATCCCTGAGTAGGAATGTCAAGGCTGGCTTCCAGTCTACACATCTCCATACCCACAAAGACACACACACACACACACACATCCATTCACACACATACACACACATTAATATACACACACACTCACACATATATACACACTCTCATGCATCTACACACATTCATATACACACAGGCACATACACATTCACACACACCCATTCATACACACACATTCATACACACCCATATACATACACACACATTCACACATACATTCATACCCATACAGGCACACACACACAAATCACAGAGATATCATAATGTATGTAAACATATAAAATGAACATGTGCCAAATATTTTAACTCATTCATTAGGGAGAAAACCAATAAGACTGAACAATTGGTTCAAAAGAAAATTCAAATTATTCACACATGCATAAGGCAATCAAAGACACTGAAATCAGTTTGCAAATGGATATCAATCTGATGAATATTCACATGGAAATAATAAGTTGCATTCTACCAGACAAGGTTAATTTTCATTTATATGGATAAGAACCATTTGAATTATTAAACAATGCAGAAAGGATGGAAGATGCTGAACAAGACACAGTCTGCTCTGCAGGAAAGGTCCGCCATGTAGGATGCTCAGTAACCTTTGATTTTTGTCCACCTTAGTTCCCTTCTCAAGTTTTCTATATGATGCTATCAAGTAGAACCACCTAACTTTATTGCATGTTCTAAGTCACTTCATGGTGTTACTTCTTTTCAAGTAATCCTAAAGGAAGAAGAAGAAAGAAATAGCAAGCTTCCTTAAAAGTGGCACTTCACAAAGCCCTGCTGCAAGACATCTAGGGAGGGAATACTTGAGTTCACCTGACTTTCTGTACCTGTCACCATTGGCTAACACTTATAAGTAACTATATGCTGAGTTTAAAAGTTGCTTCCAATAGCCTGTGAAGAAAATGTATGTGTTTTTAATCCAGCACCATTTACTGGCACTTAGAAAAGTGTGTTTGTCTCAGGAAGCCTATTTGACAGCCTGTGGTGTAGAAGAGAAATTCCATAGACACTCTCCTACTCTAACTGCAGAGTGCAGAGAGAGCACATAGCCTCTCAAGTTAGTAAATGGGAGTGTCAGCAAGCAGTGGGATGCTTAACCAGCAAATGGCTTCCTCAGAGGAAACCCATACCTTACTGTGGCTACTCTGCCTTACGCTGTCAATTTAAAGCTCAGAGTGAACAGTTTCGGGCTGATTGGTAACCTCTGAATAGGAGTTGGTCCTTTCCAGAAAGGCCTTATTAGGCAGGCATCAATGCTTCCTGGAAGCTTGAAAGGGATATCACAAGCCCGAGGGGCTTTCTCGCTTACTCCTCTGAGCCTTGTTGGTTGATTAAGTCTGAGGTTCTTGTATGAAGTGCTTTGGGGGAGTCCACACTGTGAGGTTGGCAACACAATGCTTCTTTTTTGTGATTAACTTCCCCAGGGCTCTCAACTCAAAACCTCACACTTGCACGCACTTCACTTAAAATTTTACAAAAGCCAGAACCCCTGAGGTCTCATTGGCTTTGGCTGAAATTTGTCTTTCCTGCCAAAAATTTATCGTTTTTTAACAGGAGCCTGGGTCTGCCCACCCATGCTCCCTTTGGGAAACTCTCCAGCTGTGAATCTGACCTCATATGCTCTCTTTCTAATATCCAAAAGGAATCTGACTTTGGACGTACCATCATTCTGATTCACATAATTACATGCTTGGTTTAGTAGTGGGTGCCAGTCACAAATGTGATAATTTCTTTTTCCTGAAGCCTCACACAAAGAGGTAATTTGTTCCATGGCCCCCAGCAACAGGTGAATGGCACAAAACATGAGCAATGTGTGCATGGAGAAAAAGCCACATTTTATGGATAAAATGGGTGACAGAGAAATGATCCATGTGCACAATTACTAAATTTGCATTAATCGTTTTGGGATGGATGCTCTCATTGTATGAGTCTTGGGAAATTTGGCAGAGGGAAGCTGTTGCCTAGAGAATAAAAATAGCTTTATTCTTGCCATCATAAGCCTGAGCATTGGGGGATTCAATTCCCTTGCCAACTTTTTGAAAACTCAAGCCCAAGGCACTGGAGTGACACTTCAGCCCTCCATTTCTTAATCAAATTTCAAGTTTTCTTCTCTCCAATATTTTTATTTCATTTATGCTCAAATGTCACTATCAAATAAGCCTGGCTTTTGTTTTACAGATATTTAATGTTTTTGTACCAGCATAAGAAAAATTAAAATATATCCATAGGTAAATATACCAGAGGTAAAAATCAGCTATTAACTTTTAAAAGCTTTTAACCTTAACCTTCTTCCTGTAAGACACTCCTTTTTGTTCATAAGTTAGCAGAAAGAAAGAGTCTCTCACTTGAATACTAACAAACCAGGGGTTAAATCACAGTTGGCAATGAGACAATATGTATGCAATATCAATGCAGTGTGAAGAAAGCTATTGATTCCCATCAGTAAGAAAAGTACAGATTATTATCCAAAATGTTGTGTGAATACAAATCAAAACATTATGAACCAAGTATGATGGCATGCCTGATATACAAGCTCTTCTGGGGTAGAGAGAAGAGGTTCAGTAATTCGAGCCCAGCCATTGTAACATAGCAAATTGGATGCTAGCACTGGGTATACAGGACCTTCTCTAAAAGAAAAGTCATAAGTGGTGAATCAGGTCAGCAGTCGCCATTTAGGTACTCATATGTAGCAAGGTTTCAATGGGTGAGCATTGATTACATTAATTATACCTGCATTTGGGATCTTCATTCTTCCATACTCACAGTCTCAGATTTAAATTCTGGAGGGGTTGTTTCTCCATCATGTGCAGGAACACTAACAGTGGTGTGCGCATTACTATGACTCTGTTTCTTTTCTAATACTCATACTTCTACATTATACAAATGCAGAAACCAACTTCATGAACACTACTATCAATTCTTCAAACTGTTTCCAGTCCTTTTTCCACATGGACATTGTCCTGGAAAAGCATGTGTTTGAACTGATTTTTTTATTTATAGGCTACTCTCAACTGAAAATTGGTCTTTGTATCCCCTTTGTTCTATTCACAAATAAATTTGGAGTCAACCAAACAGAATGGTGTTTTGTCATCCACACTTACTAGCACTTCCAGTTCCAGTGCATTCTTTCATTCATATTATTTGCTCCTTTCAAAATCTTTTCTCCCGTGAAACTAACCAAGGCAAACAGACAGAATATATTTATTCTGTACAAAGAATATGGAAGTTGAAAACTAATATCAACATATTGAAGGAGATGGTGAACTTTTGAGTAACCGTGGTAGACAGAACAATGGCTTCAAGTCAACTTAACTGTTATGATGGACCTCACATTTAAAGCACCTAGATAATCAGTGAAGCTAATGACCAATGCAGAGAGACAAAGATGAGTGACAGATCCCTGTACAACTCAGAAGACCTGCTCAGCTAAATCTAAATCACCAAACTGCAAAACCAAGATATAAGTATTTGTTGTGAGTCACTGCCGGGTTTCTAGTTACACAGCAGTCATTAGTCAACAGGTGTGCATCGGAAAAACAATGTGTACACTGTATATTTGTATACTTAGATTCTTCCTTGCATGATTCTGTCATAAAAATGAAATAAAATTTATCAAGTTATTTCATTTTCAAGCATTTTTATCTAAAATAGTAAAATGTATTGTGATATCATATATAACTACATGATTAATACTATGTCTCTCAGGATAAAAAGAGAACAGAGCTTTAAAAATATTTTTTCTTTAATGAAATGCACATACAATGACTAAGTGTACTGAATATTAACATGTATTTAACTTGGACACCAAAATTTCAACAATTCTTCAAATTAAGCTCAAAGTTAAGTCTATGCATTTACCTCTCACCTACACTTCTTTTTCATACACCCTCACAACAAAGATACCACAAAAGTCATGATCCACAGTAAAGTGCAGAAAGAAGTGGCTGGCTGAGTCATAAAGAAATCAGGCCCTAACACTAATCCTTCACTGGAAAACAGCAGAATTCTCTGCTTCCATATAACACACTTTGCAATTATAATTTTGAATTGAAAAAAAAAAACAGGAAGTGGCCCTATATTTTCTAAAACAGAATTCATTACAATAAAATGGAATAGCTGATTTCTTTTAATTGTAAGACAAACTGAAATTATGTATGTGTGTGTTTGCCAGCTTGTGCTTCTTGGTTCCAAATACACCCTCTGACTCTTTTTTTCTCACATTGAAGATAGACTCTATTTTCCCATGTCAGCTGGCACATGTCAAGTTTGGTCAATAGAGGGTGCAGGAGGAATACTGAAAGACTAAAACAAAAAAGAACCTCCTTTCTTGCTTCAGAAGTTTCTGATAGGCTGCTAACCCAGGTGAAGCATCTCCTGGCTATTTTCTGGGCCACATGGGCCAAATAACTCATATGTAATCACAACTGGGTTAGTTACTTGGCCACATGGGCCATGACTAAGGGCCAAATCAGACTATTGTTACTTAGACAGAGAGCTTATTTTCATAGCAGGGTGTTTTCTGTGGATGGACATCACCTTTAAGTGTCTGGTGTGATGGAGGTACCCTGACACACAGTACCGTAATTTCACATTGCACATTGTCTCTATTTGACCCAAAGCTGCATTCCTATAATCATTAGAAACATGCACAGAAGTTAATAATTCAAGCATTGTTTTTGACATTCAAAAATATTGTTTCCAATCATTTGCAGGAAACAACAGAATCACTATCAAGTACTAAATAAATTAAGACAGCTACATTCAGGTTTCTATCTTTTTGGGAGGATAAAACTTCCTTAGCAACAGGGAGAAGTCAATAACATTATTAGTAGTATATAAATATGAATTATGGTTATGGGAAAATATGAAGCTGAAGTACTATCAGTACTGAAATTGCTACAGAGTTTTACTAAAGTAAATTCTCTTTAGAAATCTATTATAACTCTAACTAGAACTTAACCACGTGGGTTACAAGATGTATACAAGGATTCTTTGGTCATGACTAAGGATGCATTTCTAGGAGAAATCACTAAAGAGGGAAAAGGTGTATATGGCAGAGAAGAAAAAGCTAGCAGGTGATTCAATTGCAAACAATATTATAGACATGTGTCTTCAGCCTGACACCTCAGAGCTCAGTCATATTAATTATGAAGAGATGAATCATCGACTGGGAACTTTGATTTGAGAAAGCTCCCGTCCAAGAACTTTGGACTTTCTGCCCATATGAACATAATAGCTGCAATAAATTGAGGTTGGATTTCCAAATGAAAACACAGTCAAGAAGAGAAGAAATGCAGATGTGAATGAGGCAGGCTGAGAATGGCTGGAATTACAAGCAGGAAACCCATGAGTATTGGCTGCTCAGGAGAAGAACCAACTGGCCTACCATTCTTAATGATTTTACTCACGTAATTGACAGAACTACTCCAAATCAGATGCAAAGTAGCACAGCTACGGAATCAAAGGAAAAAACAAACTAAGGTATGGCATGAGGAGGTGATTATCAGAGATGGTTTGGCACTCTACAAGTCAAGTCCTCTTTCGTAAAAAATAAACTTGTGGAAATGGCATGAACTGTTTAGGAATGAAAACTAATGGGAAACTTTGTATCACTGTAATAATTGCTATTATTATACATATGAAAACATTCTCCAGGGAATACTCAGGTCTGCTGCTTTGTAACAATGCCACCTTATATATTCACCTGAGGCACAAGTATGCTTTTAAATTGGATTTAGATTATTTCACTTTGATTCAATGCAAACTGAATTTCAATCATACACATTTTCTGACAAACATATAAACAATGAAAATAAAAGAGTGAACATCAATGATCCACTAATATGAAACATGTAGGAAACATGAAACAAAAAAAAGCTGCAATTCAAAGGAAATTTTGCAGCTGAGGAAACTATGATACGAAAAAATCTGCAGTCCACTGTTTCATAAAAGAAATGCGAGAATAATCAGGATGACTTTGCTATAACTTATTATGAGGTCTATTGGATTAAGGGAGGACCAAAGGTTAAGGGGCAGTAGTGTCTATGTTTGTTCCAGGTAATGAAACTCACTCATTTACAGAAAGTATATATTTGTCTGAAACAAAGCTCAGCTTAAAATGATATTCCAGGAATGTACAATATACATAAATGCCAAGAAGCTTATGCTATGGTATCTAATGTTTTGCTTCTGGCAAATTTTAGTCTATGTAAAGGAAAGGATGAAAACATAAATTGGATTTCACTCTTCTCCAAAGATTTGAAGACAAAGCAAGATTGATCAGTTAAGACAAATTAATCAGAAAAACTCACTCTCAGACTCACAAACATAAAATTAAAACACTTCAAGAAATAAAAGATAGAGTTTGAAAAGAGAAGAGATAAGAACAGCAAGTAGCAGGGTAGTGGTGGCACATGCCTTTAATCCCAGCCCTTGGGAGCCAGAGGCAGGTGGATAGGTGGATTTCTGAGTTCAAGGCCAGCCTGGTCTACAGAGTGAGTTCCAGGACAGCCAGCCAGAGATATACAGAGAAACCCTGCCCACAAATTCATAGCTAATTAAAATTTTCCCTTATATTACCTA
>NW_022196894.1:67987464-67991446 GCF_008632895.1 Mastomys coucha | reverse complement strand
AAAAAAAAACAAAACAAAACAAACAAACAAACAAACAAAAGAACAGCAAGTAGTTACATAAATGGGAAAGACATTGTCCTCCCTCTGTCTGTCTTCACTAAGTATTGATCCCACTCATTTCCTGTTAAAAAATGAACTAGTATAATAAACTGAACTAACTTTTGCATAATTATCAATGCCTGGAGTTTTACAAACACACACACATACTCACATACTTTCAGCATTCAAACAACATGGTAATTTTCCCAGATTTAACAGTCATTGTAACTCCTATCACCATACAGTTGTCCAGTTTAACTACTGGTTCTATTCACTATACACCAATTCACTACATATTTCTCAGGTCATGTTACAACACATATTAGAGTTTTATGTGATTGATTATATTGTATATGACATCATATAATTACTACTACTTAATTATTCATTCTATATACTGTTTCTCCTCAGAAGCTGTTTGGAATAGTAATGTAATAAATATTTTCAGAAATATTATTGGTGTATGATTCATTTTAGTGGGGATAAAATGCCCCATAGTGGAATTGCTGGAACAGGTTTTCAGAGTAGCTGGTTCTATCTATAGTTTCTATGGTGGTTTGAACAAGAATGACACCATAAGTTCATGTGTTTAAATGGTAGGTCTGTCACTGGTGGAGCGTTTTTGAAAGGATTAGAAGTTGTGTCCTTGTTGAAGGACATATGTCACTAGGGGTGGGCTTTGAAGGTTCACTAAAGTCTAGCCATACTCAGTATGTTCGTTGTCTCCTGCTTGTGGTTTGAGATATGAGATCTCAGTTGCTAAAGCCACTATGGCAATACTTTCAATCTGACATTGTGAACTAGAGCCCTCTGGAAACAAAAGACCAATTAATTAGACACAATCTTTAGTAAGTTGCCTTAGTTATGTTTTAATTCACCAAATAGAAAAGTAACTAATACAGATTTTGTCTATTTCTAAGGCTGTTTCCCACCAGTGAAAGATTAGTGTTCCAAAAATGTGGTTATATGAAAACACATATGTATTAAATTTCATGTAAAAAGCTGGACTACTGGAGCCAAAGACATGCATAAAGAACTTAGAACAGTTATGAAACTTTAGAGCTTAAATTCTTATTGTTTAGCGTTAGTTAGCATATTTTAGTGACTTCTAGAACTCAAAATTTTAATAATGTACGTAAAACCATGAACTCTTATCAGGATGAATAATATGGACATTCATTTGTATTACTGTTAATTTAGTCCTACGTCTAAAACTAATTACTAAATATTCAAAGACAATATATAAAAATACTGAGGCTGGGTGGTGGTGGCACATGCCTTTAATCCCAGCACTTTGGAGGCAGAGGCAGGTGAATTTCTGAGTTTGAGGTCAGCTTGGTCTACAGAGTGAGTTCCAGGACAGCCAGGGCTATACAGAGAAACCCTGTCTCGAAAAACCAAAAATAAATAAATAAATAAATAAATAAACAAATAAATAAATAAATAAAAATACATGTAGTTTATTCTACTTAATAAAGAAAAACAGTAAGTTTTATTGCTTTCAATTAATTCAGAGCTTTCTGCTCATGTTCACTTGACCTTATTGCTTTGGGCTTGGAACTATACAGTAACTTATGGAAAAGGAGGTCTGCTTTCCTGAAAGTGATGTAAAGCAAGAGAAGACAAAAGGGACTAGTGACTCAATTGTCTCATTAAGCCACATCTCATATAAAACAACTTACTCACTTGCATACTGCCCCACAGCCCAACAGTTCCACTGCCTCTCTGTGAACCAAATAGATCCTGGGAATATCGTTAAAACCCAAACTATCCAAGTACAGTTATCTTAGGTGGTGTGTGTGTGTGTATGTGCGTGTGCATGCGCATGCGTGCTCGAGTGTGAGTATCTAACGCAGAAAACTAGATAATATGAGATTTATGAGAATGCATATTATGCTCAAAGATACATAGTAAAATTCACAGCCATATAAGGACTAAAGAGGAATGTTGACTTATCTGTTCATTTTACTATCATTTTATATGACTGTTCATATTGCTGACAACTTAAATCTACATTTATCTTCTGTTTGATGAATTCATAAGAGAAAAAACAAGTTTAAAATGTGAGTCTCTCTCTCTCTTGCTCTGTGTGTGTGTGTGTGTGTGTTTATGTGTGTGTGTGCATGTGTGCATGTTGTGATGTGGTGTGATTTTTAAAAAAATGACCTGACCCTTAGCTACTGGATTTATAAAATCAAACAATGAACCCTACTTAGTGATTTAAGAGCCTATTATTTAGTTTTTTTCTAAGGTTAGGTAAAATATTTTTTCTTTTTCCTTTGCAGGGGTGAGAGGTGGCCTTTTTACTAATCTCCAAGAGCGCTTATGAATTAATTCAAACCTAGTAAAACCTTTTCACTTGAAAGAACAGAGGGTGTTATGTGATGGAACCTCTTTTAAAGAAGCAGAGCTTTTGAAGGCACTGCCCTCTCTTCACAAGCAAGTTATTTATTCTCAGGAAGAGAACATCAAAACTGCTTGATATTTTTCCCCCCTTCAGTGGTGGGGTAAGTGCTCTTTTATGTATTTTATTGTGAGAACCAATTTTCCAAAAACAGGTTAGTTTTCTGTAGTATTTTTTAAAATTATAGAGGTTAAAATTTTAAAACATTGTCTTGGAGAAAAAATTAAAGATATAGTAGAAATATATGAACCATCGAGGAAGTTCTAAATGAAAAATTCGGAGCATAAATTGAAACTTGCTGTTCAAATAAAAATTACAGACTGATTAAATGTGTCATTTTTAATCTATGTGTGAATTTTTACTAAAAAATACTTCAATAGAATTAAGAAGATTGCCCACTAGAGATTGACAGTGAGTCCCATTGTTTCAGACAACTCCCACACAGCTCATTGAAACAAGAGACTGTAACATTAAACTTGCCTGGGAGACCCCCAAGATGTTCAAGATGTTCAAGCCATAGGATATATGCTGAGGAATGCTGCCAACAGGGAGTGAACTAGCCCAGAAGAAAGAAGTTTGTTGCAGTCAACACAAATGAAAAAGGAGTGGAGATCTGAAAACTGCTTTGATGTCAGACATGGAGATGCAGAGTTTGGAGATTGCCTAGCTTATTTCCTATCTTGCTTTGGAGATTACATTTAAGTGCTTGAATGAATCTCAGAAGAAATTTTGGACTTTGGACTTTTAACGTTGTTGAAACTGCTATAGACTATGGGGGCTTTGGAAGTTGGATTAAATTTACTTTTTTATTATGCTACAGCTAAGTATGACCCTCTTAGAGTCATGTGTTTTAACAAGTCTATGGTGGTCAGAAAGTGGAATGTGATGGTTTATATGTGCTTGGCCCAGGGACTGGCAGTATTAGGAGGTGTGACCTGGTTGGAGTAGGTGTGTCACTGTGGGTGTGGGCTTTAAGACCCTCATCTTAGCTGCCTGGAAGCTAGTATCTGCTAGGAGCCTTCAGATGAAGATGTAGAACTCTCAGCTCTCCCTGCACCATGCCTGCCTAGATGCTTCCATGCTCCCACCTTGATGATAATGGACTGAACCTGCAAGCCAGTCCCAAATAAATGTTGTCCTTTATAAGACTTATCTTGGTCATAGTGTCTGTTCACAGCCACAAAACCCTAACCAATAGATGTGAGAGGGTAATATAAAGACTATGAAAAGAGAAACCTGGACACCAACCCAGCCACAAAACCTTCCACCTACAGTCTATTCTGCCTGCAAGATGTGCTGTGGCAATGGTGATTCAAACTTGTGGGAACTAGCCAATGGTTAGTTTAGCTTAAGACTCATGCCACAAGCAGAACCCATGTCCTACACTGCCTGGATGGATAGGAACAGGAGACTGGAAAGCCCAGAGACTGGCAAAAAACAAAAACAAAAACAAACATATAAAAATACCAAACAAGCCGGGCCGTGGTGGCGCACGCCTTTAATCCCAGCACTTGGGAGGCAGAGGCAGGTGGATTTCTG
>NW_022196894.1:67977189-67987131 GCF_008632895.1 Mastomys coucha | reverse complement strand
GTCATCAGCATAGAGGATTCCACTGGCATCAGATAGGAGCAAGTGCATAGACCCACCTCTGGACACTATACATAAAGAGAGCCTAAAATGGAGGTCTCCATGAGGTACGTCTCCTAGAAACTCAGGAATGAAGCTAAAGAAGGGAAAGAAATATGGTAGGAGTCAGAGGAGATCAAGGACATTAGAGAATATGGCCCACAAAATAAATTAATGGGTTAGCATGGGCTCAAAAAGACTCAACTGGTAACCTTGTGGCTTGCATGGGTCTGCACCAGGTCTTCGGCATATATGTTCTGGCTATTAGCTTAATTTTTGTGTGGGTTTTCTATCAGTAGGATTGGGTGTATCTCTGCCTCTTTTGCCTGCTCTTGGGACTCTTTTTTTCCTGTTGAGTGTGTTTCCTTACTCAGCTTCAAAAAGAGGAATTTCTCCTTGTCCTTTTGCATCTTGTTTTGTCCTGTTTTGGCTGTTGTCTGTTGGAGAGATGCTCTTTTCTGAAGAAGAAATGAAGGGAGAGCATACCTGGAGAAAAGAGGAGCGCAGGGAGGGGCCCCTAGGAGGAGTGGGTGGAGAGGAAGCTGTGTTCGGCCTCTCTTGATGAGAAAAGAATCTATTTTCAATTAAAAAAAAATTTATAAACGATATGTAGGCAAACTCATACTTCAAGAAATTTCTGAAATTTGGGGGTAGTTACTCTTCAGTGTGGCCTCTGAATGACGTTAAAGTTTCCACATGCCTAGTATAAAACTGAGAACACCATGGATCTTGTTAGGAGAGGGAGTTTATATATCTAAACTCAACCAAAGGTAAGTACCTTCTCTTTTCAACACTAGATGTAGCTTTACAGTTCTGTCGAGTGTTTTCAGCACTAAATCTGTACTCCTTCTAAAGCTGAAGGCATTACCATCTCCTGGGTATTCACTGTAATTGCATAAATGATTGCAGTATTAGTTGTAACCACACTAATATGTACTTGGTGATTCTTATGGGAAATCTTACTGTACTGAGCAAAGAAAGGTAAAATTCAAAACCTGTATTAAAACTTTTCTAACTTGTTCAATAAGTCTGTGAAGTGAAGGGAAAGGATTCCACAAGTTTTCAACACAAAAACACATCTAAGAAAATCAGAATATAAAAGGATCATTTTTTAATCCTAAGACATTTTCAGGTCATGTGAAAATTGTTTGTCAAATATAATTGTTCTCTGTCTGTTTTTAAAATCATGATGTTTGGCCTTGAAATGTATTTCACAATATAAAAATCGACAGTACACAGCAATTTATATGTAGATTCCAAAAGAGTGAAATGAGACCTAAAACCTAAAAGAAAGCATGAAAGACCACAATTTTAAAATGGAATACAAAGTATTTTGAGTTTTTAGAATTTACCTGGCAATGTTACTAGGAGAAATGAAGTATAGGATATATTAAATTTTCTAACCACTGCTCCAGGTAAGAGATTAAACTATCTTTTTTTTTATTATGGAATAAATAATTGCTTTGTAAATATACATTATTGCTGTGAAAATAATGCACTTCTATGCTAAATATCGTTTAAAGACTTACAAAGCACTTATGTATAAGTTTACATGTTGAGACATGCATAAACAGTGCTTATGTAAAATTTGGAGCTTGAAACAAAATTCTTTGTGACATATTTTTCTTAATAACTTTTCTGTTACTTAAGTAAAATACTATATCCAAGGAAACTTGGAAGAGAGATGTTTAATTTATGGCTTACAATTTCAGAGCATTGGATCTCACGCAGGACTAGAAAGGCATGGTAACAGAAAGAGCTGAGAGCTTACATCTTGATCCACAAGTTGGAGACAGAGAGAGAAAATTAATGGGATGGTTGGATTCTTTTGAAACATCAAAGCCTGCCTCTAAGGACACATCTCCTCCAACAAGACTACAACTCTTAATTCTTCCCAAACAATTCCACCAACTCTTGACCAAACATTCAAATGTATGATCCTATGGGGAACCATTGTAATTCAAACCATAATAATAATGACATCTTCAGATTCTGTTATAATATTACCCTAAGTAACATAGTCAGCAAATGGTAGACCCACATACAAACATAATCCATCAGAGAATAACCTGTGTGTATCGTTCAGTATAATAGGGAAGAAAAAAAAAACAGTCTCAAAATTATCATTCAAAACGGCATTAGATGCAAGAAGAAACAGAATATTCTCACTTGGAACCTAAGCAATGAACATTAAAAGGTAGTTTAGAGATTCCCACTGCTCAAATGTCCCTTGAGCAGAAAAGGGTCACCTTTTTTCTTCCAATTTAGTAACATTAGCTGCAACCTAAAGTGATTAAACAGATATAGGCAAGTGAGGTACATGAGAACGTTAAGCAATCCACTGGATGAGACTTCATAAGGAGAGAGCTTTACAGATTAATTACCTCTCCTGGGGATAGACACTAATCTCAAAGGAATTTAGACACCCAAATATATCACAAAGTAGGTTCATAACTTTTTAAATTGTAGTGATTTTCTTCATTATCCAAAGATCAGTTAAATGGAAGAACATCAGAAGAAGAAAAAAATAGAAACTAGAAACATTTTTCTGTTTGTTTGTTGTTTGATTGTTTGTTTTGTGAAAGGATATATTCAGCAAGCCTTCTATTTAATCCTCTCTTAAGGTAATGCTCTGAAGGGCTACATGGGAGTCCTAGGCAATGAATTCTAAATGTGCGCTGGTTTCAAAGCAGTGCATGGAGTTTACAACACCCATCATGTTCAATGTTAGATGTTCTCGTTTCTACTGGATCACGAGTCGAGTAACATGACCCACTCCAAAATCATCTAGAGATATTTACTCATTATCTTTGCCAGCTAGCCAAAACAAAAGAAATCCATCATTTGGAAGAAATGTCTGAAAATAAGGCATCCAAAGATGTACGAACAGTTTCACAGTTAATAAGATTGTGTAAAATGACTCTGGTAATGGTCAAATGAAGTGTTTAGCTTACAGTGATAATACCACAGAACGATGGGCTTCAAAATGATATGAGAAATGTTAACACAGAGATCTGTCAACTGCTGAGCAAGGTCTGGCATATTCATGACATAAGAGGTTTCTCCATTTTACACACAGAATATGATGCATATAAAGTGGGTAAAAACTTAATAATGTGAAGCAGATTGGATGTTTTTCCTAACTGATCTGGGGACAGAGCGCCCAGAACACTGCAGAGGGTATACATAGCAAAATCTCCCAAAGAAACTATATTTTTAAAGCAAAGAAACTGGAAGATAGAATCTTTTCACCTACTGGAGGAAGAGGAATGTAGGTTGCTTGTTATGTTTCAGTGTTTCATTTTCTTCTTTCCTTAAATAGCTACAGTTTAGCTTTTCAGTTCCATCAACAAAGACACTTAAAACATTCATTAGAAAAATGAATCATTCATTTATTGCTGGTAAGAATGCAAAATAGTGCAATGTCTCTGGAACACTGTACATTAAGTTCTTCTGAAACTATGCAGCCACTTCCCACACAACAAGACGGCAGCTCTTGGGTAGCCATCCCACAATACTGAAAACATATGTTCACACACAACATGTATACAAATATTCATTACAGCTTTATTCTTAGTTGTCTTACACTGTGAGCAACCAAAACATTCCTCTAATGATAAACCTGCATACATATAAACTATGTGTACCACTCCATAATGAAAATGGGGAAAGAGGAAGGACAAATATGGCAACCTATATAGAATAAAGACCATTCTGCTTAATGAAAAAGCCCACCCTAAATTATAATTATACACATCATATAACTGAATTGTATTGACAAATTTCAGAGGTAGAGAGTAGATTAGGGTTTATTACAGGTTAGAAGACTGCAATGGGGCTTAGTCAAAGTACTTTTCATAAATAGTAAATGCCATGTGCTTGCAAATAGAATTGACCTACATTTTCAGTGTTAAGGTTGCCAAACCTAAGTGTGACAGTAATCAGTTGAAGTTCATTAAACACTGCCCTGCCCCACGGGGCATTCAACAGGGACCTAGGACAGGGGAGAGAGACTGAGGCAGGACAAGAGACAGGAAGAATGAGAGCAAGACAGGTGTCTGATCAAGCTCTGAAAACTTTACTTCAGGGATGGCAATATAAGTAGAAACAAGAGGAGGCATCAAGGAGGGGGAGAAGAGCCGTGAGGGCTTTCTGAAGGCCAGGCTGCAATCTTCAGTCTCTGGAACCAGTGGCCACAGTGTCCTCCACACCCACACATTCTTACTGTTAGACTACACATGTTCTTTCAGGGCTGTATGTATAAGCTAGTAAATTTCCACAAGGCCATAGTTAAGGCCATGGCTCCCTGCAAAACACATTAATGCATATAAGGAATAAAGATTCAATAGTTTTAGAAAGATCTATTAGTTCCCTAATATCGTGATATAAGATTTTATTAGGGGCAATAGAATATGAAGAAGAGCACATCTCTGCATATGATTTCTTGTGTCTCTGTGTGAATGTTTCTCAAAATACAAAAAAGTAAATACTAATATACAACAGAAAGTCTCAGAAAAATCCTGTCTTGACATGAATATTTTATTTACACTCTGAGCCATGTGTTGGCTCATTGTAGAGACTTGGCTGGATGTGTTTTCTGCCACTCTTTCTTTTCTTCCTTTCTTCCTTCCTTCCTTCCTTCTTTCTTCCTTTCCTTTTCTTTTACTGAAAATAGATTTTTATATAATATATTCTGATTACTGTTTTTACTCCCCATAATCAATTCATAAGCAACCAAATCAAAATATGATTAGAAATGAAACAAATAATTTTCTTCTCCATACATCTGCATGTGTTTTCCAATATCTTTCTTTAGTTCTTAGAAACACTAGTCACATAAGACTGTTTCCAATTTCATCATATTTGTTCTTTCCTGATTTTTTTGTTACTTCATTGATTTACTTGCATTGTCTGTTGCTTTGTTATATTTAATTTATTATATAAATCCCCAAATAAGAACAAAGCCAGAAGACACAAGTACCTTAAATTCCAAACCTACCTCAAAGCTAAAGCAATAATGTACCATGAAGGCAACAGTATAAAAACAGGAAATTGAACCCATGGAATAGAATAATGAGTCTTGAAATTTATCCATTCATTTATGCCTAGTCAATTATTGACAGAATACTTGGTTTTATTTAATGAGAAAATGGCATCATCTTCAATAGATGCAAGTTTCCAGAAATAAAATAAAAAATGTTAATTGCTACTTCAAAATATAGACAAAAATTAATTAAAAATTAATACATGATAAATATAAAAGGTACTATGAAAAAATTATTTTAAGAAAACAAAAATTAATTTTATAGCTTGGAATTTGGTATAGATTTTTATACATGCTATCAAAAGTACAAGCAATAATCAAAATTATAAATGGGATTTCACCAAGATTTTCAGAGAAATAAGCATGAGAAACAAAGACCAAGAAAAAAGGACTTAAAAAATAGGGTATGAATTTTATATCCCTCTTAGCTAAAGGACTCTAACACAGCAAGAACAATAAAATATAGAAAAAATAAAATAGAGATAATAAGAAAAATTATCCTTAGAAAACAAACAGACAAGTACAAGGACATGAATAGCAATATATATATATATATATATATCCCAAAGCTACAAGACACTACTCTCACTCACTAGTCAGGTAACTATAACTAAAACCAAACAAAGAAAATAATGTGAGTCAGAATCTGAGGAAATTGAAAACACACACATTACTAGTATACTGAGTCATCATAATGATAAGCTTTATCCTCTGCCTTGTTACCAAGACAGAATTTTTTAAAACATAACAGTTTGCTGGTTACTCAAAAAAAAGTTATTCACAACAGTCAAGCATAGAAATTACCAATTGTTTATGCACAGGAGGAAATATAGAGGCAAAGTGTGGATCAGAGACTGAAGGAAAGGCCATCCAGAGACTGCCCCACCTGGGGATCCATCCCATATACAGTCACCAAACCCAGACACCATTGTGGATACTGGAAAGTGCTTGTTGATGGAAGCCTGATATGGTTGTCTCCTGAGAGGCTCTGCCAGAGCCTGACAAATATAGAGGAGAATGCTCACAGGCAAGCATTGGACTGAGCATGGGGTCCCCAATGGAGGAGTTGGAGAAGGGACTGAAGGAGCTGAGGGGGGTTGCAGCTCCATGGAGAGATCAACAGTGTCAACAGGCAAGACCCCCCCAACCCAGAGCTCCCAGGGATTAGACCACCAACCAAAGAATAAACAAGGAGGATGGCCTTGTTGGACATCAGTGGGAGGAGAGACCCTTGGGCCTGAGGGTGTGTGATGCCCAAGTGTAGGGGAATGCCAGGGAGGGAAGATGGGAGTGGGTGGGCGGGTTAGAGGGGGAGCACCCTCATAGAGGCAAGAGGGGGATGGGATAGGAGTTTTCTGAAGGAGAACCATGGAAAAGAGAAAACATTTGAAATGTACACTAAGAAAATATCCAATAAAAAACTTACCAGTTTTTCTGTTAAAAAAAAAAGAAAAAAGAAATTATCAATTGTTAAGGAAATTACCAAAGATAGAAAGAATAGGTTACCAGGGATGTGGAAGAATAGACGAAAGACTCATTATGAATCTTCTTGTAGGGGCAATGAAGAAATTTTAGAAATAATGATGATAATTGCATAATGGTGTATGTATAATGTCACTGAATTGTAAGCATAAAATGAATAAAATAACAAACAGCACTTTATTCAGAGTGTGTGCACATGAAGTAGGTTTCTGTGACAGGAACTGGCAAATCTCCTGGAAATGGAATCAAAGTACCCAATAGGAGAGCTTGGAATCCAACTCTGGCTGAGAGCTCTATGTGCGCATCATCACAGGGTCATCTCTTCAACCCATTCATTAAGCCTTGTTTCTCATAGTGGTTTGGGACTGATTTTCTCTATAACTTTAGTTATACACCAAAATATGTGAATTATATTGTATGGAGTTTTAAAGTAATATATACCATAAATTGAGAAGTGTTTTAAAATTATGGCATAGACCAATCAGACAAAAAACTGACAAGCTTCAGGAGGTCTGGAAAGTGTTTTCTTGGTACACTTTTGTTGGTTTGCTTGCTTTCCAATTTAAATGAGCAGAGTGGATTGCCCTACCATTTAAAAATAGTTTCAAATAATTTAAGGAAAAGCATTTCATGCCTTGGTACTTTGAATAGATACTTAGTTTATGACCACAATTATAGAAAGTGCACCCATATAGCATATGAAAATAAAACAAGAATATTAAGTACTTCATCAAGTTGAAGAAATTTTGTGACTTCTCTAGCAGAGCAGACTGACTCAGACCAAAACAAGTGGCTGCCCCAGCCCATCATCATATAGAATCATATAACCCTCACTTTGTCTTGGGTTCACTTCTGTTCTCCTTATAAGATAATAGCCATTGGTCCTCAGGATTTTGTCATTAATCATTTCTGAAGTTATGCCACTAAAATTTTTAGTAATTTTCCTAAAATTGAAGAAGTGCTCTATTTTTTCCATGATGATAAAACTGCAGCTATCGTCTTTATTCTGTTTCTTCCTAAAGATTCATGAGGCACATTATCTGCAACTATTTCTGATTTTCCATATTAAGAGTATTCATTTTTCTCCCAATGTATTTTTAATAAGTCCAATAGTGAGGAACATTGCAATTTCAGTTCCTTCAAAGTATGTAACGTGAGTAGCCGCTATGCCTGTCATAATTGCCTCTAAGACTGCAAGAATTTTAACTGACTAGGAGTCTGCTCCTAGCAACTTTCAAGACAGCTCCTTTTCCAGAGACTGTTTCAGAGTTGTCTTTCAAATACTCTAACTTACCCTGACTAGTCTCACTATTATGCAGAATTCTTCTGTAACTTGCACCTTGGGCTTGGTTTCATTAAACATATCAGTAAATGCAAAAGTTCACACCACCACACTACATTCTCACTTACCATGATTTCTGAGCTCTGAATACCACAGGCAAACTTTTCTAACTCAGAATTTCTCTAAAACCATATATGTTCCATTCAGTGGCATATGGAAATATCAATTTCATCGTTGAGCTCACAATAACCATGTGAAATAAGATTTGTAGTTGTAGGTATAAGCTTGAATGATCGCTAGTAAGTTTGTTATCTTTATGGAAATCTCACTGGGAAGAAAACTCATGTGTATGCCTTTCTGGTGCCTAGCATTGCTTTCATAGGAAATATTGTTAACCAAGCTGAAGCTCTTGTGCACTGTGATTTATTATATTTCATACATGGCTTTTGCCATTACAATCTAACGGTAATAGAACCAGAGTTATCTGCATGCACTAAAGGCCTCTTAATATTTTTCTCTGTCTCCTAAGGCAGTGGCCTATTACAATATACTTGCGTCTTACATTTGAAACCTTTTAAGTTAAGCATTACATATTCATTGGTTGTAAATTATCTGTATCCACTTCAAATAATATGGAAAAATCTTATGGTTCCTCTTAGCACCTTAATATATCTTCCTTCTCCCTAGAATCAGGCTAAATGGTGGTGTATGAGTAGAAACAATGTCTAGCTTTATGGGGAATTTTTGCATTTATCATACATGGTCACAGATTCATAATAGCACTATAGCGGTAAAGGTAACATAAACCAAAGTTTATTGGAAACGTAAAAACAGAGATGCATCCAAGTGTGTGCCTCTTTTGTCTTGGTGTTGACTAGAAAAGATATGTATGTAGAACACAGGCTGGTTTCTCTGTGCTTAGCTTCTACTATCAGGTTGGTTTCCTTCTGATCCGATTCAAAATTGCTGTGCCAATGGCTTGTTAAATGGCCAAAATCAACAAAAGCAATATGCCTCAGACCTTTGCAATTTCTTCTCTCTTCAGTATATCCCTTGACCTTTGGTAGGTTATTTAATATTTCTTTTCAGGAAAAATTATGGATTTGGGGTGAAGGTGATTCTTGAATAAATGCCAGGGAGGTCTCCTGGTAGAAGGACAAACAACAAGGCACACTTTAAGATGGCTTTGAGAAGATGGTGACTTTTCCATCCATTTCTAAAATAGGAAATCTGAACTGGTCATTTACCATTAGGGGTCTGTGGTATACATGTCAATATGAAGTGTTTCACTGCTCTTTGTTTATAATCTTGGCTATAAGCTCATGTAAAAGAGAAAAGACAGATCTTCAAGAATGCCCAGATTTCGTTAGCTATACAGATGATGTTGGTTTTATGAAGGCCCACTTGGCAATTTTGGCCTTGATTTTTCTGTAAATAGAGTGCTATTCAAAAAGACCTTCCTACACCCATATCCGTGGGATAGTGCCTATGTTTTGTTGTTTTTGTTTTGTTTTGTTTTGTTTTTCTTCTTTCTAGCAGTTTCAATGTTTCAGGCTTTACATTTTGGCCTTTGATTCACTTGAAATTATTGGTTATACAAGATGATAGATACAGTTTTAATAATAACATTTGCAGGCTAGTGAAGTGAACTCAAAAGATTATATAAGCGAAGTGACCCAAACTCAGAAAGAAATATCTCAAGTTCTTTTTTATCTGAGGTTCATAGCTACAAATCTCAGTATGTGACCACATATTAAGTACATAACCTGAAGTAACTTTAAAAACTAAGAAGGTAGAAACAGACTTTTTCAATGGAAGAAGATGGGAGTGGAAAGAAAACAGAGAGTGTAGTTGCAAAATGTAAGTAATCTGAAAGATAAAATGGGCAATATATGGGAAGCCTATAAATGGGGTGAGAGATAAATATAGAAGCAAAGAAGGTAAAATAACTGTATATATATACATATATATATGAAAAATCATAAGGAATCATACTATTAGCTACTTAAAATAGCTATAATACATGTAAGTTTGTATATAAATACACCTGTACATATATTTTAATTGAAATTTTTATTTTATTTTATTTTTTCCACTT
>NW_022196894.1:67941726-67977178 GCF_008632895.1 Mastomys coucha | reverse complement strand
TGCTCACCATCCCACCCCCTCCTGCTTACTGGCCCTGGCATTCCCCTACAATGGGGCATAGAACCTTCCTAGGGCCAAGGTCCTCTCCTCCCATTGATGACTGACTAGGTCATCCTCTGCTATACATATGCTACTGGAGCCATTAGTCCCACCATGTGTACTCTTTGGTTGGTGGTTTAGTCCCTGGGAGCTCTGAGGGTACTAGTTAGTTCATATTGTTGTTCATCCTAAGCTGCTGCAAACCCTTCAGAACCTTGGTCCTTTTTCTAACTCCTTTATTGGGGACCATGTACTCAGTCCAATGGATGGCTGTGAGCCTCTACTTCTGTATTAGTCAGGCACTGTCAGAGCCTCTCAGGAGACAGCTATATCATGCTCCTGTCAGTCAGCACTTGCTGACATCCACAATAGTGTCTGGGTTTGATGATTGAATATGGAAAGGATTCCCTGGTAGAGCAGTCTCTGGATTGTCCTTCTTTCAGTCTCTGCTCCATAGTTTGTCTCTGCAACTCCTTAGATGGGTATTTTGTTCCCCCTTCTAAGAAGGAACGAAGCATCCACACTTTGATCTTCCTTATTCTTGAGTTTCTTGTGGTTTGTGTATTGTATTTTGGGTATTCTGAGCTTCTGGGCTAATATCCACTTATTGGAGAGTACATGCCATGTGTGTTCTTATGTGATTGGGTTACCTCACTCAGGATGATATTATCCAGATCCATCCATTTCCCTAAGAATTTCATAAATTCATTCTTTTTAATAGCTGAGTAGTATTCCATTGTGTAGATGTACCACATTTTCTGTATCCATTTCTCTGTTGAGGGACATTTGGGTTGTATCCAGTTTCTAGCTATTATAAATAAGGCTGCTATGAACATAGTGGAGCATGTGTCCTTATTACATGTTGGAGAATTTTCTGGGTATATGGCCAAGAGTGGTATAGCTGGGACCTCTGGTAGAACTATGTCCAATTTCCTGAGAAACTGCCAAACTGATTTCCAGAGTGGTTGTACCAGCTTGCAATTCCACCAGCAATGAAGGAGTGTTCCTCTTTTTCCACAACCTCTCCAACATCTGCTGTTACCTGAGATTTTATCCTAGCCATTCTGGCTGGTGTGAGGTGGAATCTCAGGTTTGTTCTGATTTGCATTTCCCTGATGACTAAGGATGTTGAACATTTCTTTAGGTACTTCTCAGCCATTCAGTATTCATCAGTTAAGAATTCTTTGTTTAGCTCTGTACCCCATTTTTAAATAGGGTTATTTGGTTCTCTGGAGACTAACTTCTTGAGTTCTTTGTATATATTGGATATTAACCCTCTATCAGATATAGGATTGGTAAAGATCTTTTCCCGGTCTGTTGGTTGCCGTTTTGTCCTATTAACAATGCCCTTTGCCTTACAGAAGCTTTGAAATTTTATGAGTGTCCCATTTGTCAATTCTTGATCTTAGAGCATGAGCTATTGGCGTTCTGTTCAGGAAATTTTCCCCTGTGCCTAATTTCAGATAGAAACTGGAGATCTGAAACTTACATTTAGTGGACTGTGGATGTGTCTAAGGCAATATTGCATTATTATCTCCCATCGATGGCTATATGGCAATGCCTTATTGAGTCACCTATGCTTAAATGTCATATATTTTAGTGAGGAGAGGTTTGTCAAGGACATCACTCTCCAAAGTCACTAACATTCTGGAATGTTAAGCCTTCATATATCATACTCTATGTCATTCTCAAGTTAGCAGACTTTTGGTGATAATTCCACAAAGCACTATAGAGTAAAAATATACCATATAGTTTGTTAAGTAAGGCCACCTTGATTTTTAAAATTATTATCATTAAAGATGTTCTAGAAAACCCAAAAATTACATAGGAGAAATCTTTGTGGTATCTGTTTGTTTAGTCATTTTGTTAAATGCAACATCACATTAACAAGAGTCCCCACTGCATAAGTTTTAATAGCCTGCTCAGTATCTTCCAATACCATTGATTAATGGCTTTTTAGTGAACCATTGATTTTAATAACAGATAACTTGTATAGTGTCCTGTATCCCCAGATGCTTAGATGAAAGGAACATATTTTCCCCATTACAATGAGGGGGTAACATTATTTTGATATTATTTCTACTAATAAGTTATTTTCTGAGTCATGCACTTGGCTACTAGAAATTGAACAAAAAGACAATTCATCGGATTGTCATGTACATGCACATGAACACATTTTAATTAAGAAATGGGATAGCATAGAACAAACCTAGTACATAGCTGTACTTTTCTCATTACAACGATTAGACAGTTAAAACATAAATTGCTAAAATTCACTTTAAATGTTACCATCTCAGTTTGCACATAGACACATTTTTATGGCTTGGTTTTTGTTTTGTTTTTGGTTTTGTCTTTTTGTTGTTGTTGTTTGTTTTCACTACAGAGGAAGCCAAATATATTTCATTATTAAAATGAATAAATAGATGGGATGGATTTCTAAGAAACTCATGTTACTGTTATTGATGTATTCAGATTCAGAATTCTTTCTGTGTTCCCTCTGCCCCCCATTAACATGTTTCTATCATGAGGGTTATTTCTAATCTCTTTTAAGATTCCTGATCCTCAAAAACAGTCAGTACACTCATCAAAGTTACTCTCTACAATCGTAGCATGCCTAACTCTACTTCTTAGACGTTTAACAGTGTGATATTTTCATAGTCCTCTGCCTTCTGTACACATCCATTCCTTGGTATCTCCTTAGTCCTTTTTACATCCTACTAGCCATTGATAATGTACTTCTTTCCTAAGGAATCCATCACTGTGAGGTTTTAATCAAGGATTTATTTTCCTGCTACAACGACAATAGGTGAATGTAACTGAGCAGTACTATCCCAGAGTAATCACCAATTTCATAAAGCCTGGGAAAACTGGTTCAGTGGTAAAATCTGAGCCAACAAAACATGCAGATTTCCCCCTTTTTCTTACCTTATTCTAGGGGATATTACAACTGAATTTTTACTATTTCTAATGAGCCAAAGCCCAAAATAGAGTATTGTGTGTTCATTCTTGGCTGAATATTGTTATATAGAATAATAATCAACCCAAATTATTAATTTAACAAAAATAAATATAGTATTTCCTAAGACAACTTGAAAGGAGAAAGATTAGCTAAATGAGAGGTTTACAGTCCATATGCATTTAATTATCTTTACCCCAGAGATGAATCAATGCTTCACAACAGAAAATAGCTTTTCCACTTGAGGACAGTGTGTCCGGCCTAAATTAGACTCCTACTCTACCAGAAAAACTGAGATGGTGAAGTCCGAATTTCTTTAGGACTGTGTTTAAAATGTTGGTTTCCAGATCCTGAACAAAATATTGCTAGGCTATAAAACTGGTGATATGTTTTTAAGAAGTTTACAGTTCAAAGCCACTGACAAGGGACTAATCTAAGAATTATTAATCTTGAAGAATTCCTAACCTAGGAGCCATTACTCTGGTCCAGAGTGGCCATCTTTTATTCAGAGGGACACTAAACTAGGAATCATTCTAAGAAACAATGTAGATAAACAGAAAGGTAACCAAGAAATGTGGTAATCAAATGCTTTCTTTGTATAGTAATTGAAATATAGGGCAGTGAAGGAAGACAAATAACAGACTGAAACAACTACCTTCTGCCACTAGTCATTCAATTGCAGAGCTTGTCATTTTCCTTCAAAGACTGTTAACAATGTGTTATTGGAAGAGAGAGTAGAAGGGAAGAGAGGGATTGAAAAGGTACCACCTCCTGTCCCTTGCCTCTCAGAGACCATTTAGTACACATTAATATGCTCTCTTTGACTGGTAGATGATCAGTATAATAGCTTCTCTATTGTAAGCAGTGGATGCCTTGCAGGGAATCCCCTTTCTATTAAGACTCCTAAATTAAATTACTCTTTAAAAAAATAAATATTTTGAGTTATAAAATTTCTTTAAAATGAATGAGAACAAAAGTCTGAGGTTTCTTGATTCTCAATAAGATTTTTACAAGGTGAGAATTTGAAGAGGTAGGCTTGTTCCCGACCATGATCAAGAGTGCCAGGCCTAGGTCAGAAGGCATTTGGATAGAGTCATCAGAATAAGTAGGAAAACAAAAGTAACAGGCACTTACACAATTTCAAGATGTAGAAAAAGAAACATTTGCTATCCTTCACTCTCCTCTCCCTCTTCCTTATATTTATCATTTTCAATGAAACCAAATGATAAATTAAGCATTTTTAACCCTAAATTTATTTTATATTATAAAAGAAATCTTGTCACTGTGTCCAAAATACCTGATCAGAACAACTTAATGAAGGGAACATTTTTCCTTGTTCACTGTGGCTTTGATGGTGATGTGTTCATAGAGATATGTGTATGTGTGTATGTACATATTCAGGCAAGATGACAATGTCATTGAGTTTCTTCTTTAGTCACTCCATACCTACATTTTTTGAGGCAAGGTCTCTAACTTAACCTAGGTCCTAATAGGTGAGCTAGATTAGCTGATCAGTAAACCCCAATTATCCTCCTGCCTCTGTCTTCCCAGATCTGGGTTTAATCCCATTGTGCCCACGGGAGCAGGGGACTGAAGTCACTTCCTCATTTTTGCATGGCAGTCTCTTTTTCAACTGAGCTATCTCCCTAGACTGGGATCACTATTCAAGAGAGACTTCAGCCATCCATGCTGAAGAAGGCCTGGTGCAAACCTGCATTGTTTCCACTGCTGCTGACGCATGAGGCAATATCTTGTTCTTCATAACATAATAGACCAAGAATAGAGAGAACAGGCCTAACACCAAGTGGACATAATTTTCAAAGGCCTGCCAGTAACTTTGGAACATTTAAGAGGTGGCTTCAAAGTCTTCAAACATAATTGGGGGACTGAACATTCATAATATTATTCTCTAGGTGGGAGAGGGTTCAGTATATAACATTAACATTTGCTTTGTCTTATCCAAAACAAAATAATGAGATAGTTACCCTCCACTTTACCATTTAGAAAAGTTCATTAACCTCACCAACATATATCTCAAATATATTTTGCCATACTATACTACTTGGATTTATGTATTTATGAACATAAAAACATCATTATGCAATATGACCATTATGCTATTATTTATTTTAATTACATCTTTCCAGCAAAAGTTTTCTTATACTCCATGAAAAATTATGATCACCAATTATTAAAGTTACTACTACAAGGCAAAATAAGTTTTCAATGACTCAGGTCATTTCTCATCTAATCTAGCTTTTAAACAAAATATATGTTCTTTAAGAAATAAACAAACTGACCTCATGTTTGTATCAGCATTGTCTGTACTGCAGACACTGGCTCAGAACTGACCCTAAAATACATGTGCAAAATGAATGAAAGTATACACTATGGATGTATGATTGAACTGCAAAAAACTCATAACTTTCCTGTAATTCTGTAAAGAGCAAAATAAATATTTCCCCTGAGGAGTCAAAGTACCAAAGCTAAACTGAATTAACTCCACTGGACCACTGAGGGAATGAACCAGACCAACCCTACTAGTTGGAAAATGCATGCAAGTGACCCGACATCGAGAATCCTGTTATCATACTCATTTTGTTTCCTGATTTTTTCATTCTACAATATTGATTGATCTCCATCAGTTTTAGCCTTGAAATTTTAAAAACGGTGATATATAGACAAAGAGTTGGCTTTATAATATTTAGGTAGAGAACATTCATCAGTGTGAGCAGCTGTAGCTGAAAAGCATCAAGAAAAGGTAGTTCACAAATATTCAAGTATAGTTCTCAGCTCTAATGAAAATGAGACAATTAGAACTAAGGCTCTTGCTCACTTCAAGTCACAATTCATCACACTGTCAAAGACAATAAAATGCTACATCTCTAATCTTTCCTGTTAACCATAATGTAGGCCATGCAATTACATTGTTGCAGCAAATTGGCAAGAATTAAAGAAGGAATTAATGTGAATTTTTTTCTGTTCCAGTAAATGATATCATTCATATTTTAAATCTGATAAATATTAAGTGAATTAATGATAAATATATCTTATTAGGCACATTTTTATTCTTACAGTTTTAGTGACTTTTTAAAAGTATATATGCAAGCTGAAAATCAATTAGTGCCACTGAAGATAACAATTAAAAGTAACAATCAGTGAATATTTTAGGTGAAATAAAAAGTAGCAAAACAAATATTTTGCAACAAAAAATGATGGAGAATAGATTAATTCTATAACTTCTCAAAACACTTTGAGAATTTCTATTCCATAAATAGTAGGCCCATATGCACATAGAAGAGAAAGTTGTACCTGATATGAAGCTATCTAATTAAATGTAAAGCACATTTTCTAAATGACCTTTGAAAAACTCAGGTGTTAGCACTAGAACAAAATACAGAAAGGTAGAACACAGTCTTCCTCTGAAGGTACAAAAGTTAATTATGAACTTTTAAATACCAGGCTGTTATCTTTTAAGATAAGGAATAATGGTGTCCAATCTAAAGACATCTAAAAACAGCCATAGCTGTACAAGAAAAATCACAAGATATAATAATGACTTTGTATGCATGGTAAGAAAAAAGATCAGTTGTTCTACTTAAGAAATTTTAAGGATTTTTAGAACATATGTATCAGAAACACATTACAATGATCAAATAATAAACAATTATTGAGCACAGTCCCTCTAAGGCCTTCTCCTTTGTATATATGCGTGTTCGTTCCAAAATTCCTACTCCCTCAGAGATGAAACTGGTATTTACATAATAAATCAGACTATGAAAGGAAAAGAAAAATGGAGAACATTTTTTTCTCTTTTTAATTAATTATTTTATTTATTTACATTCTGGACATTTGCCCCAGTTCCCTCCCCCCATATTTCCTCACCCAATCCCCCCTCCCCCTTGCCTCCAAGGGGGTGCTCCTCCCATCTTCCCTGAGGCCTCAAGTTTCTCCAGGATTAGATGCTTCTTCTCTCACTGAGGCCAGAGAAGGCAGTCCTCTGCTATGGGTAGGGGTAGGCGGAGTTGTGGGGTAGGGGGAGATGGTCCTGTCTGTAAACACATCATATCATCAGTAATAGTGTCAGACCTTGGAGCCTCCCCTTGAGATGGATCCTAATTTGGACCAGTTATTGAACTGCCTTTCCTTCAGTCTCTTCTCCAGTTTTGTCCTGCAGTTCTTTTTGACAGGAACAATTCTAGATCAGAAATTTTGGCCGTGGGTTGGAAACCCCATCCCTCCTCTTGGGGCCCCGTCTATCTATCGGAAATGGTCTCTTCGAGTTCCCTCTCCCCACTGTTGGGCATTTTGGCTAAGGTCACCCCCGTTGATTCCTGAGAGTCTCTCACCTTCCAGGTTTCTCAGACTTTTCTAGATGGTTCCTTTGCCTCCCACCCCCAGAAGCTGCATATTTCCCTTCATTCTCCTGACTCTCTCGGCATTTACTTCCTTATATGCCTTGAAATTGCCTTGAAGTTTCCATCCTGCAACATGCCAATGGGAAGACTGGCTTTTCTTGTTTTGTTTGATGGCCTCATATAAATTCATTAAGTTTCACTGGTCAGTGTTACCTTCATCAGCATCATTTCTCCTTCCACTCTTTTTCTTACAGGAAACCAATGTGTATGAGGTGAGGAAGGGTTATAGAACCCAGGCTTTCTGCCCTGTATTCTCTCCTCTGGATGCTGGGCGCTGTCTGTATTCTCTCTTCTGTCTGCTTTTGCTATAAAAGGCAGTGAACGCAAGTCTTCCTCTGTTCCATTCTTCCTTAATTCTTGAGGCTATTCTTGATTTAGGCTTTGTTCTCATTTTAGTCTTGGGTATATGAGTAGATCGCTCTTCAGAGCTAACCAAGTACTCCCCTTCATTCTCAGAAGTCGGAACACATAGTAAGACGTTATTTGTGATGTTTTCTTGTCAAGGATTCAGATAATGAAATTCAGATTGGGAGGTGATTTATTTTGCATTTCTGAGAAAGACAATTTTTGTCATCTATAAACTCTGTCAAATTATTCAAGTGTGAAGACAAAATGGTGTTGGAGGAAATAGCAGGTCACATGAATAACTATGTGTGAACCTGTGTGTAGAGGTCACATTGTGTCTGTGTGGATTTATGGGTGTGGAGCCAGAGCTCACCAGCAGGCATCTTCCTCAGTTGTTCTCCATTTTATGTTTTGAGACAAAGTCTATCCCAGAACCTGTAGATTGTGTACTGGCTGAAGTACATAAAAATCAGCCCCCAGAACCATCTTCATTGTTAGGGTTACAGGCACAGACCTCATTAATCTTTAAATTCTAAGCATTAAGCTCATATCTCTGTGCTTGTGTAGCAATCACTGAATCACTTGAGTCATGTCCCCTACCCCAAACACTATTCATTTTAGTTAACACTGAAGTTTTCTATATCTGCTGTTCATTGTTAAGACATTGCATTCATTCTGTGGTGTATGGCCTCTGCTGTACTTTAGCTAAGTGTCAATTCATGTCTCTAAAATAGATATTGCATATGAATTGATGAGGATACAGCATCTGTATATCAAAATATAGCTAGACTATTATTTACTAGCTACTGGATACCAATATGTTATCTGGGGCTAAACAATAAAACCTATAAAATCAGAAAAATCTCGTGAAGTAGTGAAAGTAGAAAGAAAAGTTTTATAGGCTCCTACATTGTATTTTTTCCTAATAATATACCTGAGAATGTAGCTTCTGAAAGAAATGGTTTACTCTGCCTAAGGTTTTGAGAACTGGAGTGTATGCTGCAGAATAAAGCTTGGTGGAAGGTGTGGCTCACAGAGGTAAAAGTGGGATTCTGATGCAGTGGGTTTCATCTATAGCCAGGAAGCAGAGCTCCCATGAGGAAGAGAGCTGCTATAAAATCTCAAGTTCTACTTCTATAATCCTAATTCTGTCAGATGAACCCCATTTCTAAAAAGCGCACAAACACGAAAAATAGTGTTAGCACCTGAGAGCCTAGTGTTGAGACCTGAGTATATAGGAACATTTCACACCCCTATAATAATAACCTCACATTAAAACTTCATGACCACGGCTCTGAGGGTGGAAGCACTTTCATGCAAGTGTAAAAACCTGACTGACCCTGGGATTCCACAAGATGACAAGAAAGAACCCCCTCTCAAGAACTGCCCTCTGACCTGCTCATGGGGGACATTACACACACATGTGTACAAACACACAGAGAGATACACCCGAGTTTACCAATACAAAGTGGTCAGCCTTGAAGGCATACACACATACATAACAAAAACAGATTCAGAAAGTTGTATGTCTGTATTTTCACATCTGTATAAGTGCAGCAATAATGATCACAGAAAAAAGAAGCTATCAATTAGAGAGGAACTGAGGGAGGGGACAAGGGAAGAACTGGAGGACAGAAAGGAAAGAAGTGCTACAACTATATTTCAATTAAAATACTTTTAAATAAAATGTTTAAAAGCAATAACACTAAACTAATGGAAAATGTTAAACAAAACATTATGAAAATGAACTTTTGAGAATTGGTAGGCACCGAGGAAAGAGCACGAGAATAATGTGTGGATCTTAAGCCTTGTGAACAAAAGGAAGAAAGGAGAACTCCTCTTCATGTTGACTCGGATAAGAATTATGACGAACGTGTTGATTTCCCAAGGTAGAGGTCATTTTTGTAATGCTGTAGGTTCAACATGGGATCTGAGAAGGAGTGGGGGTGGTAAGAGCATCCACCTAGCTTCTGCACTTTTCTTTTTGTAAAAAATAAATAAATAAATAAATAAATAAATAAATAAATAAATAAATAAGTAAATTGTTGTAAAAATCTAAAGAATGTGGAGATGTGGGAAAGATGATGAATATCCTAAAACATCTTTAAATGATGTATAAAAAGATTCCCTGAATGAATTCCACATCTCTTTCAGCCTTCACGTGGGGGTTATGGAGTACGAGCAGTAATGGACCTGAACCACTTTGTCTTGCAATGCTTTTCCATTCAGATTTTGCATCAAGACTTCAGTACCTAAATGTCATTTTTTTTAAAGATTCCTGGGTGCTTTTTTTTTCTGTCAAGTACTTTAAATTATGATCTGCTCTCTTAAGCACCTGCTCACTTTGTAATACTCTTCAAAGTAGCTCATTGTTAAACACCCAAGTTAACTTAGATTTTCTTAACAGGTTAAACACTAACACTTAACTTCTAAAGTATATTAGCTACAAATTGAACATTAAGTAAAGAGCACTCAAGGCTATTTAAGGCTTTAGTGACTTCTTATAAAGGTATGTTATTTGCAATCAGATATGGTTTTATTAGCTATTATGGAAATAACTACAGAATAGCATTTCTAATTGGTGTCAGAAAATATTTCTCTTAGGTCAGGAGCTGAATCTAAGCAAAGGTTCAACTTAGAGTAAAAGGATCCTTAACCTTTGGGATGATTTTTGCCTTTAATATCTATCTAGGAGAAAGCAGGTCTCTGGAAGCCATGTTGCATTTACCTGGACCTTCCTATCAGTACTTTCGTTTCTGGCAGGTACCTGTCCATACACCTGAACAAGAACTGCTCCCGCTGCTGGGGTAAGTGGACATCTATTTCCGCGTTGGGCTCCTGACAGCAACTGCATTACCACTTACCTTTCTAATTCCCCACCCTGCTGCCCAGAGATGAGTTCTAAACGCCCCGGGCTCAAGGTGAAGAGATTGAAGCTAAGACGAAGAGTTATCCCAATTTCCAATGAATTTGTATTGTTAACAATTTAACTTTTCAAAGGATTTTGTGCTAAAGCAATCAACCCTCTGCTGGAGCTGGGCAGCACATGTGACTGAGATGGCTGAATCAATATGTGGAAACCTGACTGACAACTCGGGTAATTTGATGCAGGATTTGGGACAACAACTGGAGATAAATTACTTAACACAGTTGGGAACCAAAATTGTGTTCAGAAGGAGAGACATGTTTTCCTGAGGAGCAGTGAGGAGAATTGTACTGACAGGAAAGTGACAGACACAAACAAAACACTTATAGACATTATCCCATATGCAGCTGTGTGCATTCTGATAGTTATTTCTTGATTGTCTTTGTAGGGGATGTGTGCTAAATTATGTAAATCAACAACAGTATCAATGTTTTCTCTTACAATAACGTACCTATAGACAGTTAGGACTGAAGTATTAGGAAAACTATTCAATGGAGAGAAAACTGAAGTACATAAAACTCATATTTTGACTAAAACATGAACAAATACTTTTAGAATTCAACTTGAATTTTAATAACTTGAATTAGATTTTTTTCTTGAAGAATGTTTGAAACTTTAACAAATGTGTATTTTCGTTTTAACAACTTTAACTTACCTTGACTGTAAACTGATATCTCACTTTGTAAAAATACATTGTGCTTACTTTCTGTATCTCTTTCTCTTTCTCTCTGTCTCTGTCTCTCTGTCTCCTATGTCTCTAACTCTGTGCGTGTTTGTGTGTGTGTGTGTGTGTGTGTGTGTGTGTGTGTGTGTGTGTATATTCAAGTGTCATATCATTCCTGTGGATATCAGAGGACAACTTGTGAGATTTGGTGTCTCCCTTGTACTGTATAGGATCCAGAAATTGGAACTCGAGTTGCCATATTTAGTGACAAACACCTTTAGTGGCAAACACCTTTACCTACAGCATCTTCACATGGGCCTCTGAGTCTACTATTCTGTATAATCTGTCATTGTAGAACCCATGATTTATAGATTGAGTATCCTGATCAAGTCTAGAATTTGAGAGATGAACAGGCTAATGAGGACACAGAGAAAACCAAGCTTAATTACATTGATACTGTCATTATCTCTACCAATGAGGAGGAGATTTCTCACATGTATTGTGAGAAATGAGACTTTTGCTCTTTAGCGTTGCTTTAGTAAGGACTTAACAGAGAAAGACAAATGCCTTTCAAGGTTGGTAAACTTGCTTTATATCTCTAGAGTGGTTTCCTTTTTGGACAGAAAGTCTGCATACTTTTGAGAACAAACTTTTCTCAGGATGGTTAGTAGCTGTCATATTCATAGGATAAGAAGCAATTTGAGCTATGTCTGTCAAATACTGCTTCTCAGGCAGAAAGAAAGAAAAAAATCATGAGAAATGATGAGATTCATCTCTGATGGACTTGGGTAGTTACACATCCAAAGGTCTTATGTTGCTCTGCTTCTACTTTATAATTAAGAGTTATTACAATTGTATTTGTTCTTTGTCAACCTATATTGTATTTAGAAAATTGAGGTACACAAAACATTGCAATAAAGAATTTATAAGTCTCTAACTCAGGGGTAAAGCACTTGCCTTGTGCATGATAACTTATGTTCAAACTCCAGTAGTGACAAGGCAAACAAACAAAACCCAAGAGTTTATAAAACCTGAAAGGAGAATGACTATTCCAAAAACACATTCTGCTTATCCCAAATAAGCCTTCAAAATGGTGGTCAAGGAGAATGTATTATGTATGTATGTATGTATATATGTATGTATGTGTGTATGTATGTATGTATGTATGTATGTATTTTGTATGTATTTATATACATATATGAAAAGCATTGCCTAATACTGGGAGCAGTTGTGTCTCTGACTCTTTTGCCTGTTGTTGGGACTCTTTCCCTCCTATTGGGTTGTGTTTTTCAGCTTTAGTATTAAGGCTTATCCCTTGTCTTACTGTATTTTGTTTTGTCAAATTTGGTTATTGTCTCTTGAAGGTCTGCTATTTTCTGAAGGGAAAATAGGGGTAGTGTATTTGAGAGAGGGGGTAGATATGAGGGAGCTGGGAGAGTAGAGAGAGAGAGAAAACTGTGGTCAGGATATATTATATGAGAGGTGAATCAATTTTTAATAAATAAAAGGAAAACAAAAGCATCATAGCAAACTAATCAATAGAATTGCATTAGTCAACTAGAATATCACATGGCATGGATCTCTCATGTTATATATTCCAGTTACAATCTATTAAGGATGGTTGGCTAGATTGCTCAGTGGTTAAAGGTGTCTGCCATCAACAATACTTACCTGAGTTCAGTCTTGACATGGTAGAGAGATTGAACTCCCATAAGTTGTCCTCTGACCACATATGTGCCCACACACATACATATACACAAATAAATCAATAAATAAATACAGGCAGGTGTGAATGATATCCAGAACCCGTCAGCCAAGCCTGGTAGGATTTTGCAGACCTACTTAATTTTTATTTTTTTTTCTCCACAATATAGGATTATTCAATTAACTATGATTGCATTCTATCTGTCTACAAGACTGTCTTGGCATATACTTCAAAGGCATGCCTAAAGGACATGCAAATGAGTTCTCTCCCTCTCTTATAGATAGGAAACAATCACTCCTAGTCTATGTTTGGCAGCCTGGGGCTAAGCACAGGTATGAAGTATGGAAAGAGGGATTATATAGGCTTGCATTTGTCTTTAATCTATGTTACTGGAGATAAGCAAAGCGGATGCATTAAAGCTTCGGGGAAAAGGTTTGCAGTTACAGAAAACAATACAGAAGCCAAGGCTTCTCTACCAGATCATCTGGATTTTCTCATTGTTTTTATATCAGGGAATACAATACTTATTCCAGGAACTGGGAGTGTTATAAATTAGTGTTTCTGAAAGTGATGATAGTCCTCAAACAAGGAACCAAAATCAACAAAAGTTCAAATTAGAAGGGTCACATAATCCATCATGAGAAAAATTTACCCATAGATCAAATTGTGCTCGGGTCTATGCTATACTGTGAACCAAAGGTAATTCTTTCTTGCTTTCTTCAATTTGGACTAGCGTTTTAATTCTGTAGATCACTGATCTATGGTTTGCCTACTCTGAAAAGGGAGACAATTTTCAATTGAGTTATCTTCTGTATGTGGTATCATAGAGCTCTTACTTGTTGTTTCAGGAATACAAACCCATTAGAGTTTTACTAAGGAAGACAGTAAATGCTGTCTCTTCCAAGCAATCAAAGATCACCAGGTAAGAAATAGTATCAGAATACTATTTGAATCAGTATTTCAAAATTTACTTAAGTCTATGCCTACAAACATGTTACTCTCAGCTCTAAGGTTACGACTTAATCAATGCAAGGGCTTTTTCTGACCATTTATTTTGAAGATTCCCCTTGGGATATAGCCTAGAGTCTGAAATCCTGAAGAGATCATACACCCCCATAGGAATAGATGTGGGAGAAGCTAAGGTCTGAAGGTTTGCAAAGGAATCTGGGGAGAAGGAAGTGGTTGGAGAGGGCCTAAGTTCCTCTGAGTAGTGACAGTGCGAATGAAAGCATGTTTGGTATCATCTACTAGTCTCCAAACGCATCCCTTTTGTGAAAAATGATTGTTTTTCCTCTGTTAACAGATTGATTCTGTGAAACCTTTTAAATTGTGCAAGACACTCCACAAGCATCTAGAGAACAAATAGTCCTGGATAGTCTAAATGTTTCTCTCCTATTTTTTTTATCTTGACTCTTATTTCTAACTCCCTTTGAAGGTTATTTTGCCTTTTAAAAGTAAGAAATAAAGATTTATGTCTAAAAGATATATTTTCAAAAAATCTTAAAATAGAAAGAAAAATCCAATTTTTTTAACATATGATTTTATGTAGTCCATGATAAATCTCTACCAGATCCTTCCTCATCCAGCATATAAAAGAACCATTTTGCTCTGTTTTGGACAAATTGCTTTTTACTCAGTTTTCAAAATAGTTACCCCTACCCCCTCCATGCCCCTCTGTATGACATGTCTGTATATACTTTTTAAAGGTATACTAAGATACTCATTGTATATCATTGGGCTGAACCTCAGTAGTTACTAAGGATTAAAAATACAGGTATAAGTAAAATTATTAATAGTTCAACATTTAATAAACATATTCTAAAGCAACTTCCTTCCAATAAGCAATAAAAGTTCATATTTTAATAGAATCTGTAATTCCATAAAATCTGGGAGTGGCAGAACCCAAGTGGGACTCAATCTATGGGGCTACTGCTGTTTCACCAAGAGGACAAATGATCAGGGTTGGGGGGAAACAACAACAACAACAAAAACAAAACAAAGCAAAACAAAAAACTGCTTACCCAAAGCATCCATGAGTATGTAAATGCTTTTGGAGTTTTTCCAAATATCTTAACCAAATATTCAAAGCATAACAAATATCCCCTGTAGCGCCACTGGAGCAAGCCGCAGTTACACATTATAAATGGAAGCCAAATCACACACTTATGTAAAATGCCCGGCATAGCAGAAGAACAAGTTATGTATTTAATAAACAATCTCAAGCTTCTACTGTACTGAGACCCACTTGTAATTTCTCTTGTAGGCTCTTTTCCCCTACACATACTGTTCATTTTTAAAGCTCTCTACAAGGCTTTTATAAAAATCAACTTAACCGATATACTATCACTTCAATTTTCTTTGCTCATTCCTTTGAAAAACTGTGCTCCCATTCACGAATATTTGTCATATCGAAAAGCATGAAATGTGTTTGCACGGCATTCCTGAAAGCATGCTTGCAACTTATGAAATATGTATGTTAAGGAAAGAAGCCCTCAGTATGTGTTTATATTCCACCAAGGCATGCTTTCTGTCTTTTCCAACCTGTAGATAGATTTACAAATGAAAGTCATTCATCTGTATTGCGCCTACCAAAAGAAGGCCATTACAGTTCCCCACAGTGACATTTCCTATCCATGATTCTGATTGCCTTAATGAAGTGGCCAAATGGGCATTTCTGTCAATTAAACATAAAGTTATCCATAAAAATTTGAACACCGGATAGGACACTTAATTGCAAAGCAGCCTCCTCTGAACCTCTGAAACAATAACAGGAAAGCAAATCAAAGCTGTTTGTTTAAAAATGAAACCCTCCACTGTTGCCTTCAGCAAATCTTTAGTAAGTTTCCTCTGAAGTAAATGCTTTACGGATGGTAAAGACACGTTGCTTTTCTTTAAATTGATAATTATCTAATACTGTTCCCTATTTCTCAATATGTTCTCATAAATCTAACTTTTAAACTGGCAGCCAAACTCATTGTTCTCTTTCAGGCAGGGAATATTACACTGATAATTAATTTCTATATAGGATAATGTCCTAAGATTATTTTCCCCTGCAATCAACTTTGATTGAAAAGAAAAGGCACTGTTTTGCCAGTGTGTGCATATTGGCTCGGGTTTTCAGTGCATTTTAAATTTATTTTTAACTTGGGTTTCTGTTTGAGCCAAAAAAGATCATCTTCTTCCTACGGATTTTTCTCCTCTTTTGCTGATTAGCTATAGAATGAGTCGAAGCACCTGATGGGCCACATTAAGAAGGATGCTAAGCGGTTTACAAGTCTCAGTAATTAATGACTATTTTTATCACAAAGAATATAGACTGGCTCCTTCCATCTATCTGAAACTCAATGTAAGCCCCTATAAGCCTCAATGCGGCATAATTGGTGCAATAGAGCTGAAAATGAGATGGAGGGTATAATGCAGCTTCAGTAATCCTGCCTTCAGCAAAAATGGAACCGTAGAAGCCCTGGCAGCCTCCAACGTGGTTACCAAAGGTTTCAAGTCAGCCAGCTGTGTGCTGTTCCTACAGAAGCCCTCATCACTATTTATACCTTAAATACAGTTCAAACATTTTAAATAGTTATATTTATGGGAATGATGTACAGTAGCCAAACATTTGTTTCTCAGTCTTTTACTCGTAATTGGATGTTTTCTATAATTAAGGATTATTAAGGTTGTGGTCTGGTATCAGTTTTTATTATGACCATCCTGTGCTTATAATGTACTCTCAAATCTTTTGGGACAAACAACCTCGCTTTCTCGGTGTTGTTATTAAAAATCCCACTCTCCTGTAAATTATAATATGCTAATAATAGGTCTAGGAACTCAACTGGAGAATCAAAAAAAAAAAAAATCTTTGCATTCATGAAGCCATGCTAAGTGAGACCACAGTAAATGCTAGGTAATGTCTCACATTTGAGACCATTCCTTTCAGCAGCCTGGATAGCACCACAATGTTTAAGCCAACCATAATCAGAAATAAGTGCCCCTGGTAGGTTTATACAATATGGCTGAAAAGAATACACAGAACAAAAGCAAACAAAAAAAGGGGGCTGGGAATACCTTCCAAGAGCTTGAGACAAGTCAAGGATATTTCCAGCAGATGTTTAAATAGCATGTAAGCATTTCACTGTGTTCTTCTTTCTGGAGCTGGCACCATTCTCCATAAAAATAAAAGCCCACCTTCTTTAAAAGAAGGCTATGTTTGAAATTTACTAGAAGCTTGCCCCTTAGGTATTGTCTAACAGCTGCATGCTCCTCTGTGTTGCTATCAAAGTTAATAAGTCAGTCTAAAAACATCTCTTGGGCATATGGAAGATATTCAGAAACCAAGAGCCATTGACACAAACCAAATAGATTGACATTTACCAGATGTGATGGTTTGTATATACTTGGCCCAGAGAGTGGCACTATTAGAAGGTATGGTCATGTTGGAGTAGGTGTGGCCCTGTTGGAGTAGGTATGTCACTTTGGGCATGGGCTTAAAGACCCTCATCCTAGCTGACTGAAGCCAGACTTCTCCTGTTTGCCTTTGGAACAAGATGTAGAACTCTCAGTTCTTCCTTCACCATGCCAGCCTGGATGCTGTCATGTTCCTGCCTTGATGATACTGGATTGAACCTCTGAAGCTATAAGCCAGCCTCAAGTAAATGTTATCATTAGAATGGTTTTCCTTGGTCATGTTGCCTGTCCATAGCAGTAAAACCCTAAGATATCAGAGATGTGGTAAACTATCCTAGAATGTAGTAAACTCTAGTGAGGTAGGAAAATCAACTGTAGTTCTAACTATGTAATATTTTTAGATGGTGGAATTATATGCTAGAATGGGAGTCTAAACTAATATGCAGAAAAGATGGCTGTATGCAGCAGGATAGTCTTCTAAGTTGTCTATCCAGTTCTCAGCTACAAAAGTCTCTACTAGGGTGAATAATTTCACCAGGGGTCACTAATAAAGGTCTGTGAATAGCTCCAACTATTGACCAGAAGAAAATAACACAAAAGTCAAAGGGTTAAAACTCTTATAAGCAGAACACTCATCATAACAGGTTTCATATGCTGCGTTATTTTTCTTAGCTGTTCTCACAAGGTTAAATACTTTACTAATTAGATCATGCAGTTTCTTGTAACTTTTCTTTAGGCAAGCAGAATTCCATTCCCCCTAAACACAAAGTGCTAAAATTCAAATGCAACTGTACTGACTGGTTTTGTGTCAACTGGATACAAGCTGGAGTTATCACAGAGAAAGGAGCTTCAGGTGAGGAAATGCTTCCATGAGATCCAACTGTGGGGCATTTTCTCAATTAGTGATTAAGGGAGCAGGGCCCCTTGTGGGTGGTACCATCTCTGGGCTGGTAGTCTTTGGTTCTATAAGAAATCAGGCTGAGCAAGCCAGTAAGTAACATCCTTCATGGCCTCTGCATCAGCTTCTGCTTCCTGACCTGCTTGAGTTCAAGTCCTGACTTCCTTTTGTAATGAACAGCAGTGTGGAAGTGTAAGCTGAATAAACCCTTCCTCCCCAACTTTCTTCTTGGTCATGATATTTTGTGCAGGAATAGAAACCTTGACTAAGACAGCAGCATTTGCTGGGAATCCTTCAGCCAATCCAGAGGGAGAAACAAGTAATCAATTTTCAGACCATCACTCTCACTCCTCTCTAACTTCAACACCTCAGTCTCACACCCAGTTCTATAGCAGACCACCTGCTGCAGAGGGGAGTTTACTTTCCCCTCTGTCGCCATATTCAGGTTCACTCAGTTTTTCTCCTAACATCCCTCACCATTCCATCACTTGCAGCAGGGATGGAAGATGAGAGGTGGGGGCAGGAAGGTGTCTCAGCCTTCAACTCCCACAAGCACTTCCTGTGAACACTGAAAATGTTCCCACTATACAGCAGACTAATTGCTGTGACCTCTCCTCTCTTTCTGACCTCATTTTCAGAGAACTAAGTATCCCCTCAAATCACACCCTAATCTCCCCCCTCCTATTGACCACTATAGACCTCCTATGGACTCTTCTGGGCCACACCAGTTAGCTCATCTCTATCTCTATCTCTAAGTGTTACTTTCCAATACCAAGAAATACACTCTAGTCAGACTCCCCAATTTCTACAACTCTATACCTGCCTGGATCTCAGAAACATTTTTTTTAAAAGGCAACACAGGGCTAACACACTCTCCTATAAAACAGAGAGGCCAACAGAAATCAAGAAACAGAAAATCTGCCCAACAAAACAAGACCAGATATTACTACCTAGAAATAAAATTACTCCAAAACCAGATGCCTAGATAATAGTAAAAAAAAAAAAATTAGAATAGTTTGGCCATTTTTTTTTCTCCAGAAAGCCCAGGGACTCTACTACAGAAGGCCCTGAGAAATATAATAGAGATGAAACCCAAGACTAAGATTTCATAAAAGAATTTATCATTGCTAGAGGTCCTTAAGAGAAAATGAATAAATCCTTTAAAGAAATCCATGAAAACATGTACAAACAGCAACTGAAAGGAAGAAACAATTCAAGTCCTGAGAGTGGAAATGGAGTCAGTAAAGTAAACCCAAACAGATGGAAAACTGGAAAGGAAAAAGCTTAAAACCTCTAACAGGAAACTCAGAAGCAAAACACCAACAAAATGTAAGAGATGGAAGTGAGAATCTCAGGTACTAAAGATGAGACAGAAGAAATGAGTATCTAGTTCAAAGAAAATGCTAAATCAAAAAAAAAATATATAGGCACAAAACATCCAGAAAATCTGGGACATTGTGATTTTTTGCAAATAACAAATATAGAGGAAGGAGAAGAAATCCAGATCAAAGGCACAAAAAGTGTTTTCAACAAAATCTAGATGAAAATTTCCTCAACTTAAAGGAGGTTCCTCCATCACATCTCAGCTGAAGCCATGATTGGTTTAACTTGAAACTAATTCTCTTTTTTCTCTCACCACCATGAAGAAAAGTGTGAGAAAATATTCAACCCTGTTCTGGAAACTTAGGGGTCAAAATACCCCCACCCAACTGCATGATTTTCACTTTTGTTAAACTGCTTGCATTCTTTCCCACTGCAACTGCCAAGTAGGATGCAGTTTTTTGTGTTTTGTTACTTTTTTTTCTGTTTTCTTTGCCTTCAAAAGTTCCCTGGAAAATGAATTCAAGGCTTCTCTGTGAGAATTGTTACTTTCCAGACAGTCGTTGCCCAGCTTAATACAGACTCTCAATTTGGACTTTGGTCATGCTGAGTGGTCTTTGGGCCTCTAGCTCACAATAGGAGGTGCCTATGAAGGTACAAGAAGCATTCAGAACACCAAATAGACTGGATCAAAAAAGAAGCTATCCATGGTACATGATAATCAAAACACTAAACATAGTGTGATTGAAGTTGCAGGATTCTGCAAACAGATTTTCTAGGAGTAATTCTAAATTGCTAATTTTATGTCTCTGTAAGATACAGCTGTAGACATTTTTTAAATATAATTACTGATAGGGGAGTATCCAGCCCATTGCAGGATATTTTATCTCTGGGCTGATGGCCATGAGTTCCATAAGAAAGTGAGAGAGCCCTGACTTGAAACTTCCCACCAGGCTTTAGGGAAAGTCCCTGGATCACCCCTCAATGCCCAGCCAATTTCTGGCCACCTGGAGATGTGGAGGACACCAGAGTCCTTCTCCCTCCCCAGATAATTAATGTTAAGGTCACTGGAACCACCAATCATTGCATGCCTAGTTGCTGTTTCTGCCCTCAAAATTTGTATTAAAAAGCTTAGGAAAAGACCAGGCACAAAAGAACACCCACCAGCCCAGTAGTTCTGGTTCCTTCCGGTCTGTCTGGGCTGGTGTCCTGAGCAGACCTTGGACACAAACTCCACAGCCAGTCCACAACATCCAGAGGAAGCTCCACTCCCAGGCACTCTGACACACCCAGGATCAGACGTGAGGAGGACCCACCACTGGGAGTAACTGGGACTAGCGGGACTAAGTACACAGGAACTCTGCTAGCCCAGTGGTTCTGGTTCCTTCCAGTCTCTCTGTGCTGGTGTCCTGAGCAGACCTTGGGCACAAGCTCCATAGCCAGTCCCACAAGACACAGCAAGCCCCACTCCAAGGTGCTCTAACAAGCCCAGGATCACAGGATCCCAGAATCACAGGATCACAGAGACAGATTGTGGAGTTCTGACACAACCAGGATCACAGGAAGGACAGGCTGCAGTCAGATTTAGCAAGGGCAGGTAGCACTAGAGATAACCAGATGGTGGGGGGCAAGCTTGAGAAAATGAGCAACACAAACCAAGGTCACTTGGCATCATCAGAACTCAATTCTTTCACCATCGCAAGTCCTGGACACACCATTACACCGGAAATGCAAGATTCAGATATGAAATCACTTCTCATGGTGATGATACAGGACTTTAAGAAAGACATTAGTAGCACCCTCAAAAAAATACAGGAGAACACAGGTAAACAGCTAGAAGCCCTTCAAGAGGAAACACAAAAATCCCTTAAAGAAGTACAGAAAAACACAATTAAACAGGTGAGGGAAATGAGCAAAACCATCCAGAATCTAAAAATAAAAATAGAAACAATAAAGAAATCAGAAAGAGAGACAATCCTGGTGATATAAAACCTAGGAAAGAAATCAGAAGTCATAGATGCAAATGTCACCAACAGAATACAAGAGACAGAAGAGAGAATATCAGGTGCAGAAGACACTATAGAAAACAGTCAAAGAAAATGCAAAAAGCAAAAAGCTCCTAATCCAAAACATCCAGGAAGTCCAGTACGCAATGAGAAGACCAAACCTAAGGATAATTGGTATAGAAGAGAGTGAAGATTCCCAATATAATGGGCCAGTAAATATCTTCAATGAAATTATAGAAGAAAACTTCCCTAACCTAAAGAAAGAGCTGCCCATGAACATACAAGAAGCCTATAGAACTCCAAATAGACTGGACCAGAAAAGAAATTTCTCCTGTCACATAATAATAAAAACATCAAATGCACTAAACAAAGAAAGAATTTTAAAAGCAGTGAGGGAATAAGGTCAAGTAACATATAAAGGCAGGCCTATCAGAATTACACCAGACTTCTCACCAGAGACTATGAAAGTCAGAAGATCCTGGGCAGATGTCTACAGACCCTAAGAGAACAATGCCAGCCCAGGCTACTATACCCAGCAAAACTCTCAATTACCTTAGATGGAGGAAACAAGATATTCCATGACAAAACAAAATTTATACAATATCTTTCCACAAATCCAGCCCTACAAAGGATAATAGATGGAAAACATCAACATAAGGAGCAAAACTACACACTAGAAGAAGCAAGAAGGTAATCTTTAAACAAATCCACACAAATCTAATTCCACCTCTTACAACAAAACAACAGGAAGTGACAATTATTTTTTCTTAATATCTTAATATGAAAATTAATATTACAAACATATCCTAATCGATTGAAATCCAATCATATGAAGAATTAGAAATTTGTTGATTGTCATCCAATGGTCTTTCTAATTTGGTAGTTGGAGAAATAGGTCTAATATTGTACAATCTACATGCACTTTCATCTTGTTTGTGACAGTGTCTGGCTGAGTACAACATAAGGGTCTTGAAATCTTGCTTCTCCTATCTCAGCCTCTCTATTAGTAGTATTGTTTATTTCATGCTTTTACACTATATTATGATTTTCAGAACAGCTTATATATTTCAAAAGTATTTATATACTCAAAAGAAACATAGACGATTAACTAGGGAGGTGGCTTGTAAGAGAACAACAAAGAGTGAGACTGAATGCTTTGTTTGAAGTTTGTAACTTTTGTATCAAGTTTGAAGAAGAGGACTTCACAAGTTACTCTTTCTCTGAGATAAATGCTTTTCCAAATTATCACAGCCAATGAACCAGATTCTTACCCACACCTAATGTCTGTGCCACTCTCCAAGCAGAACCATTGTTCATTGAAACAGTTGGTGAATGACTTTACGGATAGACCATCTTAATAAATACACCATTTCTTAAGTGAATGTAACCTGTTCTCTGTGGGCTGAGAATAAAGCCACTCACTCAAGTCAAATAGCTTTTGTCATAGCAGGAAATCTGTATCCAAAAATCGTGCCTACAATTCATTCCTTGGAGCAGCAGAACTATCAACTCTCAGCTTAGCTATGATAGAGGTCAAATCCTTTGGTGATGTGAGGGTCATTGAAGTACAGCCTTATTACAATGAAAGCCAATGTCTAAAAATTGTTCTTATTTTGGGCTTGTACCACAGTAAGAGCCAAGATTTTAAACTCTACTAAATATAAAACAAACAAACAAACAAACAAAAAAACATTATATATTTATGTTCATTTAAGAAAATATTAGTAGTGATGTATTACTTTGAAATATACAGTTAATATGTTTGGAATTATTTAAAATTTATATTGATAAAAATGTATTTTCAGTATTGCTGTAGATGAGCATCTACATAAGACTGTTAAATTGATTGTTGTTTTATATCAAACAACTTTTATATTACTTTTTTATTGTTATAATATTTTATAAATTTTAAGGAATATGACAAAAAGATGTAGGTATTGAAGGGGTGGTCTCTAGGAGGAGTTTGGGTACAAAAGGGAAACAAGAATGTGATTTAATACTATTTACTTAAAATATGTTTTTAAATGTTAACAAATTCAGATAAATTGAAATCATGTAACTTTTCTCATCATAATGCAATAAAAGTTAAAAAGAAAAAAGAAAAACAAAGATTGGATAGCCTATTAAGGGGCTTGTATCTGGAGAAGAATGATCTTCTTGTATAGAGATACACACACACAAACACACCACACACATACACACACACACACACACACACACAGAGAGAGAGAGAGAGAGAGAGAGAGAGAGAGAGAAGTGATTCTGATGACAGCAATTAAGAGAATGGAGGGACAACTTGAGAAAGGACCATTCAACCCAAAACATCAAGAGATAAACTGGAGTAACATAACATTAAGAAAAAGAAAGAAAGAAAAAGGTGGCTGAATGTTCCACATTATAGGAAGGTCTATCTGCCTTTATGTCATAGAAGCTATTCAATTCCTAATGAGCTGTTTCCATAAATGTATGTGAATAGCTGCTCTGCATAAGCAGCACAGGACTCTTTCCTCTATTTTCTTATTTATGCCCACAGTTCTATGACATTCTTTAGGTAGTGTCCTGAAAATATTAATAATTCTTCAACCTCCTCCTAGTAAAAAATCAAATCATTCTATCTCAAACACCTACAGTCCTCTTAAGATTTTATTATAAATAATAATATAAAAATAAGCTCACTTTGTACTTCCCTTCATAGTAAATCATTCAACTCACAAGCAAGACACACTACATGATTGACACTGGCTATTCTGCCTAAGAATGTAGATAGTGTGGACCTTTATATGGTACTTTTGATTTATTGGTCATTCAAAAAAAAACTTTTTATCAAACATTGTCAATGACAGAAATATCTCCTTTATTGTTTCATTTTCTTTGAGTAACATGAGATGTTTGAAAATATTCATTTTTTGCTGCTTGGACCCCAGCATCTGATGCAAAATGATTTCCTCACTGGATAACCTTGGCTGCACATGACTCAGAGCAATTCTCCACATTCTCGATGGGATTTCCATAGTATTACATGGTTTTCTTGCTACAGTGCTATTGCATTAAAATAATAATACACCCATATAAGATTCAAGATAGAAAACTTTTTAAGGTAAGAAAATAAAATATTTTTCTCTGCCACTCTGAAATTTAATCTTTTCATGAATGTACTGTTATTTGTATTTAGAATACCTACACACTGTAGTTTCTCCTATTTTCATTCTACTCTCACATTTCCCATAAAGACACTTAGTTTTTTTTTTTTTTTTTACTTTATTATCTTTGCAGGAAAATTATAATCAATGGACATGAGTTAATGAACACAAATTTCTGTCCAAGTATTGGGAATAAAACATAAATTTTAAAAATTAAAATATTCTTGATTGGAGCAGATCATATATATATATATATATGTGTGTGTGTGTGTGTGTGTGTGTGTGTATGCACATAATTATGTACATGTACATGTATAGGTATATGATCAACAACTATTGATCTGGGGATATTGCTCAGCTGATGGAGGGTTACCCTAGGTTTGACCACCAGCACCAAACATATTGAACTTGATGGCACTGTAATCCCAACACTATAAGGTAAAGTTAGGAAGCTATCAGAAGTTCAAGGTCATCTTTGGCTTCCTAAAGGGTTTGAGGGCAGCCTGGACTACATAGGAATAGCGTCAATGTAATAAATAAATAAATGATAAGTAGTTATCCACTACTAAAAGTGTTGAGAAAAAGCAATGTATTTTTGTATCACTTATATCATAATGAGGATCCTTGGCTCAAGCAGAAGGCTAGAGAAAGGGCACACTGAGAATTCATGACTCTTAGTCCCAGCAAGATTTGTCTCAAGAGGAGTGCTGAGAGAAGGAATCATTACACTCAGTATATTTTTCATGCAGTACATAAAAATGAAATTAGTGAAGCATTGTCATATACAGACAATATCCATGGGCTCTAGCATCCTATGGAAGTGGCTTGAATGCCAGCTATGATATTTATTAGTTATGTAGTTTTTCAATGTTTTACTTAATGTGTATAGATGACTTTTCCTGCTTGTATGGACCAAGTGATTACATAAGGCCTGAGGAGGCCAGAAGAGTCAGATCCTTTGAAACTAGAGCTATCAAGTTGTGAGATCCATTATGTTGGTCCTGGGGCATGAACTAGATCCTCAGCAAGAACAGCAAGTACGCTTTACCACTGAGCCATTTCAGCAGCCTTTGTATGTGATTTTTATTGGTAAAATAAAATAGATCAATAGTATATAGATCAATAGTACATTTTTCATGGGACCAATGTAAGTACCGAGATAACTTTTTTAATAAAGTTACAATTATTAACATAAAGGAAACATATAAATTGATGTATATATTGTTATAAGAAAAAATTATTTTTATTACATTTATTTATGTGGGATGGGGTGGGTACATTAAGCCATAGCTTGTATGTAGAGGTTAAAGGGAATTGTGTAGAATTTATTTAGAAATGTCTTAGAGTGACTAGTCATGATTTTACTTTGACTGAAGAAGTATTTAAAACTATTTGATCATATCATGACCATATAACTTACTTACCAATCTTGCTACCAGTATATCAGGTATCTATTATTAATGTTAAGAAAAATAGAACTCAAAGGGTGTAAATCAATTCATTTTAAAGCCAAATGTGAGGGACCATGGCCTAAGAACACAAATTCATCTAAATCTTATATTCCAATGATTCTATGAAGTCTTTCTACTTAAAGAATGAAGAAAAACAGGAAGAAAAATATCTTCAAGCATTTTGGTGGATACACCAGGCTACAGAAAGGTGGGGAAGCCTCTACTATAGGCCTCTGATGTTATTTCATGACATACTTAATGTTGGAACAGTGGAAGCAAAGTGTACGTTCAGATGTACCAAAGTATTTAATAGTCACACAATCCTACTTCACACATTATAGTGGACAGTAAGTGTCTTTTCACACACCCAAGACAACAAATAAAATTTGCCTCTGGACCTGCCACACTCTAGCTCACAATCACTGGAATTTTACTTAGTCACTCAACTTTTGTAGAATATTCAGTGTAGATATGGGAGGATTCTTTCTTGAAACTTTAGTTCAGAGTATCATGCAGGTTTAATAGTGAAAAAGATTCATAATGAAACCCTGTTATATTGGAGCAGCAACCAAAAGAGAATTATATGGAATTCTATATAGAGATAGACCACATATATCACATATCAGGTACCATATATCATGTATTATATATTATATATCATGTATTTTATATATTACATAATATGCCATATATTATATTTTATATATTGCATATTTATGTGTATATATGTAGTCATTGTATATGTATTTATATAAACATATATATATTTGTTTATTTATATTTATGTTGCAGTCCAGCTGATCCAACAGTGGCTGACTACCAATACAAAGTCTGAGAATTCAGTAGTTGTTTAATCAACAGGACTTAATGTCTCAGCTGGTCTTCAATTTATACCTGAATCCCAAAGAAATAAGCTCTGATGCCAGTAAAGAATATAATTTCTATCAAGAAGGAGGTCAAGTAAAACTTTCCTTCTTATATATCCTATATATAGGCTGCCACTAGAATGTTTAGCCCAGATTAAAGGTGGATCTTCCCAGCTCAAAAGATGTGTGGATTAAAGGTGAGTCTTCCTATTTCAAGTGTTGTAATTTTAAAATTCCCTTACTGCTTAACCCCATTACATATGTTTTAGTTCATTCAGATGTAGTCAAGTTGACAATATCCATCACAAGAACCAAAATTGTATAGGCAAAACCCATTACATTTAAATATGAGAATTCATGAGAAATTATATAAATCTGAAACAATAAAAAATGTAGAAGCAAAAGGTACCAGAAAAATTGTAAACTACCAGCCAGGTTTATATCTTTGCACTTACAAAGTGAAGAAGGCCAGAATTCCTCTAGAGAACTGGTTCTCATCCTGTCACAACCGTTCTGCTCATCAAATGATCCTTCCACAAGGCTTGCTGAAGACCATTGGAAAACACAAATATTTACATTATGATGCATAACAGTAGCAACATTACAGTTATAAAATAGCAACAAAATTAATTTTATAGTTGGGGGTCACCACAACATGAGGAATTGTATCAACAAGTCATGTTAGGCAGGCTTAGAACCAGTCCTCTAACATATAATGTAATCAGAAACTTTTTTTTCTTCAGGAAAGACATGTCCAGTGTAGACACCACTCCTATTATCCATGACAGCAGGACCATCTAGGAGGTAAGACCTTCTTTTATGGCTTCAAACTTCACAGTATAATGTAGTCTGAATTGCAAAAGATCCATCACATCCAACCAAATGAATGAAGTTTTCATAACAGGTCTAATAGGGATTTGTTATAGACAAAACTAAAAGATCATGGTAACTTAAGAACAAAGCCAGCGTAGTTCATCTGTCAATGAGGTGAGCACTGTGCATCACTTTGTTTGCCCATTGATTCGTATCATCTCGGTTGCCAGTGATAAATATCATGAGGTGCTATATCTATGAAATTCTCCCAATCCTACTCACCACCATCTCTGCAATAGGAAAGACAGGTAATAAAAAACTGATTGGTTCTGAAACCTTTGAAGTACTCTATGGTAAGAGATGCGATGACCACTGACCTTGCTCCCCTTTCCCACCTGACAGAGCAGAGTATACAGAGTAGACCACAAGAATCCTATAACAACGTCCTACACCTCTACTGTCTTCCTCCACACCTACAAAAACCAAATGCTAGAAGTTATGGGTAAAAATACTGAAATATTCGTGTTTTGTGCTCCAAGTCACTCAAAAAGTGTGTCTTAAAGCTAAGATTGAACTTATCCTAATGCAGTGTTTTCTTTATATTTTCATTTCTTTTTGAAATTTAACATCATACCATGTATTTTTAGTCTGCCTTCCTGTTTTACATGGTTTTTCCATCTGTAGAAATATATTTCTCTAGACTTTATGTTTTTCTATTAAAACTACCATATAAATGAAATAGCAGTTCTTCAAATAAGATACTCACCATTGCTGAAAGGAAGTTTACATATATAGTTTAGAACAAATTAATGTAACAAGCTAATATTTTAAGGCCAACTAAAGAAATTTTAAATATGTAGTTTTTCTTAATATTGTAATTTTATTAAGGAAGATTCTAAAATGAGTTCAGTTCCCTATAGTGCTTCAAAATCATTAAAGAAAATTTTCATGGTATCAGTATTATATGTATTTTTGCATTATAATATCTTAAATAATTTGACATCTTCATAATTTATTCTTATACAAATATATTCTTACATTCATAATCCCCTGATTGTGACTTAGGAATGAAAGTTTAATAGAACTGTTATTATTATAACCTATAGTGTCCCTGAGATTTTCCATGGTCTTTCTTCTCCTAACATTCAAATTCAAAGACCTAGAAATTACTTTCAGAAAGACAAGAATTATTTTTTCAACCAGGGTTTCATATTTCACAATTTAAATACAGGGAATCTACATAAATATTTAAATGCTCTCTGACCTACTATTATCTTTGTGTTCATAGTATGAGAATCATCTATGAAAGAAATCAGAGGCTGAATTTAAATTGTAATTGCATATTGCATCTAATTTTGATGGTAAATTTTTTAAATGATAGGTTCATTTTCTTGTATAAGATAGATGTTAACTAAAATCAAGGTATGACCTATCCTGTCACATTTTAAGATTAATTTCTATGCTTGATGGTCTTTGTGATTGCTTCCTTCTGATATTAACCAATAAGTTTCCTCAATGTATACTCAGAATGGATGTCTATTTGCTAGCAGACTGCTATTATGAAAAGTTACATGAATATGATTCTGAAAATAATCCTGGTTAGTGAATGTGGATATACCAGGACCGTCTCGTGATGTCTTTACGGTATTCTAAATGAGTCTGAACTCACAGGCTTTTTAAGAATTTTGAATTCATATCCATTCCTGAATACTGCCTGCCAACTCCAATTTCTTTACTTCACAGGACTAATCTACTTTTAAGGAAGGGCATTAACTTACCAAAAAGGAAATGGTGTGCTTGTAATGACAAATGAACATGCCTCATCTCTTCTATTTGATAGAAAGGCACTTGTCCTATATAAATTGTGGATTCTTCTGTAAACATATTCTCTAACAATCTAGATAGAAGAACTGATGCCTGCCTGTGCAGATGGTACCAGGCTCTTATTGGGAAATGTATGCACTTAGTTTATATGTTTATATGAAAGCTTTGATATTTAACCTTCTGTCTAAACCTTAAATCAAGGCCCCAGGGCAAGGACAAATGTCTTCATCTTTTTAAATTTAAAAATCTGTTTCAAACTAGAGAAGAGAAATTAAACTCCCAGAATGATTTGAGTCTGTGAGCATAAAAATAGCCTTCTAGCATAGTATGCATTTATAACGAGAGTCATAATCTGACGGTCAGTCTCTCAAAATGAGAATGAGGATCAAAAAGAATTAGAGTAAGAATGTATGTCTGTAAAAAGACATCTATAAATCCCTATGCATGTAAAATAAAAGCCAAATGAACACAATTAAAATACAAGCTTATTCAAATACATCTCTATAGTCAGTCCTCCAACATGCACACAAATATACACATAAAAAAATACAATACAACCAAAATTATGCTATTTAGATTTTTAAAAGTAATTATAGGTCCTAACTCATACAGCAGCTAGGAAAATTATCATAGGTTGTAGCTACTGCCACCATAAGAATTGGTTTCAATTCAGCCTTTAATGAGATCAGCAATTTCTATTCATTTTCATGGTTACCTACTCCAGTAATGAAAAGGATTAATTTGAAGTTCCTAGAAATGCATCACCTAGCTCATGTTGGAGGGTAGCTAGTCTATGGGCCATAAATATAATTTTTTCAAGTGCTAGGTTGACTATTTCATTAAAACAGTTGTTTTAGTATTTCATACGCAAAGCCATTCAAGGATTGTTTAAAGCAGGATTTTAGTAAAGAATCTATTTGAAAAGGACCAGATGTCATAGAAGGTAATCATTATTTACTCAGAGGTACACTAGTCTGGGTGGATAAAAGCTTCTTTTGGGGGGACAAGAGGAAAATATTCTGAGTCCCATATCAAAGCTAGAAAATGCAAAGGCAGAAAACATACTTTATGACATGACTATTATTTAAAGCAAAAGATAATAATTATTTAACATATTTCCATATAAAACACCTATAATACACAAAGAGTGGGTTTAGATGTCTGGAAAGATATGTACACACTGTAGATTATCATTTATTCTGGTCTCATGAGCTCACCCTTGATGTTTAATGAACATTTTTGTTTGTTTATTTTTGTTTTTTGAGACAGGGTTTCTCTGTATAGCCCTGGCTGTTCTGGAACTCACTCTGTAGACCAGTCTGGCCTTGAACTTAGAAACCCGACTGCCTCTATCTCCCAAGTGCTGGGATTAAAGGCATTTGCCACCACTGCCCTGCATTTAATGAACATTTTTAATTCAATACCAAGTTCCATTAAAGTAGATTGTGTTGACAATGGCAGCCTAATGCTACTATATGAAAATGTGAGGGACACTGTAAAATGGACAGCAGGCTCCAGAGCACATGTGCTTCCAATTCCCTACAACCAGCCATACGTGACATTCCCTATAGAATATAAATGGTACACAAATAATGATGAAGCAAGTACTTCATCTCAATTTGACTAAATGGTGTAGAGAAGGGACAAAAGTGTTGTCACTTTTTTTTCTCATTAAAATAGGGACAACTGGCCTCTCAATGTCTTTCATTAATTAGCAGTGCTACAGGCTTCAGTTTTTCCAGATTTATTTTATGTATGAAGAGTTGATTAAAACTATGAAAGTTTACCATTAAAATTTCCTAAATTACCAAGAATTATTTATAAAACAGTGACAACGCACCTAATTTCTGAAAGTGGAAATCGTGCAGAACATGAGTAAGTATATATGTCTTTGAAAATGATTTCCAGAATCTGTTTTGAATGTTAACACAGTACTCATCATCTTTCAAGTGAATAATAACATATAATGACTCTTGGCCTTGCCACAGAAATCTTATCCTTAGACTGGTATCTTCTGTGACATCTGTAAACCAATGACAAGAGATCAGCAATAATGATGTAGCAAACAGCTCTCATCCATAATGCGCTGAGCCTGCTGAGGGTTCCTCCCCTGCAGCAGACAGGTAAACAGGGGCATTCATGAATGATATATAAGTTCTTCTGGTGGGCCAAACAAAGGCAGAATGCTTATCTTCCTAAGTACTTATAAATCTCATGCAGCATAGATACATAATGCCCTCAAAAGACAAAAACAAGAGTAAAAATGGAAGTTTAAATTGAAGTACCTCTTCCCTTATGGGGTTCTGTGAGTGACACTGTCCAATTTGAACATCTATGGTTGCTCTAGTGAATGTTATACAAATATCATTCAATAAACAAAGAATATTTAACTTATTTCTCTCTAGAATGTTTACGTACAAACTCATAGTAATTATTCTCAAATTTTCACCTTGCTGTTGAGTGAATATCATGTTAATCAAAGCCAACAGAAAGCACGTTGGTTTATCAACTTTTCTTAAGTAGCTAAGTTGTTTTGGGTATTGATTTAGGATATATATGCTATTCATGTTATAAGCTCTAGTCACTTTATTGACAATGAAGATTTAGAATTTTTAGAGATTGAAAAACCTGACATATCTAGCATCTAATCCATTTCCAATGTCCAAAAATATGGATCTAATATTAAGAGAACAGGCTAATGTAATATTTTAAGATATCTCTAAATTTAAAAAATATTACCTCAGCTACACTATGCATCAAGTAAATGAATCTTTCTGAGTAAATCACTCTATGCCTTCATGCACAAGAAAACAGCAGCACATTCTGCCCTTAAGTTCCAATGGAAAGGGAAGAAGATTCCCGTCACCACTTTAGTCCTCATACCAGCTGAGAACCAGTTAGTAAGAGAGCTGCTTTAAAAGAGAAAGGCATAAAAGGTTTATTTAATTATGTGTGAAGATCTTCATAAGAGAGTGAAGCTCAAAGAAATTGTCCAAACATCATGCTAGATTAGACTCACCAATCGCATGGATACTGCTAAGAGATATCAGGTGTAAGAGTAGGAAGATGCTAGGGAGAATGAGGATTACTTCAGAGTTCATTATTGAGAGCCAGCACTATGGTGGACCTGGGAGTGGCACTAATTAGGAGGTGTGGCCTTGTTAGAGGACCTGTGTCACAGTGGGGGTGGGCTTTGACATCTCTGTATTCAAGCTCCACCAAATGTGGAAAGAGAACCTCCTCCTGGCTCCCTGTGGAAGAGTCTCCTTTTTTGGATGCCTTCAGGTCATGATGTAGAATTCCATTTGCACACCATGACTGCTTGTATGCATGGTGTCATGCTTTCTGCCAAGGGACTGACCCTCTGAAACTGTAAGCCAGCCTCAACTAAATGCTGTCCTTTATAAAAGTTGTCTTAGTCAAGGTGTCTAGTCACAGGATTTGTGGTAGGCCTGACCATGCTTTGTTTGGAGAGATGTTGATTTTGGAACTTTGGAAAGCAATGAAATGCTTTAAGTTGGGCCTAATGGGTCATTACATTACTATGATGGTAATGGAAATCGTTGGTGCTAAGTGTGAGTTGAACTGTGGGGTTCAAGAGGTTTCAGAGGAAAAGAATGTTAGTATGTGACCTAGAGACTGTTTTTGTAATTTTGGTGAAGAGGGTTGCTTTTTGTCCTTGTCCACAGAGTCTGCCTGAGGTCAAAGTGAAGAAATTTAGATTAATTACATTAGCAAAAGAAATCTCAAAACAGCCTGGTATGCATTTTGTTGTGAGGTTACTAAAGTTAACTCTAATGAGTACTAGTGCTTTGATGAGAAAGAGTAAACTGAAAAAGTAAAAATACAAAATATATATTTTAAGTATTAAAGGGACAACAGGAAATGGAGTGGAACTAAATCCTGTGTTCAAGGATATTAAATGTAATTAAGGGAGTGGTGACCTAGGGGCAAAATCCCACCCAGCTAAACTTATTGTCTATGCTTTTGCAGTTGAACAAGGGATACTTATATCACATTACTCCTTCGTTTAACCTGGTTATTGTTATCATTTGGACATTTAATCTGGAATAACCTACAATCAGGAAATGGAGGGCACAACCATGTTGCAGCATTTTCTCTTTCTAATCACATTAGGGCAGTGACAGGCCTGTGTTTGGTCAGGAGTAGGAAGGCAGAGCTAGAAGTTGAGGAGTGAGGGAGGTCGGAGGTCAGGGAAGCAGGAGAGAAATCAACATAGAAGCAGAGGAACAGGAGGACGATCCAGACCACAAGTAGTTAAGATTTTCACAAGGTTAGAATAATTGTATTAAAACATTGTCTTTATCACTTGGCTCTAAAATTATTGTATTGGCATCTTGTAAATTGTGATCTTATTGATATATAAACCTGATTGGATAACTAAACCTTAAGAGTAATGTTTCTACCGGGTAACTAGGCGCTAGATGACTGATTGTTGAGTGTGTGGGGTGTTGCATGTAACCGAGATGATCGTGCTAGCTGGAAGAGAATAGCAGGAGCCTGCCAGGACACAGTGATGTGGCTGGTCAGTACAGGTACTAGAGCAGTAGCCGGCGGGACAGAAGAATATGAGGGGTGGTCTTTTTAAAATTTCCTGCAACACAGTTGTGATCCAGATAGTGAGCCAGAAGACATGATTCTGATTAGGATCTTGAGGCATAGTGGCCAGGAAATGGTTAGAACCAGGCTTGGTGGCACACACCATTTTTTTTTCCAGTTTAATAGAAATAATCTACTAACAAAAAGTTTACTGACCAAAAATAACACTAACGTTTCTGAGTGCTACCACAATAGCAAAAGAGTCTTTGTTTCTCTGCACCGTACAATAACAACACATTATATACATGTTCTAAGAGCCTGGTCTGTCCCTAGCTCTTCATTTTCCTGCTTTGCTATTCTGCTGTTGCCATTCTGCCAAGGCTTGCTGAGGATGCAACTGCTAACACAAATAGTGTTGCCAGTGCAGAATCTGCTGTTTGTCAATAAAATTCACACACTGAGCATTCACCAGCTCCTTTTGAAAGTGTTGGAGCAGCCAGATGGTGGTGGCGCACGCCTTTAATCCCAGCACTTGGGAGGCAAAAGCAGGCAGATTTCTGAGTTTGAGGCCAGCCTGGTCTACAGAGTGAGTTCCAGGACAGCCAGGACTACACAGAGAAACCCTGTCTTAAAAAACCAAAAGGAAGTGTTGGAGCAGTTCTAACATTGCAGTTCTAAACATATAAAGCAAAAGCTTTGCCTTTGAAGTAACCTCTTTGGGCAAGGAAATTAAGGTAATTTTAGGTGGGCTAAGCACTGCACAAATTCCAACTAAAACCAAAGTCAATGTCTAGCATCAACTGTCTTCATAGCAACAACCTAGGATAACAAGCAGGTAGGTGCAAGTGCTACCAATGCCACCCAACAGCAGGCTCCAATGGGTGGTACACACCTTCAATCCCAGATTCAGATCTCTGTATTCAAAGATAAGCTACAAAGCCAATTCCAGGACAACCAGTCTTAGGCAGTGAATGAAATCACTGAAAATTGAAAACTGGTGAAGATGTAATAGAACAAGGGAGAGCCAGGTTCCAGCCCCAGCAAGCAACAGAACTTGGCAGCTTTGGCCAGGTGGCTCCAGCTTTAGAGTCAAGAGGGTGGGTTGATGAGCAGGGGGAGGGGG
>NW_022196894.1:67907962-67941635 GCF_008632895.1 Mastomys coucha | reverse complement strand
AAAAAAGAAAGAGTAGATGTAGAACTCTAGCCCCTTCAGCAGCACCATGTCTGTTGGGATGCTGCCATGTTGCTCACTAATGGACTAAACCTCTGAAACTGTAAGCCAGCCCCAATTAAATGTTGTCCTTTATTAAAGTTGCCTTGGTCATGGTGTCTCTTCATATCAATGAAACCCTAACTAAGACATGTGCAACCAGTTACCTGCAGCAAAGTTTGTTTTCTAGACTTGCTATGAAAAGGAACTCTTTCCACAGGAGCATAGCATTCAGAATGCAGAGAAAATCTAGTGGCTCTTTCTAAGTCTAACATAAGTGGCAATAGTTTGAATTAATCAGCATGCTAATTTTGCAAAAATTCTTTTTTGACATAGGATATCATTGTGTAGTCCTCTGTTCTGAAATTTGAACATGAGACCAGGATGGCTTTGAACTCACAGATGCCTGCCTGCCTCTGTCTCCCAAGTTTGGGGATTAAAAATATGCCCCACCACTTTGGGCTCCAGTTTATATATGCTGAAAAGTCATGTATGAATATTATGCATATATATATGCACATATATATGTATATGTATATGTATGTATATATATATATATATATATATATATATGTATTTGTTTTTAGCTGTTGAGGACAGCAAGTATAAGAGCCAGTTTGATGTTAGATCAAGTGGCCATATGCAATATTCCTACTTTCCAGGACTATAAACTCAGGCTGTTGCTTTATAACTCTGATACTTAGTTTCCATCCATAAAATGGGATGAATAATTCATAGGGTAGCTATAAAGATTAAGTGAAGCAATATATGTGAAATGGCTAGTACATTGCAAGCACTCAATAAATATTAAATGTCAGTATATTTTATTTGTGCAGGTACAAAATAATTCAGAGAATGAATCAGTAAAAATTAAACTTTTCCATAGTTTCAGATATGAAACAAGTGCCAGTCACACTCCAGAAAATGGAGAACAAAAAGATTAGTAGAATTTGAAGATACAAATAATTGTTACTCACTACCATTAAATGCCCATAAATGATAAAGTTCACGTTCTTAATAGCTGGGGGTATAGTAGACTAACAGGCCATAACATTTGTTGTGGAACTCACTAAGTAAAGAGGCTGCTTATTTCCCACTTCAAGGCACCAACTTACATACATTTCACCTCTCAATTGGATACTATGTGCCGTGAAATAAGTCGGATGCTGAATGGCACAGCTGCATCTTCTCTTGTAAGTGTGCATGCTGTTTTAAAAATGGTGATCAAAACCTATAGTATGGATGGGGTAGTGGAAGGTACATAGAGACTACCTAACTAACAATCAAAATAGTTAACTAGAAGTGATACGTACTTGTGTTCTATAGAACAGTGGGGAGAGTCGTTATTAATAATAATCTTTTACGTATTTTAGGAACTAAGTAGGAAAACTCAATCAAAGTCTTCAAACAAATGTAACAATAATGAGATGAACCCATTACTCATGCTGATTTAATCATCACATACTATATGCATGTCTTGAAATAGTTCAATGCATCCCATTAATATCTATAATTATTGTATATTAATCAAAAAGTTTTAATTTAAGGAGATAAAAAGACTTGCTACTTTGATATGATCATTACACACAGTATAAATCTGTCAAATTATTGCATTATACTCTGTAAATTTGAACAATTAGAGTAATTAATAAGAGAAGAAAAAGGAACCCAGTGTCAACCCTTGCTTCATAAGTGTATGGAAAGAAAAACTGAATCAATCCAAGTCAGTGGATAAACTGAGTTTTTGTTGTCCTTAATCACATATTGTTCTCATACTCGTTGATTCAGCAGATGTATCTTGAGCACTTACAATATGCAAATTCAATGCTAATTAGTAATCATAAAGTTAATGAGAGAGCTTATACTGATGCATGCATTCACAAACAAGTACATATACTGACAATCAACTGAAAAACAAATATTGAATAAAATGAATAAAGTCAAGTAGATGTTGACAGGTAGATATGATGACAAAGGATATTGTAGGTTAAAAATAAATAGAAACAAATAAAAATAAATGTGAAGAAGAGAGCTGATATATCTTCTTGCTTTGTTCTACAAAATCCCAACATTTTATTAAGGCCTAATAAAAATTGTAAGCTAAATATCCACCCCCTTAATTATTTGTCCTTATTATGCCCTTTATTCTGCTTTAAGAAATTAGGAGATTGTTCAGATCAGGGAAAAAGGCTCAGCAAAATTAACACCCTAGGACTTCGTGTACTATTTTGCATCAGCAGTCACTGAAGTAGTTTGTTTTTGACTATAGCAAGTAAGGGATATTTAAGAGATGGAGTGGATCTCTAAAACTTCATATCAATGACTAAATGAAAACACAGACATGTAGAATTTTTTTTTTTTTGGTTTTTCAAGACAGGGTTTCTCTGTATAGCCCTGGCTGTCCTGGAAGTCACTCTGTAGACCAGGCTGGCCTTGAACTCAGAAATCCACCTGCCTCTGCCTCCCAAGTGCTGGGATTAAAGGTGTGTGCCACCACTGCCTGGCAACATGTAGAATCATTGAATAAGTGAACATCATATATTTGGGGGATAAATTTGTGCACAGCATAAATTTAGTATTTAGTACTCATAGCAATGTGACATCAAAAGTGAGTAGGTTGCATGTACAAGATTAAAACTGAAAAGACTAAGCTGGGCTGTGGTGGGGCACGCCTTCAATCCCAGCACTTGGGAGGCAGAGGCAGGTGGGTTTCTGAGTTCAAGGCCAGCCTGGTCTACAGAGTGACTCCCAGGACAGCCAGGGCCATATAGAGAAACCCTGTCTTAAAAAAAAACAAAAACCAACCCCCCCAAAAAAAACCACCACCACCACCAACAACAACAACAACAAACCCTGAAAATACCAGGGATTTAAAAGAGATTTTGAGCCATGACAGCTGTGAATTTTAAAAAGTAGCTTTAGCCTTTTATTTTTATTTTTTAAATAAAAGAAATCAAGGAACAACCTAATGCATGAGAAAGAAAGAAATTATGGCAGTAGAAAGCAGATCAAAAATAGAAATGATATAGAAGAACTTATTGTTAGACGATTCCAGAAACAAGCTAGAGAGAAAAGGGATGGAAGAGAACTGAGGAGCGGGAGATGGCACACTCACTCCTGTGCAATGCTTGCTGCACATGCGTGTGGAGCTGAGTTTGCATCTTCTGAACCCACATAAAAACCCAAATGAGGTTAACATCTTGCAGTACTAGTCCTGGGGACAGAGGCAGAAAGATGCTTGAGGCTAATGAGCCAGAGTTCTCTCCCTCTCTACCCCTCCCATGTCCTCTGCCTCTGCTTCTCCCTCTCCCTCTCTCTTCCTCTCCCTCTCTTCTCCCCTTTATTCTCTCTCCCTCTCCCCACATGCACACTGGGAAACATGTTTTCCATTTATAGCTTCTGTGGTTACTTAGTACCATCAAAATTTGTCTCAGGGAAGAATTCAAGCCGATATACCTAAACAATTTTTTTCTTCCATCATATCATGGAACAGAATCCATTTGAAGTGATGGACTAAGCAGCTTTTAAAAGAAAAGAGACTATTTGCAGGTAAGTCCACTGTAATTTTTGTATGGGCATCATTTAAACAAGAATTAAATATTTTGTCTTCCTTATCACTTTATAACAATTTTTAAAAGTTTATCATAATTAAAATCTCAAAATATCTAAAATGTATGCCAACTATCACAAACTAAAAAAAAAAAAAGTCACTGAATTAATTGAATTCATTCATTCATGTGGGGAGGGTGATGGAAATGCTATAACACATGTGTGGAAACCAGAGTATAATCTTAAGAAGTGACTTCCTTCTTTTCCACTTTTACATACTGTGGTGATGTGAATGGGAAGTGTTTTCCATGGGTTCAGACATTTGCTTGTTTTGTCCCTAACTGCGATTGCACTCTGGGGTAGTTTTGGGATTTGACCTTGCTGGAAAAGGGCATCACTGGGGGCGGGTGTTGAGACTTCCAGTTCGGTCTCTCTGCTTTGTGCTTGCCATCGGAGTGTTATCTCTCAGCTCTCTTTTCCTGCTGCTATGCCTTGAGCTGGCAGCTCTAGCTTCCTGCCAAGATGGATTCTTATTCCTTGGCAAGTGAAGGCCAAAATAAACTCTTTCTTCTATGAGTTCCTTGAAAAATGGTGTTTTAGCACACCGATGCACACAGGTTACTGGGAATGTAAGTAGGCAGGCTTGAGCATCTAGACCCCGTGCCTTTGAGCCACTTCACCATCCAGAATCCAGTCTTGACATAGGCTTTAAAAGCCCATAATCCATTGTGACAGCAGAGTTCTATATCTGTGAAGAAAAATTCATGTATCTGACATACTAAGTAGGCAATTGGCTTATGGATAGCCAAACAGTTTTGTTTTGGAATTTCTGGGTAATTGTGGCAGGTAGAAGTAAAACATGAGAATATTGAAACTATAGAGATGATTCAAGAATGCTTGCTTCACTTTCAGAAGATGCAGTTTCCCAGAACCTACATGGCAGTTAATACTGTCAGTAACTCGAATTCCGTGGTCTGATGTCCTTTTTGGCCTCTGCGGACACAAAGTAAACATGGATAACTTATACAAATGCAGGAAAAAAAATTTTTTTTCATCCACAAAAGCAAATAATAAGTTCATCTTTTTAAGTGAAAAATAGAGATCGCAATTTGTAGTAAGCATGCGATCAGTGTTTAGATTCATGCTTTTGAGGATAAGGAGCAATTCCCAATTAAAGGAGGACTTAGCAAATTGAGATTAAAGAGAATAAATATGTACTGATGAGGGTCTATGCCTATGTGTTGTTATATAATAACCAAGACAAGCATTTCTCTTAGCAACAAAAAGGTGAATATATTTCATGGTAGGATCAAGTTAGTAATCTGGAGTGAGTCTCCTCTTCTCATTTGGTGTAGTGACTCACTCGACTATCGATTGCTTTAGTCTCTCAAGAGAACAAGGGACTGTTCCTTCTATGCTAGCAACTTAGATACGAGTCATACACCAGTAAGTCCAATACATTCCTTGATGGCAAGAAAACCTAAGCACTCTCTACATATTTCCAACTTTATCAAAGAAAATTAAGATAATTTTTAAATTCAGTGTGGGTACCATATTAACATAGCTTACAAGTTTTACCAAATTAACATCATTTGTTATATGTGAATATACCTACCATATATATATATGTATATATATACATATAAATGTATATATGTATATATATACATATATATATGAAAAACATCCATTTTTTTTTAGAACAATCCTGACTTTTCATCTCAAACCAAAATATTGAAAAACTCACAGTCATAAATTTTACTTTAACAGAAAGTCATTAAAGTATACATGTAAGCCAATTTTTAAATAAGTTTTAACTGTAGCCAGCATTGTATATTAAACACCTTCCTAGCTATCCCACTAATAAAGTCTCAAAGCCTTTTGCGATGCAGGTCACAGACTGATTTCAGGGATGCATGGATAGGACCTAAAGGTTTTGTACACCAAGTGGTATAGATGGCTATCATCCTGTTACTTTGAACAGACAAGACTGGTTTTGTTTCTTGGTTTAAAGAAATGCACTGGGAAGAAGTGATTATTCACAGAAAAGAACCCACAAGGGTCCAAACTCCTTCACATAGATTCATAAGTCAACTACTGTATGAAAACTCATACATTTAACACACTATATAATACCTCCCAACCTCTGGGCAAACAACAAATGGGTTATTTAAACTCAACTTCTGCTTAAGGGAATACTTTCTTTAAAAGAACAGCTTTTACTGAGAGACAGAAAGAAAAAGAGGTCATAACTTCATAGTCCTGAGGTACTTACAGTACTGCCTGCTAGCTAGAGGCATCACGCTTCTCCTAATTGATGGATAAAAACTCAACAAAGAAGAGCCTGAGAGGAGTAGCACGGCCCCAGAAGGAACTGATATGATAGTTATAAATTGGAGTTTTCTGTAGAAAACACAAGAGTTATTAAGCTCGTGGTAATTGAGAATACTAGTAAATTATCTTACTGTAAACATCCTTGATTTTTCTGATGTAAAAATGTCCAGAAGATGAGATATGTACTAAGCAATTTTTATCTCATTATATACCAATACAACCAAGAAAATATACATATATTCCATGGCTTATTAAACTATGAGGCCTTTAGTTGTCTATGACTTTCTGATAAATTATCCTTATTTTTCTCATTTACATGAAAGTTGTATAATGGTTAGAGTTAGCTTCATCCTTACATGCTTCCTGCATCCCATTCTTCCATTGGATTACTTAACTAAAAAGTAGCAACCGTGTACCAAAGGCTCAAAACTCATGGAAGGCTTTTCTCCTGTGAATCTTCTGCAAGTTCTAGAGTATCTAATCTACTTAGGCATTCATCCTTGAAAAGATACAGGGTTCAAATCTTGACTCCTGTTTCTAGTTTTATCTATATCCTATCTCAAATGTGGGTTAGGTAGATCACTGTCTAAGTTAAATATGTCCTCCATTTTAGTTCTTAAATTTCATTATTTGCCAAGTTCTCTTGGTACTTCTTTCTACCTTCCCTGGTTTTTTTTTTTTTATAAAACTGTTACCTAATCAGAGCCCTCCTTATCTGATACTTGATGGGGACAGGAGCATGCTAAGCATTCAGGACTTATTTCCTTTTAAATTCTCACTCTATAGCACCTTACATGAACCTGCCTATTTTTTTCTATCACTAAATTGTCCTCTTAAAAGGAAACAAATCAATCTGCTGATAACATCATTTATTAAAATGCCTTGTCCAATTATCTCGAGTCTTCTATAATGTGTCCATACCTGATAGTGTCATCCCTTCTAATTTGCTTTGAAGTAACTGGGGAGTTTAATGCATGCATCTGCAAATTCATCACAAGTCATAGAGTTTAACCAGATTCTTTAAATTCTGGTCTGTGAACCAAATCTGTCCCAATGCCTAATTTAAGTCATACTATGAGCTGAAGATAAGGTAAAATGTATAACAATATATTTAATATTCAAACTTATATAAATAAAAATTTACACACCCATAAATAAGATTTATCTGACTGTAGCCATGCTTGCTTGACTATTGACTGCTTATGGCTGACTTCATACCACAGTGATAACCAAAACCAAGCAGTCTATTGTTTTGTTTCTCTGCTCTGAGTTTGATCATGAGCTCTGCCATCTTGCATCATGTTTTTATCAAAGCAACTGTGATAATCCATGGGACACTGTTCCAAAAAGTGTCTGTTAGAATTCTATTGGGAAGAACAGATTTGGCTTATCAGTCCATTTCCTTCTTGAAATTATAGAAGAGATAACATTGTGTGTTAGGTCTCTGTTGATGTAGCTTCCAAAAATTGATATCATCATGTATTAAAATGCCTTTTCTTCTTAGCCCAAGTCTTCCATAATGTATCCATACCTAACCCGATAGTATCATTCTTTCTAGTTTGCTTCTAAATAACTGAGGGTTTTAAATTTCTTCAATGGTACAGTTTTTTGTGAGCTGTCCATGCTGTGGGTGGAACACTTCAATGATGGTAACTTGCTTCAGGGACTAGTAGGTGGTAAAGTTGACTTTGAGTCACCCATGTACAGCCCTGTGAGTAACGTCAGCAAAGGTATTGACCAGAAATCTCTCATCTGTCTGTTAGTGTCCCATCTACAAGCAAATAAATATTTTCTCATGTATCCTCAGAAAAATAACAAAGCCCACAGGATTAAAGTATCAGTATCTGGCCTTTTACTGAAATTTTGACTGTTTCTGCTTTAAATATATTAAAGCAACTAATGATGAACATTCACTTAATTTGATAGAGGATAGATGAACATATATCTCAATAGATAGAAGTGAAGATAGCTGACACATAGATGTAAATAGATAGATGATAGATAGATATAGATAGAAAAATGATATATAGATGATACATAGATAGTTGATACATAGATAGATGATAGGTGTTTCTTCTAGTCAGAATAACAGACATTAGTCAAATTATCTTAGTATACTTAATTATTAACAATAAATATTGTTTTATTAAACTTATGAAAATATTTTTTAAAACCTGTTAGTGCTTTGGATTTAGTGGGAAACAGTAAGGAGATATGAAGAGATGAAGTGAGGATGTATACCTCAGGTACAAAAGAGAATTTAGCAGAAAAGGATAGGGGCAGTGAGGAATCACTTTTATAGAAATAGGTAGAGGAATTCAGAATCAGACATTATATGGAAGTATGGGAGTGGACATTGCCACACCAGCCATTTTCTGCAGGCTGTCTCTTGTCTCACTAAAAAGAAACAAAAATGCTAATTATTGCCTCTTACCTGTATGATTTAATTATATTATCAGACTATCTTCACACCATCTCTAATTAAAGCAATAAAATTATCCTAAGTTACAGTTGAGAAAAAAACAAACAAAAAATTTTGTAAGGAACAAACCTACCATTGGTAAGAAGCATGATTCTGAAGCCCATAATGTGAAGACCACACTGCCTGCCATTGCTTTTCAATTGTGTGCACTGCATTCAAAAGAATCTCTTTGGGGCGTTAAGAAGCCATGTGCTTTTAAAATTACTGTGTAATAGTGTCACATCAGAATGCAGCTCACCTCTTAAAGGCCTCAAAAGTTTCTTATAAAATGTAGGTGTTGATCTATACAGAGGATTCTCTTGTCTGTAAGAGCAGAGGAGACTCTGCTGGCATGGGAAAAAATACTTTGCTGGCATTTATTAAAGGCTGCAAATCATAATTAAACAGTATTCTAATAGTGAAGGTGTTCTGACAACCTATCAGGTCAGTTTCAGTTCTTTCTTCAGCATAACACTATAGTAAAGGTATAGTTAGCATCCATTTTTCTATCATAAATAATTGAAGTATAGAGATGTTTTAACCCAAGTTTCAGCCTGAGGCAAGCATAGGTTACAGAACATGCACCAAATGGTACAATTCTACATCCATTCTGTTAATTTCTTTGTTAGGCTGACAAAAACTTTGAGCATCTCAATCTGAGATACATTACCACAGGAATGTATGAGTAACGTGTTTCTCCAAAGAAAACAAGTTATTTTTCCTTGTTATGACAATAGTTTACATATATGGTGTGTGTGATTAAAATATAAATATGATTCTCAAAGACAAAGCAGTGTACCAACCTACTTAAGAAGCATACAGGTTCATGTATGTGCATGAGTACACATTCACAGTCAATACACCAGACAAAGGAAGTTATTTTGTAGTCACAAAGATCCCATGGAGGCTTCTCACCTTCCCAGTATGTAGGAAGTTTCCCAATGATCAGCTTTCTGCTCTAAGCTATAGAAGAGTAGCTTGAGGTTTGTGGCGTGTTCCTCCCTGGGCAGCACTTCCATCCATCTTTGTGTACCCACAGATCTTGGTATTGTTAATATAAAAGGTGTGCTATAGTTAGTATGCTGTGGATAGTGCTTAATGAACAAATAGCCTGGAGTAGCCTTGGTTCATGTAGTCCCCAAGCACTGATGAACAGAGATTGAGTTATCTCTTCAGCCTTATTACTGTCTTTAAGTCGATTTGAAGATATGAGGTCTGTGAATGAAGAGAAGAAGCTTCACTGCGGCTGGCACGACATTTGTCAGGGACCTGCTGTGGATATATTATCCACAGATGCACTGCCGTTCACAGAAGGAACACACTTCAAAAGACAAATGCTAGAATCACATTGTAATGTTTAGACACTCTTTTCTTGGAGGTCATTGTAAGGACAGCAAGTAATTACAACATATCACGGGGCTCTTAATTACAGAGGTGCATATTATCTCTACTCAATGGGGTCATTTTTATATTACAGCAATTTCTCATCTCTAAGAAACACTTTGCCTTGCATCAGAATTCTGAAACCTGAAATCGTATGTAAATGTGTCCATTTAACAAGGTGATGCCCTCCCTTAAATATTGCTCTTAACACTAAGATACAATGTAAACATGAGGCTCCCTTTAAAGGAAAAAAAAAGGGGTTGATTTTTACCATAGCTTGGAGGGGATACAGTAAGAACGATAATAATAATAGAATAACAATAAACCTTTTCTGTATTTTCTACTGCTGTGAACACGAAGCACCTTTGCCCAGGTCGTTTGAGATGCCCACCACACCTTCCTGACAAATGAATACATTCCCTCAGAACGGCAGCACTCTAACATTATGTCTTGCTGCTACACCCAGCACGCTGTGACTTAGTGAGCACTTAAGATACATAACCTTCAACTCAGTTGCTTGGGAAGTTTTCCTTACATGGAGCTTCTCTTCTGATCCCATAATCTACATTTCAAAGCTCACTATCCTCTGTTTTTGGCATTGGTGAGCAGACAAGTGTGATACACTCATGAGAACATAATTCTGTTCTGGATAACTACTTGTACCGTGTCACCAGCTGTAGCAAGGATCATGGCCGAGATGTATATTAGAACGCCTTAATAAAATATTAAAATGACAAGTTTTTACCATAAAGACATATGTGTGTGCATGTATGTTTGAGTGCGTGTGTTTATATGTGTGTGTGAGTGTGTATGCGTGTGTTCACTTGCATGTTTGTGCAAACTATGGAATGGGATCTCAGCACTCATTTTAGATTGATGCCTTTTTCTTTCTTCACCAGGATAGTTTTTCTTCCCATAGCCCTACAGTTGTTTAACGTGAACATCTGCAGTACTCACCAGGAATACAAATAACCCTGACTGTCAATCTTGATAGTCAAAAAATTGTTAATCATTAAAAGCACCATGGTACATTTACCAGTCTCTAATGTATTGTTTTTCTGTCTCTCATACAGTGTGGAGAAATGTGTAAACCAGCTTGCCTAAAAGACCTCTGAGGATGTCGCAGCCAAAATGGCTGTCCACATAAAATTCGAAGCAACCTTGCATGCACTTAGAATTAAATGCTCAAAATTGTAAAGTGCCATGTGTACAGTCAGTAATAAGTAGAATATTCCCTTTTCCTGAGCTTCCGTTTTATTTAATAAACAAAAATAATCTGTACTTTAGAGAAAAATCAATCTGAAAGCACTTTCCTTATACTCCCCTTGACCTCTAGATGGCGAGCTTTAGCAAATTTTAAAGCTGGCCTGAATTCTCAGTTTCTTACTGCTGCTGTGTAATCCACCTAGTGAAATGATTTCCGGTTTAATAAGCTACTCAATTGTATCTGTGCGCTTATGGAACAACGCGTTAAAAAAAGAATTGTGATTTTTTTTCTAAAATTTAATCTTTTTCTTTGTGTTTGCCTAATTGTGACAAGATGGTGCCCCCATGTTCTCCTTCCCTGGCTCTTTAGGGTGCTAGACGGCCTGGAAAAGTTTTACATGAAAGGTGATTTCAACTGCCTTTTTAAAATCAGCTATTCCCTTTAATTATAAAGATTAGTTCCAGCTTTTGTTAAAGGATTTTAGGGATCTCCAAGGATAGTCACAAAAACAAAAAAAAAAAAAATAGAACAACCTTTTGAGACATTTAAAGTAGTAAGGGTGTATGTATGGGTGTTTGTGTGCAAATGTGACCAGATACCTTCACAAATCAATATCCAAGTGAAAAAAACTCCAAAGGACATACATATAGATAAACTTTTTTTTTCTTCAGCTCAATTCCAGCGAACATCATGAGTCCTGTGTCCTAAATGAATGGTGTCCTCAACCACAGGAGGCAAGGAAGAAGGAATGCAGCCATTGTCTATACTGTTTTGAGAGTCACTTGGGTTATTCTGAACAACCATTAGAAAGGAGGGTCCCTGTGTGTTCTGTGTATTTTATTAATCTTTAGTTCTTATGGGGAACATTCTCACCCCTAGTGTGGCTTAACTTCCTTTAGTGTGTGTGTGTGTGTGTGTGTGTCTGTGTGTGTGTGTGTGTGTGTGTGCGTGTGTGTGTGTGTGTGTGTGTGTGTGTGTGCATGTGTGTGTGTGTGTGTGTGCCCATGTGTTGTATAAAATTTCAGGTAATGATAAAATAATATGGCTCCTTAAAGCTTTATCAAACACCCTTTGTGCTATTTGACTCTTTGCATCATACAGACTTTCCTCTCTTCTCACTGTTGAAGCCCAGACTCTGTTTCTCTATTTCCCACTTCATATCACCTGAATTCTGCTATTCCCCTCTCAAAGCAAACCCACACTCCCACCTCTCCTACCTGTGGTCCTTTACACTTTCCTCGTTTCTGTGGTTAGTCCATGCTATATATTCACATTGGAGTTATATATTCACATTGGAGTTAGCGTCTCAGGTGAGGGAGAATATGTGGCATATGCCTTTTTTGTTTGTTTTGCTTTGTTTTTTAATTTTTTCCCTCCATGGTTCCAGAAGATTCTATGCAGACTGCCAAGGTAGAGAAGTAATTAAACAGCCCCACCCAGCGGCACCTCTATGAGAGCCAACAATGACTGTCATGGCAAGATATCTATCTGTGAAGTACAACCAGTGACATTTACATCTGGGAGTAGTGAATAACTGTCTCCTGGACTTGAGACACATTCACTAGAAGCAACCCATGCCTGGCATTGAAAGACTTATTCATTCTCCTGGGGTATTTGAAGTCATGGAGATAAGAAAAGAATCTACTACCGCCACTTATCTAAATCAGCATAATTCCTTGCTATTTTCTAAATATCCTCTTTATCCTCACAGATGAATGTATCTACTATGGCTCATCAAAAAAACAAAACAAAACAAAAACAAAAACAAAACAAAACAAAAAACAACAACAACAACAAAAAACCTATCTTGGTTTAGTTTTGAAACTCTCAGACCTAGTAGAGATATTTTCATCAAGCCCCTTCCCCTGTGGCTCAGGAGATGGAACTATTAGAGGCACCAGAATGGAATGCTTGCTTTCTAAAAGTACTAAAGAAAGAAAGGGCAGGCTTGGAGTTGGGTGGGTGGATAGGTAGGAAAGAACTGGAGGCATTTGAGAGAAGAAAGTGTTGCTTTTCAGAATAATATTGTATGAAACATTTTGTAGTTAAAAAGGAGCTTTTTCCACAGTGAATGAGGGAACCACAGCTAGACACAATGGAGACGTCAGGAGATGGTGGGAGCCCAGCCCCAGGAGCTACATCTACAACATAGGTCCTACATCTATGGCCCAGGAAGCATTGCATAAAAGGGAGCAGAAAGGCTGAATGAGCCAGAAACCCAGTATATCTATGGTTAAACAGATTTTCCTAGAAAATGGATATATAAACAACATTAAATGACTGGCATTTGTCAATGTGCATATAACCTGGGAAAGGGAAATTATTATTTGAACCTACCATTAAATGAACAACCATATCTGTTGGGGAAGAAATTAGTCTTATTGTCCAAAGTAGTCAGCCTTGATACTATATACACACAAGCTACAAAAAAAGACTCAGCATATAGTATTTCTATATTTGTTCATATATTATTATTGTGTACTTGGTAATGATAGCTTATATATAATATATGTGTTACAATAATAATCAAAGGAAAATTGGCTATCATCTTGAGAGATGGGAGGACACAGGAAGGGTTGGAGGGAGAGTAATGGGGAGGGACTGCAGGCATCTAAATGTATTTTTAATTAAAAATATATCTAAAAATGAAAATAAATGCATGAATTTTAAAATTTACATTTACTAATTTTTAAATTTTCATCTATCATTCAAAGTGTGTGGCACACATATAGGTATGCAACAGAGTTCCTGATTGGATCAAAGGACAGCTTTTAGGAGTCAGGTCTTTCCTTGTATCTTTATATGTTTTGGGGGACTGAACTCTGATAGTCAGACATGTCTGGAGAGGGCTTCTATCACTGAGCAATCCTGTCATCCTGAATACATGTTTATAAGATTCTTACATGTCACTGGGCAGTAGTGGCACATACCTTTAAGAGCAGCAGTCAGGAGACAGAGGGCACATGCGGCTTCAGAGTTAGTTCCAGGATTGCAGGACTGCACAAAGAAATATTGCCTCAAAAATCCAAAATAAAATAAACAAAACAGATTTCTTTTTAAAAGATTTTATTCATTTCATGTATGTGAATACACCATTGCTGTCTTCAGACATACCAGAAGAGAGCATCAGATCCCATTTCATGTAGTTGTGAGCCACCACGTAGTTGCTAGGAATTTAACTCAGGACTTCTGGAAGAGCAGTCGGTGCTCTTAACTACTGAGCCATCTCTCCAGCCCACAGAATGATTCTTACATGTCTAATTCTATAGCCATACCCATTCCGTAGATTAAATTTGCTTTTAGTAATACATAAGCAAGTATTATTGTTTTTGACAAGTCCATTTGTTATTCATATTAACAATAATGTCAAAATAAGAAATACAGAGATAGGTAACATGAATATACCATATTTTCAATGACTATTTGAATGACCACCTAAAACTAGCACTGGCTTTATGATTGACCACTTGATGTATCAAATAGAAAAGAATTCTATTTTTCTCCCCCGCATATTATAGTTATGAGAATGATATTTATGGAATGTATACTGATTACAGATGAGTATCTGACTCAAATGTTTATAAGAAATAACAAGGTTTATTTCAGATTACAACTTCTGGTCACTAGCCTGGGTCACTGTGGTGTTTATTTTTAGTGGCCAGATTGACTGGGCCTGTCATCAAGTAGGAGACGTGCCTCTGGGCAGATTGAGAAAGGTATTTCCAGGAAAGATTGAGTGAGAGAGGAAGACTGCCTCCAGGGTTGGTGATGACTTCAGCTGGGGTTCCAGATATATGATAATACGTGACGCTTGGGAAGTACCTCCTCTTTTCCCTGCCTACCATTGCTGCTTGTCTCCTCCTGGTGAGTAGCTGTCCCTGTCACAGAAGAGGACTGGGAAAGTGTAGGGTGAAGTTTTGTTTAAGCTGAACCGTCTTTTCTTTCCATATGTAAGACATTCTCAAAGCAATTCATTAAGTTGCCAACTGACTTAAGTTTATTCAAAGTGTTTTGAAAACCAGATGAAGAAAATCTTAACTAATAATGTGTATTCTTGTCATTAAATCTTGGGATTAAAATAAGTACAAAACACACATAAAATAATATATTTTAGAGTTAAAATAAGTTGTTAGTTTTCAATTATTATTTAAATGTTAGCTAAGTATATAATCTTTAAAATGTGATAAAATATAACATGTATAGAAGTAGTATGTATACACATATATATAAAACCTTCTTACAATATACAAGCACATTAATTTGTACTTCGAATAATAAAATGTCAAGTTTAACTCAAGTGACTTCAATACAAAGGACTGTGATGATAAAGTGAACATAAGATTTTCCTTCATTGAAGTATAAGCAATTTATTTTGGGAAGTATATGTGTATATATTCTCTCAAACCACACTAACATGGAGATTACTTTTGCAGTTCTTAAAAGATATTTTGATTAAATCATGCATATTAAAGTAAAATGGGAAAGAAAGGTGAAGCCCTGCCCGGGGCTCTGCTCTCCTCACTCAGTTGCTTGACCTTTCAGAAAATGCAGTACTTACCACCCATTCTTTCCAAGCAATGCACTTCCGTTTGTCAACACAAAAACTTGAAAAGTTTCTCGGTGGGTGCTTTTAAGCTGGCCACGGAACTTCTCTCAATTTTGTGTGATCCAAACTGCAGATGGTTTCCACTAGGGGCTCCTAAAAGCCTGCAGCATGGGAAACCTGCATGAGAACTCAGACTGCTCATCAGAGTCCCTAGCTGGTAAAGAGTTAGGTATCTTGGAGGACAGCGAGATCCACCGCACAGCAAGGTCCAGTCACAGCTGAAATCTGTCCTGCCCTCACACTTTATGTGCACATGATCTACTATTCCCCCATTTTCTCCCAAGCCAGGTGGAATATGGTTTCCTTAAAATCTAAAGAAATCTTTTAAAATGTCAGTCACTTCTTCTCACTCATGTTTTTCAGTTAGCCTCTTGTTCTTCATGGTACCATCATCACTCTCCCAATTAGAGGGGAACTATTGGTACTTTCTAATCATTCTAGATGTACAGAGAATCCTTAGAGGTGCTGTAGGGGGAATTACATATATAGATACAGATTACATTTCTACCAGATCGTACCCAGGTGTTTTTGTTCAGAAATATGTTATTGACATAGAGTGATTGACAGAGCTTTAGGAATTTTTAGAACCTTAAAGAAAGTGGGTCAAGCTTTAAGATGTGAATTATCGAAGAGATTAATCTTTAAAACATAAGATTACTGTCTAATGCTCTTTCAGTGGAAAATGTAGACAGTTTTCCCATTACAGCAGAGATGTCCAGAATAATTTATGTGACTTAACTGAAGTATACATTACTAGCACTAACGGTACTAACTTTTCTATTTTTCTCTCTGATTTTTTTTTTACTCTTTCATAGGCCATTTTCTGGGTGGCAAAATATTCATAAAATAAATATTTGCAGAAAAGTACCACTAAAGCATTATATGGAGACACTTAGCTAAAAGCTGGAATCCACAGGTTGAGAGAGTAAAAACCATGGGAAGAAAATGAAAAACACACATCACAGATCTAATGTGCAGTTCTTGGATCTTATGTGCAGTTCTTGGGCTATCACTTGCAAGAAATCAGCTTGGAAACATTGCCTGATTACCTGAATTCCAGCTTCTTCAGCCATAAGATTATACTGACTTAATACATCGTGAGTGGGTGTTGTCTGATTGCCTTTCCTGAAAGCCATCTTGTCCGAACATGGGAACAGCATCTTGCCACACCTCTGGAAGCTGCAGAAACAGGATTCAGATCTGTCTACCAAGGCTAGTATTTTTTTTAGGATTAGTAAACCAGAAAGAACTCAGATGTTCTGAAATTGCCAAAGCTGATACATGACAGGTAAGAAGTTTCTGTGTATGATAATCTGTCATCAGCAGTGGTAGTCTGAAGCAAGGAAGAAGCCGATAAATACAATTCAAAATAGGCCTACTGTTGTGACTTCCAAGTCATTCCATGTTCAGCTGTGCTCTGCCTTACATGACATTTGACTCCCCTTCCCATTAGAACTATCCAGAGCGTTCTTCTTTTTACCTCCCCTTTAAATCTAGCACCAATGGATCACTAGCAGGAACATTTCTAATCAGATTCTATAGTCTCATATAACTGTTTAGCAATAAATTGAGTGTAGTAAAATTTTGAAACCTTTAACTCACTATCCAATCGTACGTTCTATACTGTGATTTCAAATAGAAGACAGTTTATAATTGAATCATGATTATTGTTTTCAACCACTCTGATTTGTGGAACACAATGTAAAAGAAAGAATTTGTATTTTCTAAGTAGTTTTACATGTCAGTGGCAGGTCAAATGTTTTATGAAACTCAAAGAATGGAGATTTCAGCTGAGTAATTTAAAAAAGGAAGTTTAACAATGAATATTACTGAGTTTGTGACTATATTGCTTTCAGCTCTGTTTTTAATTTAAATTATTTTATTTATTTACATTTCAGTCATTGTTCCCCTCTCATTCCATCCTCCCACCCCATCCCTCCTCCCTGTTGCCTCCAAGAGGGTGCTCTACTTCCTACAAGGACTCAGACTTCCATGAGGCCTCAAGGCTCTCAAGGATTAAGTGAATCTTCTCCCACTGAGGCCAGACCAGGTAGACATCTGCTGCATATGTGCCAGAGGCCTCAGACTGGCTTGCATACACTCTTGGTTGGTGGCTCAGTCTCTGGGAGCTCCTTGGGGTCTGGTTGTTTTGATACTGCTGGTCTTCCTATGGGCTCACTCTTACTTTCAGCTTTTTAATCCTTTTCCTAATTCAACCACAGGGGTCCCTGACTTCAGTCCAATGGTTGGGTGTAAGTATCTGCTTCCGTCTCAGTCAGCTGCTAGTAGGGCCTCTCTGAGGACAGCCATGCCAGGCTCTTGTCTGTAAGCACATCATACTTTCATCCCTTTTTTCCTTGTTTTGAGTCCCTCTTGATTTTTAAAGATAAAAATCACTTTATGATAATTAATACATAAAAAATATCATACAGCTAGATTAAGTTACCACTCACTCCTCTAGTTCCCAACTCCATGCAAGTCAATGAACTACTAACAGGTTCTGCTTTTCTCCCTTAAGCCAATCCTGTTGGTGTGAAATTCACACAATACTGGTCTAGATAAACCTCAAGAACCCTTCTCCAGTATATCTATTAAACAAATATAATAGAGAATTTTAAAGGATAGCCTTTTTACAAACACGAAAGAATAGAAAAACTTATATCCTCTTATTCTTATATCCTCTTTCCTGCTTCGTGGATCATTTTTCCTGCATCCTGCCTTTCCTCATCACCTACCCTTACCCTTTCTTCGTCTCCTCACTAAACATTAGACTATACTGACATTTATTTCTATTTACGCATGTAAGTAGAGCTACATGCCTGTCATACTTCCCCCACCTAGGTATAAAAACAAAGAAACTATCTCCTTCCATAGCGTAATTGATTTTCTATTCTCTAGTCTTCACTTGTTTTTATAATAAACATTACTACAGTTTTGTTTACCCTCAGTCTTATCTTATTACTACATTTTGTGTATAAGATAAAACTAAGTTTTAAAATAATGGCTAGAGAGATGGCTCCAGGATAAAAAGTGCTTGCTGAGCAAACCGGCCAACCTTGTGTTCTACTCTTGGAAACCACATAAAGGTAGAAGGGGAAAATTGATTCCAGAGTGTTGTCCTTGGATCCCCACACAAACAGACTGGCATGTGTACCTCATCTAACACTTGATAATAGGTAGATAGATGATAGATGATAGGTAGATAGATAGATAGATAGATAGATAGATAGATAGATAGATATTTAAAATAATATCAAAAATAAAATAAATTTGAAGAAAATTTTTCTACTACTATCCATTATGAATAATGATAAAGCTTAACTGATAATTCTAAGTTACTCAAATTCCCCTCTTAACTATAGCTTTATCTTAGCCCAATGGCCTATCATTGGATTCCTTTCACCCAAATACTGCCATTTTGAATAGACTTGGGGAATCAGTAGGGTACATCAACAAGGTTGAGACACTCAGCTTTAGTGATCATGTAGTGGATCAGTCAATTCACCTTATAATGCATTAATAATGTGAGGAATGGAGACCAAGAAAGGAATGGCTTTCCAACAAATTTGTGTGTGTGTGTGTGTGTGTGTGTGTGTGTGTGTGTGTGTGTGTGTGTGTGTTTTTAAGACAGGGTTTCTCTGTATAGCCCTGGCTGTCCTGGAACTCACTCTGTAGACCGGGCTGGCCTCAAAATCAGAAATCCACCTGCCTCTGCCTCCCAAGTGCTAGGATTAAAGGCGTGCTCTAACACTGCCCGGTTCCAACAAAATTTTGGAAGACCATAATTTGCATTGAGTTTCTGGAATAGACAATAATAAGCTATGTCATTTCTTGGTCTACAAGCCTGTGCAACCTCTTCAAGAAGAGATTATTATTGCTTAGAAGTCTATTGTTAAAATAAAATATCAAAAATACAATTAAGTAATCAAAAGGGAGCTTTGCAAGGAGAATTCTTGGATTGCTCATATCCAAATTATACAAAAGGAGGTTTGGGAATGGGAGGCACCCCAACTAAATGCCTACCTAACAAAACAAAGTAAATCTGAGTTGGTATCATGCCTCCCAATCAACTAGTGCAATTGCAGAACAGCAGAGCAAGGAACAGCAGTGGTTAACTGAGGAAAAGCTAGCCAAGTAACCTTCGGAGCAGTAAGTAGGTACAAACCTGATCCCTGTTGTTCTCTGATCCTTTCTCGTCAGTCTCCCTGCTTACACAGTCCAGCAAATCTAAAAGGAAAAATCTCTGAAGGGAATGGATTGCAGGAATGCTACCTTTGGTACAGAAGCACTCTGAAAGAGATCCCCTTCTTATCACTGTCTCAGAACGCTGTGCCCAGTAAGAGCAAAACATGTAGAAACAAAAATAATGGATCAAAAGCAGCCAGCTTTGAATGTTGTATGAACCCACAAGCTAAATGTGAACCTGGATTTCCAATGCAAGTTCTTAAGAACTTTTACAAAGCTTTTGGTTATCGTTTTGATATATTTGAAAATTTAGCCAGTAAACTTAACCAGTGGTATTTAGTTTTAGCATTCGCTTCTAGGATATCATAGAGGCCAAAGGGCATGCTCTGTCTGGCCTAGAAAAACACCAGACAAGAGAGTATTACTATTGAAGTCCAGCATTTTCCAGACATAACATTTCAATTATTCACCAAGGTGTATGATTTTCTGGTAGACAGCTTTAGTCCAGAAAATATAGACAACATTCATCCCTCCTGGCCTTTCAGGAAGGAGACTAGTAGCTAATAATAGAGGGTTGGAGTGAGCACTCAAAGTCCATATGTTTTTTTAAAAAGCTGAATCATTCCTAACTAAGATAAACAGCTTGCAAAGTGGGCCTTTGTGTTTATGGAAGAGGCCCCACTCTAATTGTAATATAACGCACTAAGTAAATAAGCAAGATGTGTTTCAAAGAATCCAAACAGCTTATAGTCTCCTGCTGCTGGGTACACTTCTAACAACTTGGCATTAGCACACACCTTCCTCTGAATGGAAGAGAACAAAGAGAAAGAACAAACGAGATATAAAACAAAAAACAAAAGTGCCCTAGGGTTGTTCTGAACTCCAGCCGCTCGGAATAGGTGGAGGGTGCTTCATCAGCACAGTGGGAAGTTTGCAGGCACACAGGTCTATGCCCTAGAAAATGCCTCTGAAGTCTATTGCTAATCAGACTAAACAAAGAATTTTAAAGAGCCGACGAAGTTTAAAAAAAGAAAAAGTGGCATCTTCTGTGTGAAGAATATTACGTCACCTCACCTGCTCTGGAATCGGTATGCTGGCACCATGTAACTGTCTGGAGATTTCTCTCCCGGCAAAGCAAGACTGGAATTATTTATGTTTTCATTGTGTCACATTACACGAAGCTACAACGCATAATAATTGGAAAAAAGAAGCCTCAGGTGACACAGATGGTAGTACCAATTGTTTAAGGGGGAAAAAAAAATCCTGATCACAAGCTTTGCATTAAAACTGCTCTGACAAATGAAATCATCATAGGGGGAAAACAGAACTGTGATTGAATAACAATTCTGGGTTCCTGTCACCTTCCTCCATATCGAGATTCATCTCTGCCACTAAAGCAGCTTCAGAGTAAAACAAGGACACTGTTTCTTGTTTCACGGGATAGAGATTAAACACTGCAAGAGAAGAAAGGAGAATTCCCTGAACATTTAGGAGGGATCTGATTTAGAAAATGAAGATACACGTGTTTGCTGCCTCTAAGTACCCTTCTGTACCCATCATACATGACCTGTCTCTGTGTTCTGTCTCTCAGTTGTGTGGGAATAGCAGCTACAATATAATAGAGAATCAGAAGAAAGAGGGTGGCTACTTTAAATGTTTTTTTTTTCCATTTTCCCAAGGCCACCATGGAGGTGTCAGCTTATATAAAAATAGCGGATACATAGAGCATTTAAACAACCTTTCCTGAAATGTTTATGGCTATGATCTCATGTTGAGGGTGTCATTTGTATAACCTTAATATTTAAGATGTCTCTGCTGCTCTTTACTTCCTTGCCCTTTATATTGAACAATGACACAGTTGACAAGGAGAGCATCAAATACAGCTGCCAAGTGTGATGCATAACCCAGAGGCTTTGCAAACTCAGGGTTCGTGGGATGCTCACCCTGCTGCTCATAGCTGCAGACATCTGGGCAGTACCAGTCTCTGGGCTTGGCAATGTCCTTCCACACCTAAAACAGCCTCTAATATATATATATATATATATATATATATATATATATATATATATATATATATATATATATATATATATATATATATATATATGTATGTATTCCCCTGTCTCTTGGCTTCTAGAGAGCTAAGCCAAAGATTTCTCTTTGTGAGTCTTTTGAGGTTTTGTTGCCTGCCGCTCCCAGTCTGCCCCCTCTCTCATTCTCTCATAAACTGCCTGGGCATCTTCCTGTCTTCTCTCCTCTGTGCGTGACTTGCCTTAAGAGATTCATTTACAGTTGCAAAGCTTCCTATGCCGGTTGGCAAGCTGAGCCGTAGGATTTCATTTTTAGTGAGTGTTAGGGTTCTTGATGTCCCCTTTGATATAAATAGAGCTCTGAAAAATTCCAGCCAACAAAAGGAAGCATTCCATGCAAAGCCTTGTGAGTGATGGGAGAAGACTCAAAGGAGATTAATGAACTAATCCTGCCAAGGAACTCTTCCCCAAGTGGACTCAGAGTGAAAAGTTGGCATCAGTGACCTGCTCTATTGCCTCATTTTTCACCATTTTGAAGGGTGGTCCTGGGATAGGGGACCACACTTAATCACCTTTCAAATCTTTACAAACTATTTTAGGGCATGAAGAAGGGCTCAGTGAATAAGCACATTTGCTCCATTAAGCCTGATGACCTGAGTCTGATCCCTGATACTCACAATTGAAGGAGAGAATCAATTTCCAAAAAATGTTCTCTGTCCTTTATAGGCATGTCCTAGCATAGATGCCTCAGCATGCAAATGTTCACACGCACACACACACACACACACAATTTAAAAAATAAAATTACAAGCAGAATCACTTTTGTCAGCTATTATTATTACTATCAATTAGTTTCCAAAAAGTACACAAGCTCTCAGAATATATATTCTAACATATAATATATATATAATTTATTTATTTATTTTACTTGTGTTGAGTTGTTCATAACCACCTTTAATTCCAGGCCTAGGGGAATCTTAACCAGGGCTCTATAGGCATATGCACTCATGTACATATACACAAATACAGACAAACACATAAACATAATTAAAAATAAAAATTAAATGTTTAAACATTAATAGACTTACAATAGCAGTACATGCAGTATTATTTCTATTACATAATTTCAAGACCATTTTATATAGGCAACTTTTACTTCCACTTCTCCAGGGATTGCCCATAACAGTATGAATGACTGTTGCAGTATACAGTGGGCAATGTTTTCAGTTCTGCTCCAGAAAAAAGCCATCCATCAATAACTTCCAGTGTTCTGCTGGGTCCTTATTTCCCCGAGTTATTGTGCATTCATGATGTCTTCTGGAAGTTGTAAAGATCTCTATAATCTTTTGAACTAGAACAGCTTCCCCGGAGGCTGAGTTTATATTCTAACAGCATATTCTTCATTTTTTCATCTCCCCAAGGCACCCACAGGAAAAGATTACCTTTAAGACTAACCTAGAATCTATTCATACCTTAGCACTATTAGTAGTGAGAAATGTCTCTAACACATCTCCTCAGTTGTCATACATATGACCAATCCACTAATACTTGGAGGTCATAACTAATTCTGTTTATACCCACTAATTTTGATCTACTAACTACTGAAATCATTGCAATAGAAGGACCTGAGAACTGTGTCTGAAAAGTTTCATGTTTGAGGTTGAAGAGGAACACTAAGACATATAGTCTATAGAGCTAAGAAATGTATTAAAAGAGTTATTAATAACATAGGCAGATGTTACTAATAACATAAGCAGATCATGGTGAAGGCTCTGATGAGAGTTCAGGCCCACAAGGCATAGCGAATGTGGGTTTCTATAAATCTGTAAGGAAGAAGGGAGGCTTCTGGTAGTCAAGGTATCCAGGCTTTTCAGCCAGAAGGTAGGGAGTAGTCTGGCATAGGAATGCATAGCTCTGAAATTGTGGAGAGAGGATGACAGATCCAGTTACTGCATCAACCACTAGGTGTTGGAAATGTGTAGCTACAAGCAACGGCCAGTCACTAGTTGATGTTCCCTACTTAGAGCACTGAGAAGGACACATCACTTCTGGAATCTGAGCACCCTGCATTGGGAATTTCTGTGCAGATTTGCAGTAGGACACTTGTCATTTTCCTGTAGTAGCTGAAGCTCTAAGAAAGAGACCTGAGCCACTGTCTAATGTGGATTCTAACAGTGTGGAGACTATTCATACTATTTCTATCATCTTCTACTATCAACAGATAACTGATTACAAGAAGTACAACTATTCTGAACACTTACTCAATGCTGTTCTATAATAAACTGACAGAGGTGAATGGGCATAGGCAAGAAGAAGAATTTACAAAAATGAATCAGGTCTTAGTTTAGTCTGAAGTACTGCAGCACTTACAGTCCATCAGGTTGAAATGCCTTGGGGAAGTGTTTAGTAGATAACTTTGAAAGGAAATGAATGGTGACAAGAAAGATTTCAACATTAAGGTTGAAAATTAGGATATGCCTTTTACAATGAGTGAACTTTACCTTCTCATCTCATATATTATTTTAAATATTGTATTGGAATATATACTATGACTATTGCAGAAAATCATCAACCACCACTTTGTTAGTTATCTAAGTATGCTTTAAAATTTGGAATTCTCCAGTTTTGATTTCAATGGAACCATGTTAGATAACAGTAATGACAAACCCTTGATCTAAGATAAGCATAATGCTTAGCAAAGTGTAGCAAGAAAGTCCATTAAACAGTGCTACGTTGCACATAAGATCAAGACCTGCATCTACATAGCAGGTATTCCATGCTAGGTACCACTCTAGGTGGTTTACAAGTATTCACACATTTAATACTCATAATGAAATATGAGGTAAATCTATTATTCAACACCAAAATGCCAATGAATAATAAGCATTAGGTTACAATTAAGTAGTTTTTCATTAGATCATGCTACCTAAGCAGTGTTCTATATCATGTATGGTCAACATTTATATGTGCCTTGTTTATCCAGGATCACTGTTAGAATAAGATCATACATGATCATTGGTATATCACATACGTACTGGGACCATAATGTCACATCCAAAACTTCATGCCATTAAGAAATTAACATGATCTGATTGAATGAACAATGATTCACCTGACCAATGTGAGATTTATCTGGGATGTGGATGTGCTTGCTCATTCATTCTTCTGCACAATGATTTTGTTTCCTAAGTGTCACTATCTATCCATCCCTGCATCTTTTTTTTTCTTTTGAAACACATGATTAGATAGAGTCTTCCTCAAGGTATATGGCATGGCATATGAATTAAGAGAAAAATAAACAATAAGTTCTACTATAAGGGAAGTGCATTATGTTCAAAATTAATTCTATTAGGTTGTAATAAGTCATTCAGCCTTTATGTAAGGACTCATATTTTATATCACAGGCCTTATATTTAAGACAGATCAAGGTAAACTTCAATTTCTGTTTCAAAATGTCAGTAATTATTTATGCTGATTAATTTTAACTGTTAACTTGACACCTTCTAGAATCACCTGGGAACAGTATTTTTTTAATTTTTTATTGTATATTTTCTTTACTTACATTTCAAATGTTATGCCCTTTCCTGGTGTTCCCAGAACCCACCTATCCCATCCTTCCTCCACCTGCTTCTATGAAGGTGTTCCCCCACCCACCCACCCAATCCCACTTCCCCGCCCTCAAATTTCCCTACATTGGGGCATGGAGCCTTCACAGGACGAAGTGCCTCTCCTCCCATTGATGTCCTACAAGGCCATCCTCTGCTACATATGCAGCTGGAGCCATGGGTTACTCCATGTATACTCTTTGGTTGGTGGTTTAGTCCCAGCAATCCAATGGTTGACTGTGAGCAGTCTTGGTAAAGAATTTCATAGATTAGATTGGCCAATGGCTGCCTGGGTGGGATTGTCATGAATATTAATTGCATTGGGAAGACTCTGCCCATTGAGGGTGGCACAATTCCCTCCATAATATAGTCCTGGCTACTGAAAGATAAAATATCTGACAGCATTAAGCAAAGGGTGCATGTAGTTTTCTTTCTTTTTGCTCTTACCTGCAGAGCAGATGTGACTAACTGCTTGTGTTCTTGTGTTATTTTGTCTCAATGATGGGGTGTAAAACAAAAAACCCTCTCTCCCTTAATTTACCCTTTTTGCTCAGGATATTCAGCACATCAACAGAAATGAAATTAGAATGCCATGTTATTTTGAAAAAATTTTTGAAAGATCTCTAAAGTAGTTTTTTTAATTATTTTATTTTATTTATTTATTTATTTATTTATTACTTTTTTGACTTTTTGGGTTGGTTAGTTAGCCAGTTGAATGATTAGTTCATTAGTTGGTTGGTTGATGGATTTTTTGTTCTTCATTTAATTTATGATCAACAGGTAGGTATGTATACCTGTTTTTGAGGATGCTACATTGTGTATGGGTGCCCACAGAAACAAGAATATAGGGCCATATCTTCTAGAGTTGTAGGTAGTAGAAGCCACTTTATGTGAGTTCAAGGAAATGAATGCAGGTCCTCAAAAAGACTAATAAGAGCTCTCAACCTTTGTGCTATCTCTAGCAAAGGTTTTAATTTCAGGCTAGTGAAAAGAGAACAATAGAGATGACACCCATGAGATAATGAGAGAAAAAGGTGAAGGATAAAGTGAGGAAGGAAGAAAGAGAGGAGACAGAGGGGAAAAGGAGAGACAGATGATTAAACTTGGAAATGCATGGTGCCCATAAGTTTTTTTATTAGTATTGTCTAGACATGGAGACTCTTACTATTACATAGAGGAGCTTTTTATTTTAACTGTAGATTCAGTTTGAAATTTCTAAGACTCATTTTGCCCTTGGCATTAGATTAGCACTTTCCTACAGAAAAATCAGGAAGTGAAAGATGGTCACACATTTACTAATAAAGATAGATTTTGTTACATAGTTACATACCACAGAAGACATCTCTTTTTTGTGAACTCAGAAATAAATATCACACCAACTACAAATATTTGTGTCAATAATGTTGACACCTTGCATCCAAGTAGTCAAACAATCGACTGTAATCACAACTGAGGTCTGTTTTGTGGATTTACTATGAAGTATTACAGTAATAGGGGTGATAGAGCAGAAGCAGACAGACTAGGGAATCAGAATTCTTGAACAATAGCGTGCAGATTAATTGAACACCTAATGGTAAAAGGCAAGAATATCATGTGTTTCCATCTTAGAATGGAATCAGAAACACTGGATCCAAACCCAAAGATGTAGTATGGGGATTAAGACATAAGTGACTTGATATCTAATGACTAACTAGCTTATGTTCATTGATTCCGTGATCATTATCACTGAAAAAATTCATGACTCCTTTTTGTACTTTCCACAGATGACTAATGCTCTATGTAACATCTTTTTTTGGTATAAGGTGTTAATTCTTCAGCCAGAAGACATTTGATCTTCATAAGCTATTGATCAGTTATCTAATTTTGACCTCATCATTTATCTCTCAGAGCCAAGGATTTCCATTATTACCAATATTCACAGAATGTGCTCACATAGCATTAAAACCAGACCTCCAGAATGTGAGGTCAACAGGAGTATATACATATAGTTAAGTAAAGAGAAAATACTCTTTAAATTTTTTAATGAGAGGGCTACTCTGGTGAGTTTTGTTCATAATAAAAAACACATGGGTTTTCTTATATGCTATTAAATCAATATATTTATGAAAAAATACTTTTTATTCACTGGAAATTTAAGCTTCAAATAATGTATCTTTCTAATTATGTAGCAAAGGTCAACAGATACCTCCAGGTCATCTCTGAAATAGGGAAAGAAAAAATTTGTTTGTTCTCTGATTTCTCATTCATCTTTCTTATATGCTTTATTACTGTGAGGAAAAGACATAAATGAGACAGAATTTTTGCTAAGATATTCTCTTCTCTTAATGCTGAGAATGATCTTAACTTCTTGATAATACCTTGATTATATTGTATATTTCTTTCCTGACAGCAAATGATAGAAAGGGAGAAAAAGAAAGCTCTATTCAAATTCTACACTGGTGTTGAGTTCATGAGGCTCCAACTATCCTGAAATAAGATCATCAATTAAAACTAAATTTGCCTTCAGTCTCAGAATTGACAAGGGTCATGCTTAAAAAAATACAAATAAAATAAAATATTGCATGCATCCATAATGTGCAAATTGTCCACAAAATTAGAAGAAAAATTTTATCTTTGTAAAAATATTATCAATACTTATTTTGGTTTGGGCTTTTGTGGTTTTACATCTAAGAGATTAGAAATCTGTGATATTGTGTTTGTTATTATGATTTCAAATGCAGATAATAGAACAACTCAAACAAGCTTGGCTAATCAACATAATTACAGTTTTGGAGGGAATTGAGAAGTGTTTCAGATAGCTAACTCAAAATGTATTTCTCAACTCGTTTGCCATGGAGATTATTTCATTTAGTGTTAAAATCTCACCTCATAGTCCATACTGTAGCCCAATGGCTCACAAGAAATCTTACATTCACAATCCTCTTCAACATAGAAAAACACTTCTACTACTGCCTCCAAATAAATGACCTAAGACATGGATTCTGATTTTACTAGTTAAATCACTGGTTAATTTCTGAAAATTACAGTGCCCTATAGGTGGATTACACACTAACTTTGTATCTTGCAGTGTGTCCATTTTCTACAACACATGACAGACACAGATACACATAACTTTGTATCTTGCAGTGTGTCCATTTTCTACAACACATGACAGACACAGATACACGACAGAATGTTCATTAAAACAGGATAATGTGAAAACAGGTGTCAAATGTATACACCAAACATATGCCAGAAGTAAACACACACATTCATGGTTAACTATCAAAGGTACCAAAAACATATGAAAAAGAAATGACACTATCTAAAAAAAAAAAATAGTTTTGAAAACATTGGATATCCATATCAGAAAAATGTACTTAGTCATTTACTTCACTTTGTGTACAAAAATCGTTCCAAAATACATTAAAAATGTAAAGGTATATCCCCAACCTGACAAAGTAGTAAAGGAAGACATAAGGAAATCTATATGACATATTTTACCAAAAACATAGAAACAAAAACAAAAAAATAGATGAATGAATTACTAGAATTAATAGAAAAGGTACACAGCAGAGAGAGCAATAATAAAATGAAATCTTTGAAAATAATGACTCTAAAAGAAGGTTAGTGTTCATTATATTGAGTGCCACTAACTCAATAGGAAAAAGAAAGAAAAATGAAAGAAAGAACAAAAGAAAAAGGAACTAATCTTATTTTAATATTGAGGACTTGGACAGATACTTCTCAAAAGAAGACATACAAATATTCAATACTTATATGAAAATATGTTCATTATGACTAATTATGAGGGAACTGCAAATTAAATCCACAATGTGATATCACTTCATGCCCATTAGAATAGCTATTATCCAAATAAGGAAAGATAAAAAGCACTGGTAAGGATTTAGAGAAAGGGAAGCTTTGAACACTGCTGGTGGAAATGCAAATTAGTGTGATCATTATGGAAAACAATATAGAAAATTCTCAAAAAGTAAAAATAGAACTATGATATGATCCAGGAATGCTGTTTATAGGCATGTATCCAAAAATGAAATAAATTACTTTGGCCAACCAATCTGATGCACTCCTGTGTTCTTTGAAACATTATTTGTAATAACCATTATATGGAATCAGCCTAAATGTTCATCCATTGATAGATGTAGAAGGAACATCACACAAAGGCACACACACATACACACACACACATAGTCAAAAAAGCATGCACACATATGCACATGCACATGTGTATCCTAGAAAACTATTCTTAGTAAGAAGCAAGTCAATCTGTGGTATATAATCCAAGAGAAAATTACGTATGGACAAATAATGGAAGATTATTCATAAAGGCAGATACTTCATTTATTCATATGTAGAATCTATAAAATTTAAGTTCACAGAACAGAAAACAGAATGAGTAACAAAGGCAGATATCTAGTAGCAAATAATTAAAACACAATTTTTAATAAATACGAGGAATATATTCAAGCATCTACTTCATAGCATGGTTAATATAGTCAATTCTCTATTTTGAAAAACTCTTGTAGATTTTAATTATTCTCACCATCAAAAATTAGAAGTATATAAAGCAATGTTTATGTTAATTACAGTACTGAGCTATAAACTACTGCACAGATATTTCAAACCATTGCATTGAACATAAATATATACAATTCTTAATTATCAATATAGCTTAACTTCTTTTTTAATATTTCAAACATTTTTAACTAGATATTTTCTTTATTTACATGTCATATGATATCTCCTTTTCCAGTTTCCCCTCCAAAAAAAAAGAAATAAAATAAAATAAATAAAAATAAAATAAAATAAATAAAAATAAAATAAACAAATCAAAAACAAAAACAACAAAAAAACCCTGTTTAACTTCTATTTGCAGTGATATATTTGATAAATGTGTGTAGGACACACTAAGAAAGTTATTTCTTTGGGATTCTTCAGTATAAGAACACTACATAGATATAGTCAGCTGATATCTATGATAGATATCACCAAATAAAACTCCATGGCACTTTCTGTAGCCATTAGGAAGTCCTGTGCTATCCTTACTATCCGCCAAGTCAGCTTCATGCTAAGGACATCTTCCTTTTACCCCTAAGGCGTCTGGACCCACTGTCTAATACTACTTAACATATCCTGTCAACACTCTTCTCTGCAGCAGTAAAATATTAAATAATAGTATACTGGAGAAACTCTGATCCTCACTAACAACAAACACATAGTTGGTCCAACTAACAAACTGAAGATGTTAACCAGCCTGAAGAGTGGGGGCAGAACTAGAAAGTGAATATCACAGGTAAATTTAAATGTGCTTCTACATTGCCATGTTCTGCTGTATGTTGTCTGGTCCATATCTTATTTCATTTTGAACTAGCTTTATTGAGAGATTTACACTTCAATTTTTGTTCTTAAAGAGCTGCTGCAGATCCTCTAGTAGTGATGAAAGTGGAAGTCTAGATGCCTTCTTTAGGACATGTAAACGGCCTTGGCATGTTTTCATTTGTTTCCATTTTCAAGGAGGAATTGATTCATTCTAGGTAGCACATAAAACTTACAGGCCTTTGAAGTGTTTTCTTTGTTTTCTTTCCAATGTTACTTATAAATTAGATAAAGTGATATAAGTCTCTTCTTTATCCCTTTTGCAAGATGGACTTCCATTTTTCAAGTATTAGCAGCTCTAAGCTGAAATTGTATTTTAAATGTCTACCTCATCGTATATAGACTTCAACAAGCAAAAGACAAACTGTTCAGCTCATTCTGTATGCTTTGCATTGACACTAACTTGTTCTCTAGCCAAGGTTGCTATTATAATGACATAAAATGCAAAAGCTCTACAATAAACTAAGTGTATATAACCAACAGCCTTAGAAAAGTATTGAAGGAATGAGAGTTTAAAGTAAAGTTTTATACAATCTGTTGAAAGCTTTAATGAATTATTAGGAATTTTGATCAAACAGAAACCTAGAATCTATGCTAAACAGCTAAAAAAGATATACTGGCTTTAGATTAATATTTTATATTATAGAATTTAATTTACCTTCAGAACTACTCTTTTAATTATTACCAGTTTGTACCTAATAAAAGTGAAAAATATAATGTGAGTTATAGTCACCTGTTTGAATAGTGAAGTACTTCATTACTTAATCACAATATAAAACTGCTCTCTGGGAATATTTATTGTTAAGCATGGTTGATTTCAGAAGAGTTGTTGATATTAAAGAACATTAAATTTTGTGAGGGGTTGAATAGTTAAGTTAAAGAACAAGGCAATAATGCATAAAAATAGTCCATAGAATACTTTTAAAATTAATATTAATCTTATTAAGGTCCTTCCTATTAAACTGCCCTTAATCCTATTAACTCATAAGGGAAGTCCATATATTTGATCTAAGTATTTTGCTTTTGTTTACTGATACAGTGGTATGGCCCATTGTTCCCTCATGGGACTGAGACACTCTTGGTAGCATTATGGCCAGTGGCCCTAATTCAAAATTTACTGAAGTCAATGAATCTCCATTTTTGATCTATACTAGAGCCTGGATAGCAGTGCTTTGAGTTTATAACTCAATAAGTCTTTGGAATGCTCAGGGTCTACAATGTGCTTAGTATGTCTTCAGTGTACTCAGTGTTTTGCCTTTTTACTCAGGAGATTCTGCTACTCTTACTTGGAGAACCATTTCAATGAGCTCATCAAAGGAGATATCTTTCATGCTGGAAATAGTCCAGATCTCCACAGTATATGAAATCAACATCTTCCTATTTAAACAGAGAAATCTATTGGCTGGTTTTGTGTGTCAACTTGACACAGGCTGGAGTTACCACAGAGAAGGGAGTTTCAGTTGGGGAAGTGCCTCCATGAGACCCAGCTGTGGGGCATTTTCTCAATTAGTGATTAATGGAGTAGGGCCTCTTTTGGGTGATGCCATCCCTGGGCTGGAAGTCTTGGGTTCTACAAGAGAGCAGGCTGAGCAAGCCAGGAAAAGCAAGCCAGTAAGAAACATCCCTCCATGGCCTCTGCATCAGCTCCTGCTTCCTAACCTGCTTAAGTTCCAGTCCTGACTTCCTTTGGTGATCAACAGCAATGTGGAAGTAAGCTGAATAAGGCCTTTCCTCCCCAACTTGCTTCTTGGCCATGATGTTTGTGCAAGAATAGAAACCCTGACTAAGACAAATTGGTACCAGGAGTGGGGTATCCCTGTGACAACCTGACCATGTTTTGGGGAGAACTGTGGAACTTTGCTCTAGAAGAGCCACTGATTGTTAAGAACTCTGTGGGATGTTCTGTAGGAACTTGGAAGATCATGTTGAGAACAGTGCAGAAGATGGAGACCTGACTCGTGAAATTTTAGAGGGAAGATTAAAGACTCTTATCAGAGACATGTTGTTTTGATTGGGAAGATTCTGTGGTTCCGGTTAGCTGGGGCTGAAGTATCAGCTGTAGTTGACAAGATACCAGAACTACTAAAGTGAAAACTTTGCATTACTGAGACTATTGATGCTGGTTAGTTGGAGCTAAGAAATTAGCTGTGATTAAGAAGAGACCCACATCATGGAGGTGACATCTTCTGGGAAGTGTTTTCTGAGAGCACAAAGAGGCTGTGTTCCAGAGATAGCCAAGGTTGTACCTGGTACTACAGCAGGACTTGGTAATGTGTAAGAGTCACCCAGGTGGTACTGGTTTTAAAGGCATGAAGGGGTCATGAAGAGCAGCTGAGGCTTGGCACAGTGAAGATGCAGCCTCAGTTTGCAATTGATGGCCCAGGACTGAAGGTGTCATGCAAAGGAGTTGAGACTTGGTACCATGAAGATAGCAGAAGATAGCAGTGTTTTGAAAATGCCAGTACCATGCAATGACCACCAAGAACAGCAGCAGCAGTGGAGTACAGGCATCTGGAACCTAGAAGAAAATATGTGTGCTACAAAGGGCAGAGTTGGAAAAGTGAAGAAGGCCCTTAGAGGAGCCCAGAAGATCATGAGTTGGATCTCAGACATTGGTTTTGCTTTTGATTGTGACTGTGCCCTGATATTTTTCCCTCTTAATAGAAGAAAGTATTTTAGTGGAGCCCACAGTTAAGAGACCTTGAATTTTAAAAGATATTGGACATTTTAAATTGATTGAACTTTTAATATGTAAAGACTGTGGGACTTTACATCTTGGGGATGAATAAGAAAGTAAGGGTTGAGGCTTAATAGTGATGTGTTTATGTGTCATGTTGACAAGGGGTCAATTGTACTGGCTGGTTTTGTATGTCAACTTGACACAGGCTGGAGTTATCACAG
>NW_022196894.1:67904561-67907909 GCF_008632895.1 Mastomys coucha | reverse complement strand
TTTCCTCCCCAACTTGCTTCTTGGTCATGATGTTTGTGCAGGAATAGAAACCCTGACTAAGACAGGACAGCCAGCTTCATCTTTTCCTATTGGTGTTCACTGAAAAGTTTATTTTCACCATAATGACTTTCAACCTATATCTATGCCCTCTATATAGTTATTGATCCTGTGGGTGCTACAAGAAACTATTGATCCCCTACACATATCTACCTAACATATTAATACTTCCCAAAATCTCGAAAGTGCCATTCAAACTTGTGTATTCTCATTTGCATTATCCCCAGATGAGATGAATAAAATTGCTTTCTTTGCCTGCCGAATGCAACAAGAAAAGGTGCAAAGAATCGTAATATCCTGCTCCCACAAGCCCTTCTTATTTTTCAAAAATACCAAAACCTTATCTAAGCAGTTTGTCTCTTGGTCTCTGCACTAAAATATTCTGTATTTTTTCCCTAGTCCTGCTTCATATCCTGGCATATTCAGGGAAGATGGCCAGTTTATTAGATGGTTATATACACCAAATGACAAAGCTATCTTCCACATTGTGCTTTTCCTCATTATTTAAATCTCATTGATACCAATTCCTGTTGATTCTATCTACAAAATATCTTTTCATCTTTCCACATCTGTCCTTCCCACAAAACCATTCATAAGCACTAGAAAGTCAAAGAAAATTTTCATTTCTCACTCAGCTTACTCACTAGACCCAGTTTATAAAACTTTAAAATTCTTTGGTTAAGTAGCCTGATGGTATAGGTGGCTACCACAAAAAATTACTGATGCTGCTAGGCAGTTCCATGGGTAATGATCCCTTCATTCTCCAAAGCCAGAGAAAGCAAGATAAATTAATCCAAATACTTAAATATGATAGCTGAGTGGGTGCATGTCTCATAGCTCTGAGACAGAAATGTTGGTATCACAGTAAGGTTGTGTGCCTTGTATTTAAAAATACACCACAATTTGCAGAAATTCCTTAATGCAGCAAGAAGTCATTCATATACTCCACAGAATATAGGACATGTACAACAACTAAGGCCTAAATATAGGCAAAGAGATCTATACTTCTAAGATGTTGCCAAGAAAGAAGAAAACTAAGAGTATGTGCTCCCAAATAACCAGAGATATTGGTAGGAGGATGGTGAAAACCAGTCCTAAATCTTTTGACATGTGCCATGAATGTGTAACAATAGTTAGAAAGAAAGCTTTTGTTAAGTTGAAATGGCCTTTCTATTTAATTACAAAGTTATTTTACTTAATATATGACACTATTCTGCCATTCATTTTCCACTCATTCTGCATTAAAATATTATGACCTGTCATTTTAACTTAAGAGGATTAGAAGGTGATTTCTAAAAATATAGCATAGGTTATCATAAGAAGCTTGGGTCAAAAACAATGTGATTATGTGCTAATATTTTTGGAACTAAGTATTTAACTTCTCATTTCTCCTTAATCCAGAGATGATAGTAGATTGATCTGTGCCACTTGTCAATGTCACAAAGTCACAAAAAGAGTTTTCTCATTCAAATTTATTAAAGGAGTGTCCCTTGTATTTTTGCATATTAAAAATGAGCTTACAGCTTTTTAAAATATATAAAAAGAAAATATTATCAAGGAATAAACATGTTCTAAACTATGGTCATTTCTGAATGTGTGAATAAGACCTAAACTCTACTTGACCATGGGTGCCATAATTCCCCAGCCATTGTACTATTGTTTTCTGTTATCAAAGAATGGAAGCACATACTGCATGCATAACATGTTTACTCCTTTGCTAAACATATGTTACAGACTCAAACTTGAACAAGATAGAATTCTTGCCATCTTATCAAAATTGACTTCATAATCTAAGAGGAAACATTAACCCATAAAATATTCATTATGCAATCTGTGATGTGTTCCTCATGCTGTGGAAGAGTAAGTCATGTTTGTTGCAGTCGTGAAGGAGCCTGCACAGGAGAAATTGTGAAGGGTTCATCGTGATGAACTAACTGCATAACAATACTCTTGCTTAGATTTATCCAGATCTCCCCTCTTTTCTCCTTGTAGATTTCAAAATAACTGTAGAACATATGTGAGAAATAGAATGGGATCGACCAGTATAACTCAAGCTCTCTCTCAGGTCCTCTGTCTTAAAAAATTATGTGTCTTTTAATGGTTTATCAGAATGATTCATACAATCCCTGGATGTAAAACTCAGCTCGATTTCAGGTACACCAATGGAAAAAAGGCAACAAATTGTTAGTCACAGGCCATACCACATCACTTATTACTTGTAGTCATTGTAACATAGTGACTTCACTGAATGAAAATAATCAGCAGAATGTGAATCAATTCTGTGCTTCTTTTATATCCCTTATATAGACAATTGTCCTAAAATTCTGAGTAATTTAAGCAGAATGATATGGTACCATAGTTTTATGCAAAATATTCAATATATGAAAAAGTTGTTCATGAAAATAGTTTCTATGTTTTTTATTTTGTTAGTAGATAAAGTTAAAATGATGAGAGTAATCTTGGAAAATCTTTGAGACTATGATTATTTCCATCTGGAAAGGAGATTAAAAGAACAATAGCTGATTAGCTATTTATTTCCAAATATTCACATACACTGAGAGTTTGATTAGATTTTACTATAGTTATCCAGATGTTTAATATATGTAAAGTGAACTTAAAAAATAAAATTATTGACTGACACTGAATGAGTCAGAGGTTATGGCAGCAATGGCAAAAGAAACGCCTTTGCAGAGTTGTGTGTTTTATGACACTGACTCTCATTATTGGTCACAAACCTCACAATCATGTCCTAGTATATAGTAACTATATACTGGCTCTCTGCCATTGGCCCTTCTAAGTTCCTTTTCTTATTAAGTGTTCAGAAATTCTCTCACACAAAAGAGTTTGATCATGCTCAGAGTGAGCCCTCCCAAGAGAACTGTCATTTTAAGCCGTTAATTAAACAGAACATCCTTTTACTTTAGGAGTTTGCAAATGTATTCAATAGAAAATGGAGGGAAGCTTTCAGAAGTCATTTCCCCAATATACTTCCATCAATGTAGACCTGTGATGATCTACTCCATTTATTCTCCTAAACACATTTGAGCCCTTACTTTGCAAAACTACATTAAGTAAAAAACAATTCTAATTTTAATTGTTACCATTGTAAGTACCATAACTGCCATTTTCTTATTTGAAAATTTGTACATTATCATCCAAAGAAAAATGGAAAGACAGTAAGAAGGAAGGAAGAATAAAAGGAAAGGAGGAAGGAAGGGAGGAAGGAGAGAAGAGTAAATATGTATATGTTTCATAAGAATGAGCCAAGGCCATTTTATATATATATATATA
>NW_022196894.1:67900760-67904551 GCF_008632895.1 Mastomys coucha | reverse complement strand
ATATATATATACATATACATACATATACATATATATAAAATAATTATAAACAATATAGTATGTGTCATGATTTGAATAGGAAGGGTCTCTACACATATATAGGGTACATTTTCTAGCTGTTGGTTTTTTGAGAAATGCTTGGATTCTATAGACTCTGACTTACTCAATGGTGGGGAGCCACAGCTGCCACCCTATATATATATTGATCACCTGGTCTCCAGCCAGAGCAGAGAGCATTGTAATAAACAAGCCCTTATTGGGAAAAGCTGTGTGCCTCCAGTTTGTGATGCAAGCTGGCATGATTTCCCACAGCCTATTATGCTTTGCCACGTAGCCGATGCTGATTGGGACCAGGGAAAGTATTTAACCCACGAGGGCTGGGGGCTAGAGGAGAATAGAGTAAGTAATAGTAGAGAGAGAGTAATAGTAGAAGCTAGCTAAGAAAGAAGAAAAGAGGAACGAATGATTTTGTAGTACAAGGTTCCTGAATAAACTGCTTGGAGAAGGGTTCGTGGTTGCCTCCTTATTTCCGCTGGTCGGTAAGGCGGCGACACTCAATGGATTAATCTCTTGACAGATTCATTAGAGGATGACGTTATTTGGGAGGTGGCAAAAGATAGAAGGTAGAGTATGGTCCAAAGAAGTATACCAGTGTGGGAATGTCTCTGGAAAGCTGGGTGTTGTTTCATGCCCCTTTTCTTTCCCTTTATCCCTCCTATTGCCATGAGGATGCTGGCAACATGTTGCTCATAGTGATACTCTGCCTCATCATGGACTCACTGTGATGGACTGAAACTAGGACTCAAAGTAAACAATACATTTTTCTCTCTTTTTGGAGATATATGTCAGGTGCTGTGCCTTGGAAATGAGCATCTGGTTAACATAGTTCATAAAAGGTAAGGGAAGCATTGTTGAAATAGATTCTTTGTATTTTGGATCTACTGAGAAATTCCATGTATACTCCCAATGCTTACAGCAAGTCATTCTGATAGAATGTCTGAGGTAGTAAGTGCTCCATCTGGTTGAGAGAGGATGGAAAAATCCAGCTCTCCCTCAAAATATTTTCCCAGTGGTTTAGTCCTATTTACCATCATAGCAGAGTGGCTGTTCTGAACATTCCATAAAATTTCCCAGGAAATTCCGTCTCAATTGCAAGAAATGCTATGACTATGACTGGCGCTAAAGCCGCAACCTCTACTTTATTAAATTACATTCAAGGCATGATCCTTATGACAACTTGCACCATCTCCTTGAGACTTTACTTTGTATATGCCTAGCCTTGATTGACCACCCTGCATCAATTCTCAATCAGGACCAATTCTTTTGAGGCTCAATAATAAATTTGTGTTTAATGTATATACATACTAGTCATCGATGTAATGAGGAGAAATTCACAAACTAGTGTGGAAGAGGTGGAACAGGACATATACCAGAATCGTTTCCACGCTACCTGTGCAAACAAGCTATTTTTTCTTATGATAGTTAGTCCAGGACACTTTATTTCCCCATTTACTGAACATACCACCCCATCCTATGTCTCTGAATGATCTTTTAGCACCTATGGGTGGCCTTTACCAAGGGCAGAGAGGATTAAGCTGGCAATACTAATAGCAAGCAAAGCCCTTACTTTGCCCTGGTAGGCAGTAGAGGTTGGCTGCAGAATTACTCTGGAAGTCATACAAGCTCTGGTCCATAAGGCTGCTCATGTACTTGATTCAAAAAAGCTTAAGAGTTCCAGAAAGCAGCTGAGAGAAAGGCTACAGAGACTAGGAAGGAATGAATTGCTGACCAATGTGCTAGAGGCAGTGAAAAGCTAAGTCTACAGAAGGTAAGCAGCTGTGAAGAGAGGGTCAGAACTGCAGAGCCTACTCACTGGAAGAGTTCCAGAGATCTACCAAAGGTAACATTGAAGGGTATTAACATTCAAAGCCTGGAACTGTAACACTAGTCATCAAGTCCTGGGTCTTTGGCATTTACAGCCTAGAGCAATAAAATGCTAACTGGGGCAGCTAAGGCTGTAAGTCTCTGTCTTCGAAAAATCTGGCATAATGCACTTTTAGTTCTCAATGCCTAGATTCCAAATGGCTGTTTCTGTGTCCTTGGAACTGGGAGTCTCTGATTCTAGGACCTACAGCTCGAGAGGGGCACCAGCACATTTGAAGAGTTTTGTTCTTGCCCTTTTCCTTGTGCCAGACTTCAGGGTTGGAGATGCTGCTGCTCACTTAGATGAATTAAATTCAATGAGTTTAATTGGCCCCCGAGGTAACAAGGGCCAGGTGGCAGCATCGAATCGCCAGAGACACTGTGATCATAGTTATTATAATGGACTGCATAGACAAAGCAATGTTTACAATGACATACCCCATAATGGTCAGCACAGGAGAGGTGAAATTTGTAATGGCATGACTCGTTTGGATCTTTGGTCCTGGCTAATCCATCATGGTGTTTCCAGACACAAAACAGATAGGAAGCCCACTGCGTATCTGTTCGACCTGTATAAGCAGAAAAAGTCTCAAATGAACGAAAGAAAGGCTACATACACTGGATCGCAGCAAATACATCTAGGGCAGTATTAACACCATGTGCTACACTGCTTGTTTCTGGAAAGCTGACTGAGACAATGGTGGGAGGAAAGCACAGGCACATAGACAAAAAAAGGAAAAGCTGGGATGATCTGGTGGGCTGCGCTTTCTCTGATGGAGCATCACCCATTACATTGCAACAACCCAGAAGCTCAGCCAGTTTATCATGCAGCAGCTGAAGAGGACTTAGCTAGTATAAGGTCTCTGTAAGAGGGCTGCAGTTTTAGGTTCTACTGATCCAGGAGAAGGAAGCTGCTATTGCTAGTTTTTACATACACTGTCAATACCTGCATATTGGTCAGATTTGTCAGTTCCCATGGGTCTGAGTAATTAGGATCCTTGTTAACAACACACATTCATTCATCATTATAGAAAATCAGTCTATAAATGTCAGAGCTCAAGGAAGTTTCTCCTTGTATTTTCAAGGAGCAAAAGAACCCACATTTTATTTTATATTTATTATTTCTTACAATAGATATGTTTCCAAGGTTGCCATGGAGATTAATAAAAACCTTAATATTGTTAATATTACAACTGTAGAAATTACATTCAATACATTGCTACATTTTTCTTTGAAGAGAAAATATGATAACCAAGACACATAAATGAGTCCTTAATTCAAAAGAAGAATTAAGAAATGAGTTATCATAATGTTAGGACCTGATTTTTAAAAGCTATTAAGAAAAAGCTGGGAAAGGTCTTTTGTTCAAAACATCTCTAAAATCCTGAATGCAAAAAACTAAAACCATATTTCTAAATATTTCCTTCCAAAATCTACATGGAAATCATTATTAGGCCATTTGTCAGTGGGAAAAGTATCACTTTACAGTGACAAAACAAATGCTTCTCAAGAATTCTCACCTACACTTTCATAGAACACATCTAAATAAGTCAGTAGCGTGGGTGGGTTGCTAGGAAATACTGCAGTTTAAAGTGCATATGTGATAGCTCAGAAAACTTGGATCCATCTAGAAAGTAAATTATAAAATTCAAATGTACAAACCTTGCCATAAGTTTACATTTTAAGACACTGCAAAACATTAGAGTTGTATAGAATAATGCACTAATAAACTTATAATAACCACATGACCTGTACTTAGGCTGATTATAATAAAGCAAGGAAGATCTTTTCATTCAACAAGAATATTCCTAGGCATCACTTGAACTAGTTGCATTTTAAAGATTCTTTAGTTTAAGCAAAAAAAAAAA
>NW_022196894.1:67897464-67900750 GCF_008632895.1 Mastomys coucha | reverse complement strand
AAAAAAAAAAAAAATGCAGAATGCTTCCAATATAGAGCTCTGAGCACCACAAGTGTTTCAGGGATGATAAGTTATAAATTAACTAAGCACAATTATTTTTCATCACTTTGCTATGTATTCCAATTACTACTCTTCCTTGGAAATTTACTTTCCCAAAAATATTAATATAAAATGAGGTTCTCTTTAAGTGTATGCCTGGGAAAATAGAAATAGTTTCCTAGGTGTCCATTTTGAACATACTCTAAACATGCGATGAGGAACTCAAAGGTCCAGCTTGAATAAAAATAATTAGAATTTTGGGGTGCTGGGAATAAGAGTTTGGTCAACGAAGAACTTGACTTCCAAGCACAAAGAACTGAGTTCCATCCCCAGAGCCCACAATAAGATAAATGCCAGAAGTGGTGGCATTTCCTTGTAATGCCAGCTCCAGGGAGGGCAAGTTAGATGGGTCCCTGGGACTCACTGGCCAGCCAGTGGGGCCTGCTTGACAACTTCCAGGTCAATCAGAGAATTTGTCTTAAAGAAACAAGGTGACAGCTACAGAAGGAGAGACAAGACCGACCGTCAGTTTTTGTCCCCATGCACAGCTACACACGTATATGCACAGTAGACACATATACATGTACCAGCAAGGTGAACTCACAAACACACAAATAATTAGAGTTTGAATAAGAGATTCATACTCTTCAACTACGAATGTATAAAGGAACAGATGATTCTCTGTCATTCCATGATTTAAATGTGATTTTTTTTTCCTTTTCATCCAAAACCATTCTGTGGCGAGAAAAATGGATGAAGCGTTCCTTTTACAGAAGGCAGCACTGAGATGCCATGATTCCAGCCTCAATTGCCTCTTTAAGTCAATTGTCTTTTCAGTCTATAACAGGTTTCAATGAAGTAATGACTGAGGACATTCATAATGAGGTGCATAAATCTATATAGAAAGCTGATCGGGTGAGCCTTTTCTAACTTATCTGCTAGAAAGCAACAAGAGTGACAGATTAGCACTTTTATACAAATTTGCATGGGCTGTGCCTGTTAAACTGGAAGCATTTTCACAAATATTGAGCTTCGCCTTAAGGCATTGACAGTTATTCTGTTTCCTCCTTAACTCAAAATACTTAAACAAATTACTTATTTTTCTAAATTAAAATAAAAATATGTAAAAGAAATAAGCTTTAAATTTTAAATTAATTTTATAGTGCTTCTATGGCCTTAATATTATGTCAAGAGTAGACAGTTTTGTTTGTTGAAGACTTAGAAATAATATACTCTGGGAAACCATTCAGGGTTTACTAAAAACAAAGCAAAAAAAAAAAAAACCCAAAAAACAAAAACAAAAAAGAGAAACAAACAAAGAAACCCAACAGTGCCTTAATGCTTTGTTGCTGTTATTTCCCTGCTAATGTTGAAACTTCGATGAAGCCCTTAGGAAGTCCAGACTTCTGGGTTTCTTGCACAGACTCTACGGAACTCGAGAATAATTTTAAACCTCTACTTTTGTAGTTGGTCAACCTCATCTGTCACTTACATGTCACTGAAATGAGAAAGGCCTTAGAGGGCAGGAAAAAAATTAAAAACAAATTAATGTGGGAAGATGATATAAATCAAGTGGCAAAACCAGGAGTGAGTTATCAAAGGATCTTTCATCAGGAGGGAACTCATTTGCCTTTCTCTCAAGAGGAGCCCATTATGTGTTTTTGTTTACACTATTATCCTTCAAGTGGAATATTAAAGAAATGGATTTGTTAGGATTTAGAATGTGTTTCACTCTGATAGGAAAAGTAGTGGGAACCTCAAATTTAATTTGAAAAGACATAAACTTTGAAAGTCTTTGCAGACCCCAGGTAGTAATGAGTGCTAAGAAAAACAAATATTATTTTCAACTTAAGACATGAATGAATTTTCCCCCACAGGAAAAATACAACTATGCTATATTTATTCTATCTGCAGTCCTCAGAATGTATTCAGCTAAATATGGTAGTTTGATGCCTCTGTTTTGTTTTTGGAGAATTCTTTGTTTATGGAGAGCATAATCAAACATTAAAAAAGAAAGGATTGCTTATGTTTCCTATGCAATACCTGGGGCAAACCACATGGACATACCAATCGGTTTTAACAGACTCATCGGCTAAACAATTTAAGATCAAAGGTAGGTAGAAATTTAAGCATAAAAGAATACTTAACATTATAAATATTCAACCACGATTTGTTTTTCAGTATAGAAGTATAAACACCCATGTTATAATCTTCCTGGAAGAGAGTGATTGGGCATAAGTATGATATGTGTGTCAGGCAGTGATGCAAAGGCTAATTTGTTGCAGAAGGAATGTCTAGCTATTTAATTTATTATAAGAAACCTACAAATGGTAAAAATGGAAAGTACTATAGTGATAGCATGAGTGTCCCAGGTTTGAGCTCTGTCAGTGTCTCAATACTTAGGTGAGAGAGGACTGGAAACCATGAAGCTTGGGAAAGTATGATAATCAATTAGCTGGTGATGGGTATCACAGGAAGTTTTATCCAGCGAGATCCTTAAGGACAGGATTTCTAGTGGCTCAGGTTGAGGATGAATCAAAGTTAGAGAGCTGGAGACTAGAGAAATTGGTTAATGGGTAATTTTCTCTGACTAATCAATGGGGGTGGCGTGTATAGTTTATTACCTGTGAGGTAACAAATGAAAATTTGGAGTGGCTATGCCTCATGGGTAAATAAGAAGGGTTAAGTAATGGTTCTTTATAAGACACTACTTTCAGAACATGATTTTCCCCCACCTCAAGATTACAGGTCAGAGATTCAACAGCATCAGTCATGACACCACCTCCCCATCTCTCTTCTACTGTTGACCACCCCTGTTTCTCCTGCAGAGATGCCAGAAGAGTCAGAGCTATTGTGAAAAGTGGAAGGCAGGGATAGGTAGGAAGGAAGAATGGCATTGGGAAGCCTTCAAGAAGCCCCACTTGAGACAACAGAATATGAGCTGACACTGAACATTTGAAATTATATCACTTTGGGGTCAATGATATGTTTCAGAAGGTAAATGTATTCCGTTCAAGCAAGAGAAACTGAGTTTGCATCCCTAAGAGTCTCATCAAAATGCAGGTGCAAAAAACAGGCTGTTAATCCAGGGCTAAGTCAGGAAACAGACCAAGCTCAAGAATTTACTGATCAGATTACCTGAGAGGGTAAGGTGTCAAGTGACAGGAGGAAGCCAGATAGCAGACATTGACCCCTAGCCTCTCATGCTGCCTGGGAGAAAATACCAGCATATTCTCCCCCCCCCCCC
>NW_022196894.1:67868137-67897247 GCF_008632895.1 Mastomys coucha | reverse complement strand
TCTCTCTCTCTCTCTCTCTCTCTCTCTCTCTCTCTCTCTCTTGCTCTCTCTCTCTCTCTCTCCCTCTCCCCCCTCTCTCTCCATTCTCTTATAAAATGAACTAAGAGAGAAATGGGGGGATGTATGGCCATGACCACCATTTACCCTCAGCTGAGCAGAGTGTTATTCCTAGAGCCAGACTGGTTTTTAAACTCTGAACATGGGAGACACTTGAGGCACCCTGGCAGCAATTCATCTGGTAGGGGAAAAAAATTACAAGCTGTTAAGTATATGTTTGAAGTCTTTTTAAAGCAGGTAAGCACTGAGTTTCCCTGGCCTGAATAAGAGCAAAAATGGCACATCTGACATCACAATGAGCAAGCACACACCAGTGATTTTTATTATGTCTCAACTGCTTAGGATGAGGAGGCATGCTAAATTAAGTGGGTGGTGATTCTTCCCTTCTGGGAAATGCTCCATAAATTTAAACTGTATAAACCTTTGAATTCCTTGTGGCTCATTGTCTTAATCAAGAGCACCACTTAACCATGTTATGGCTGGGGAGATGGTTCAGTGGGAAAAAAGCTTAGTGCCCAAACTTAAGTGAGTTCTGGTCCCTGGCACCATCTAAATGATGGGTATGAGCATGTGATTCTGTAACTTGAAGTTGAGTCTGTCAGCTCCAGGTTCAGGAAGAAACGCTTGCTTGAAAATCAGGTGAAGAACAATAGAATAAGACAACTGACCTTAGAACTCTGGTGTCCACACATGCACACCTTGGGCTAACACTCACACAAACCTACATGTACATGTAGGCATGCAACACAGACACACACACATGCATGCATGCATGCACAGTCAAAAAGCACTATTTTGATGACTTGTAAATTTATCCTGTGAATTAATAAGCCAATAAGAGCTCAAGAAAATAGCTATTCAAAACAGAACAGCATGTATTATTCCTGTTATAGAATAATGGAAAAAATACATCATAAATTACATAATTAATTTTGTATGGCTGAGAAGAAAATGGTTCTGGTCCTAAGTAATACAATGCTGATAACTCTCATTCAATTTCACTGTTTAGGAAGAGCGAGACCTTTTATCACCACTGTGATGAATTAGGAGTGGAATCCAGTCTGTGTCTTCTGTAATTTTGCAGTAATAGTGTCATTTCTGACATACTTTGTCTCTGTCATCAAGGTAATATGATTTGTTTCTTAATTACATTTCAGGGCAAAGGTAAAAATAACAAAGAACTACAGCAGTGAATTCATCATCTTCCAGTGTTACAATGAGCCTTGGTTAATGCCAAAGAGTACAGAGAAAAGAGGCTCAGCAAACCAGATTACTTTTACTTTTCTTCTTCCGTGTCCTCCTTTGCTGGATGCTATTATTTTGCATTCCATAAATTAAATGTAATTACATTGTAGTTTCATATCTAGTTCTCAGAATGCTGAAGTAAGTAGTGCAGTTTACCAAGAAGCCTGCATAGGTACATGGGAGGTGGGAGTGAGCAAAATATACCCTGACTTCTAGATGCCATTATCGAGGTTCTATTTAAACACACAGTCTTAGAGAAGGGACAGTTATGCCTCAATTGCACCACCAGCTAATGGAGACCACCACAGGGACACCAAAATGCTCGTGCACAGTGATTTTTTTTTAGAACTTTTCCATTATCCTTTATTCAACAATATTCACAATGTCCATTCTAGCCTTGAGTGAATGGTTCTGAGTCAGAAGCATCATTTTCACTCTCCTCATGTAGCATCATCACTCTTGAAGACCCAAGAAGCTCTGTCCTCCCTCAGGTCTCTAAAAGCAGCCACCCCTTCATGCCACCTGCAGCACAGACAAGCAAGTAACAGCTGAGCCAATGTTCTTTCTCCTCCTCCTCACTTCCAACCTGGAGAGTCAGCTGAGCTCAATCTGGTGGAGCAGGCTGACCTCAGCTGACACTCTGCAAACATTTATTTAGCACCACACGAGATGCGAATAGAAATAAAAATAAATAAAAATAGAGCACAAGGCCTCCCAACACTGACAGTGAATTAATCCACTTGAGGAGACTCTCATAAGTTTATTCACACCGAACTGTTATTAGTTGACAAGTGTTAGCTCCATAAGGTGTTATTACAACAGGTTCCTTAGCAACCCAGTTCCCCCTCCCATGTTCCCACATGTAGCTGAGGGAGAGTCTGACTTTCTGGGGTATTGCTATGCAGAAGGAGCTCTGGAGCAAATCTGTCAGAGAATTATAAAGTTGCCCAGCTGAAACTCTGGAGATCACCTGCCATCCTATTTCATTGTGGGCCTTTTAGAGAATGGGCTCCCAGAAATGTCCCTTAACAGATTTTTCTGCCAACCGAGAGGGCAAGTATGCACATCTGACCTTGGAGCCCAAAGCTTCAAGAGACTCATTTTCTCATTAAGGGGTTTTATTCCCTTTAAAAGCACCATAATGTGGCTTGAAAAACTGCTTTCCTTTAAGAGATTGTTTCCCGGTCTGATGTACTCTGCAGAGTAATGGCCACAGAATTTAAGTTCAGTGGACAATGATCCTACAGGGCACCATTGCACATGTTCAGGAGAGAGGAATTTTAGGCTGGAAATCAAGTGGCCTCCTGAGCGAGTTTCACCTTTCCCTGAGTACCTAGGTGAGAGCGATCCTAAGGAAAATCCATGGGAAGACATCTTAGATGGGCTATTTATAGGAAAGAACTGTACCTCTGTGGATGTATAAGCATTTCCAAATTAGAGTATGTCTACATATAGGAACATGCAAGTATATGATGAATATATTTGATCAGTGATATTTTTAACACTGAAATGTAAAAAGTTAACGGACATCCTTAAACAGCTACTACATTTCATTTAGCATGAAATGGCCAATGAATAACAATAAAATGCAGATTTTTATTTACTCTCAAAAGATTATATCCTACTCTACATTTAGACAGGGTAATAATTATAGATAATATAAAACTGGACTGCAATTCCAGTTAATTTTTACTTGTAAACCTAAAGATTAGATAAATGGCCAATACATGTAAAGACCATCTTGCCTCCATTTGTTCTTGTCTTTGGAAAAGTAATGACTTAATGGTAATGTCAAGAAAACAAGCAAGAATAGCCATGTGCTAGAGTGGCTTAATGTCATAAATTTCTTGCATACTAACTAGTATGGAAAATCCAGTACAAGGTTTGGGATGCCCTCATCTCCATGGCTGATGGCCCAAATAGGAGAGTCCAAATGCTCTAATTGGATGTCCATACTACCCATATCACCACAAGAACAAAAATAATGGGTAGGCACAGAGACCAGAAGTAGTGGAGGTATGGCTGGATTATAAGCCAAGTTATTTTAAGGAGGTTGGGATGGAGTGAGGAATTATGCCAACACTCATAGTCATTACAATTAAGCTTTAAGCTTCTACTCCAGAGAAGTAGAAAAAAAAAACTATGGCTATCTATGAATATAAATATATCTTAAAAGGAAAAAAAAAGGACATTAGGCTTTAAAAAAAGTTTCTTTATTGACATACAATTCAACTCAGAGTCTTACAAAACTATTGTTGATCATGTCCTGGGGAGAAAGGACCCCAATTTTCACCAAGGGTTTTCCACCAAATGATAATGTATGTCAAGATTAATAGTATGTGGTCAATATACAGTAATGTTTTCCTTAACTAGTAAGGTCAATAATCATAGAGATGTGAAGTAGGGATGTACAGTGCATTGAGTACATGGCTTAACATTTTACTCAGCAGGCTTCTAGCTTTCAAACCTTTTTAATGTTTCTTTCTAACACCTTCAACAGGAAAACCTGATTTAATCTGAACTCATTTGTTATGGGTTGTCCTGATGCTGTTTGAATTCTGATGTTAATTCTGCTTTCTCAAGAGGGGTTGCACCCAGACAAGCAGTTGATCACGTACTCATCACATACTTGGATGATCTCATGTGAAACTTCTTCCCACTTACTGGTCAATAAAGGCTAAAGCTTGTGATTGGGCTGTGGAGGAGAAAGGTGGGATGGGAGTTCTTTGAGAGTGAGGGCAGGTAGGGAGAGAAGTATGAGAAGGGGAGGAAAGAGGACACAAAAGGAGGAGGAAGAAGAGAAGATGGAGCAGAACTGCGTGGACAGGAGGGACTGCAAGCAGCAAAGGGTCTCTTAGCTGGGGAATAAGTTAGTATAGTGCTAGTTCTGCCCAATCTAGGCTTATTGCTTATAAATATAACAACTGTATTGTGTATTTCTTTGTATGGAATTATTTGACTTGGAAATTACTGCAACATTCCTTCCATTTTAGATTTTTTCTTACTGGAACAAATTTTGGAATTAAAGATTGTGTTTTCTTCCTTTTTTCTTTTCTACATACTATTGTTTTTATTTTGGGCAATTTAACATCATGCACCCTGATCACACTTACTTCCCAGTCTTCCCATGTTCACTCCCACACTTTTGAAGCCCTTCCCCAAAAAAGAAGAGGAAAAGTAATTTGTGCCACCCATATATTCACTGGACCATGCTCAAACTCCCAGTGACCAGCCCCTTAAAGAAAATTGAATCTTTCCTCACCCACACCCCACACCTAAAAGCTCTTAATTCTGGAGAGCTACACTTGAGCATCCTTGTCACAATTGCTAGACTATCATTAATGTGGAATGGTCATAATTCTCTGAATACAAGTGTCAGAACATGTAAATATGCTAGCAGAGGCCACTGGAAGAGAGCACAGGAAGAGAGAGAAATGGCAAGGGAAGAAACGAAAGGAAAAAACCAGAGTGGAAGAAGGAGAAGGGTAAAGGAAGAAAGATTTATGCTAACCATTCTCTAAGCTTGATAATATATATTGAAAACATGCACTCCAATAATTTACAAAAATTACAAATATATTTAAGATAGTAAGAAAAAAATTGAGGAAAGAGAGAATTTTTTCAATGAAACAAGAGAAGTAAAGATCAGTTTTTCCCCTTTGATTTGTTACTAAGAAAGGAGCTAAAATGGTTGCAAAGCCAAACCACAGGAATATATGGGGTAAAATGAAAACAAATACTAGATCAGTACTAAGATCAAATGAGTTTTGTCATGATGTGTTCCAGAGAGGGAAGGGGCTAAGGTAAAGTAACCACGTGTAAGGAGAAGATACTTAATTGAACATTCTAGTTTCTGAGTTAAATGGTGGTCAAAACAATTGATTATGTAATGTACCTTCTAGAAATTAGTATCCAATTTGTTCTGTGACTTTCAGACCCTCGCTGTCAAATCAGCAAGGAGAATTCTTAAAACTAAGCTAAGTTAGCTGTTGAAGTACACAATGCTGCATTTCCAGTGGGATTTTTACACTGCCATGATACTAGAACACAGAATTTAGATTAGTAGGAGAACAGTGATATATTGTGATGGTCTAAATGGTCCACAGAAATGTCAAAACTCTATATCCAGAGATCAAGAGATGATCAAAAAATAAGCTTGTTTAACCTCGAGGTAATGCTGGAGTCGATTTATTTGTAAACATTAGGTGATTTGCATCAGATAATAAAAATGAATTCAGCGAGATTTAAGCTCTGCTTGCCCTTTACCTTATACAATGGCTCTTCTCCAAAACCTCTCCAATGATGAGATTCTAACAGACCATTCTTACAAGGCTTACAAATCAGCTAAATGGACTTTTTTGATCACTATAAAAATGAAGCATACTAATAGAGATCAGAATACCAATTATTTGGTCTAACAATTATACCAAAGAAAGTAGATCACAAACTAGCAGAACCCAGTGTAGAACTGATGATAACAGGAAAATGCATTTGTATCATGATCTTTTGTGGCTTATAAACATTAATAAGAAGTCAAAACATGACCAGTGTTCACTTCAGCTCCTTCAGTCCTTCCCCTAATTCCTCCATTGGGGTCCCAGTTCTAAGATCGATGCTTAGCTGCGAGCATCTGTTTGTGTGTGTGTATATATATATATATATATATATATGCATGCCAGGCTCTGGCAGAGGCTCTCAGGAGACAGCTATATCAGGCTCCCGTCAGCAAGTACTTCTTGGTATCAGCAGTAGTGAATGGGTTCGGTGGCTGTACATGGGATGAATCCCCATGTAGGGCAGACTCTTGATATCTTGAAACATATTGAACACCTAATATTTCTTGTGTTTAGTATATCTAATTCTTCCTCAGTGAAAAAATGAAAACCGATGTACAAAATAAGGAAAAAAATCAAGCAAGTAACCATAAAATCATAAGGTCTCTGGGTCTAGGAACATAGCTTAGTGGATAATATGCTTGTCACATGACTCTGAGAACTAGATTTCAGATTCAACACCTGCACATAAGTGCCTGTTTGGCCAGGTATCACTCTTACAATTCCAGTAAGTGGAAGGCAGAGGCAAGTCCTTGGAGGAAGCTGTTTATCTAGACTAGTGGTATCTGGGAACTCTGGCTTCAACTGAAAGACCATGTGCAATTAATATGTTTGAGAGTAATCAAGAAAGACTCTCAGTATCAGTCTTGGCCCTCTAACATACATCTGTGCAAAGTTTTGAATCCACACACATGGAAATACACACACACACACACACACACGAAAACAATAAAATTATATGTCTCTACTTGTTACCAGTAATACATGATGCCAAAAAGCAGGTAGTCTTCAGTTTCATACAAGTTAAAAAAGTGAATCCTATAGGAAAAACAACAATATCAACCAACCACCCCCCCCCCAGAGCTCCCAGGTACTAAGCCACCAACCAAAGAGAACACATGGAGGGACCCATGGCTCCAGGTGCATACATAGCAGAGGATGGCCTTGTCCAGCATCAATGAGAGGGGAGGCTCTTAGTCCTGTGAAGGCTCAGGGAATGCCAGGGTAGGTGGGTAGGGGAACACCCTCATAGAAGCAGGAGGAGGGGGCATGAGATAGGGAGTTTCCAAAAGGGAAACTGGGAAAGGGACAACGTTTGAAATGCAAATAAAAATATGTCCAATAAAAAAAGTGAATGTCTTATGAACTATATTAGTTTGGTAGACAGCAAATTGAAATGTAGGGAACCACACATCAATCTTCATGTCCATTCCTACTATATATTTTCTCTGAAAAGATCTTGAGATATTTGTGTTTCCTGTTATTAGAGAATTAGGCCCACTTTTTTGTTTAATTGAAAAAGGGCCTGTCTAAATTAATCAAGCTGACTTTAAACTCCCAGTATAACACAAGGTGGCCTTTAGCTCACTGCCTTCTGGTTTAACCATACTGAGTTGAAAGGATTTAAATTGGAATGGTCTGAAAATAATTTCTGAAAATTATCACAAATTTTTTCTTCCATTGAAAAAGACTTGATTGAATCCAGACCCAGTAGTCCTGTGTTCTATATGTGTTGGGGGCCTCATATCAGCTGGTCTATGCTGTGTGGTTGGTGTTCCAGTATTTCTGAGATCTCAGGGATCCAGATTAATTGAGACTGCTGGTCTTCCTACAGGGTCTTCCTCCTCCTCAGTTTCTTTCAGCCTTTCCCTAATTCAATCACAGGGGTTAGCAGCTTCTGTCCAGTGGTTGGGTGGGAATGTCTGCATCTGACTCTTTCAGTTGCTTGTTTGGTCTTTCTGAGTGCAGTCATGATAGGTCCCTTTTTGTGAGCATTCTATAGCTTCAGTAACAATGTCAGGTCTTGGGAAACTCCCCTTAAGCTGGACCCCACTTTGGACCTGTCTCTGGACCTTCTTTTCCTAAGGCTGGATCCTCTCCATTTCCATCCTTGTAGTTCTTTCAGATAAGAACAATTATGGGTGAGAGTTTTGACTGTGGGATGGCCCACCTCCCCCTCATTTGATGCCATGTCTTCTTGCTGGAGGTGGGCTCTATAAGTTCCCTTTCCCTACTGTTGGACATTTCATCTAAGATCCCTCCCTTTTAGTCCAGGGTCCCCTCAACCTCCTACTTCCTGAGATTGCCTGTTTCCATTCTTTCTGCTGACCCTTAGGGCTTCAGTCCTTTTCCCTCATCCAATACCAGATCAGGTTCCCCCTTTCCCCACCCCAACCTCTGTGCACTTTCCCTTCCAGGTTCCCCCCTCCCTCCCCACCTGTGATTTCTTTCTTCTCCCTCCCAAGTGGGACTGAGGCGTCCTCACTTGGGCCCTTCAGCTTGTTGATCTTTTTTAGTTTTGTGGACTGTACTTTGGGTATTCTGTACATTTTTTTTTCTTTTTTCTTTTTCTTTTTTTTTCCTTTGGCTAATATCCACTTATTAGTGAGTACATACCATGTATGTCCTTTTGGGTCTGAGTTACCTCACTCAGAATATTTTCTAGTTCCATCCATTTGCCTACAAAACTCAGGATATCCTTATTCTTAAGAGCTGAGTAGTATTCCATTGTGTAAATGAACCACATTTTCTGTATCCATTCTTCTGTCCTGGGATGTCTAGGTTGTTTCCAGTTTCTGATTATCACAAATAAGGCTGCTATGAATATAGGGGAATATGTACTCCTGTGACATGGTGGGACATCTTTTGGGTATGTTCCCAAGAGTGGTATTCAATCAGAAATGATACACCTAACCACCTAACCCTCAAGAGACTGGATGCCTCAGGAATTTAGAGGTCAGGTTGGGAGGAGGTATGGGATGTGGAATAGCCTAGCTTGTACTTGCTAGTACTTCCTCATAAGGGTGAACAATAAACTTTCCAGTTTTCTATTTCTAAATCTTTCCTTAGTTCCAACTTGTGACATATTATTAGTGTAAGAAAGACTTAATAATTTTGAAGTATGTACACAGAGGCTAAAGTTCTTTGGTACAGATTGAGCTACATGCATTTATTTTTATCATTTTTATTTGGTTTTGAAGCTAAAATACTGCACATTTTGAGGACACTGAATCTTACCATCTTCTTTTAATTTCTGGGTGTTTATGTTTGTATAATTTAATCAAATGAAATGACTCTTCTTCCATAGAATATGTTTAGTATTATTCCTTATCATAAAAGCAGATGAATGGATAAGTTATTAGTAGGTATAGATACACATTAGTAGGTATAAATAAACAGCTAGTAATCACACAACACAGATAGTAAGGAATTCATAGGTTTATTATAAAGATTTATTTAAATAATTTAAATGTTATCTGTTAAATGGCTGCATAATAGTCATGATTTATTATTTTCAAAAAATAATTGCACAGTTATTTCCTATTTTAAAAGTAGAATGGTTACTAGGGAATAGAAAACCTTAATCTTAGTTGCTTTCTAACATCATTTAACTTTGTGTCTCTTAACAAAATGATCCCCCTCTTCAGGCCACAGTTTTCTAACCAGAGAATTAAAGCTCTGATATACACTGTTTCACTCAAACCTACTTTCATTGTAAATTTCCATGATTTTATTTTCTTAAATTCATTTCTAACCAAAGAACACTTGTAAGGCTTTTTTAAATAACTGAGATGATAATTTAGAGGTACCAACTCAGGTTAAGAAATAAATGTTTTCATAGACATTGAGGTAGTGAACTTGTGCAGAATGCAAAAAGTGAGGTCAGTTACCATTACCAAAGGGTTCTTCAATGTGTATGACCACCAGTGCTGTTTAAATGAGTAGGCTCAACTCTGGACCACAAAGGAATTGCAGTATAGATTTGTATGAGTTGCATCTCACATAAAGGTTGCATTATGATTTTCCTGTAAAGCTATATCTACTGCAAGCTATCTGTTCCTTTACAGCCCTTTCTGGGTAGAACTGTAATTCCTGCCATTTAAACTGCTTAAGGAAGTAGCACTGAGTAGTTGAATGAGCATCTTCCCTGTGATGCTCAGATCCAAATCATTTTGTCAATGGCCAACCTTGCAGCAGCTGGAAAACCTCCTTGGGAATCCTGCCAGCTCCTGCTCCTGGGCTGGTTTCTAACAGATGGACTACCTTTGTAAATTCCCAGTCTTTACTTCAGTTCTTGTCTTCTCCACTACCAAAAAGAATCGGTGAGGCTGTGTGAGACCAGAATATCCAAGAGATGAAAATATATCTAGATTAAGGTTGTGTTTTCCCACTGACATATAAAACCTTAGAACCTCACTTCAGATTGCAAAATGTTTCCCAGGTGGGTGCAAAGAACCAGATATTTTGACAGATTCAGTAGCATGGCATTTAGATCACAGAGCCACAGGAACGATACTAGGACTTTATTTCAGATACAAGATGTCACCATATTGCTACTTCACAATTGACCACACAAAATATTTAAGTGAGATTAAAAACTATCCAAGGAAACAGTAGGAAACAGTAGAAGACAAAGTGTCCTTACACCCTCTGGAATCACCCACCTGTCACCAAGCCTGACTTGAATTAGCATTACTGTGAACCAAATAGTTTAAATAATGTGTGCTTATTTCATACATCACAATTTTATCTGGTTAAAGCTGCACTTGCCTACAGCAATACAATAAATACAAAGCTAAATAGAAATAGAAATTATTTTGTGAGCTTCCCTCCAACTTTAAAAAAAAATAAGTGAAAAAGATACCTTGGGACCTATTTTTGAGACAGAGATTCTTGGAATTCTTTATTCTTTTATCAGTTCTGATGCCCAAGGGAAAATCTGTACAACAGACTTTGTACGTCTTTAATAATGAAGCAACCTACTGTAGCTCAAGTCTATGTAGCAGCTAAGAAGCACAATTGGATGTAGGAAATGCCTGAAGAGTTTGTTTTACAGAGCTATAAATCTAGCAACAACCAGGAGATAGGTTCATTGAAGTTGAAGGCAGCAAGGTGACAAGAGATGGGAACCATTTCCAGATAATCCATAAGGAAATCTGCAACAGATTTCCCATGAAACAAGTTCCTTCCTTGTACACTTGAGATCTCTAGAATTCTTCCCTGACATTTTTGTAGGGATTCAAACACTAGAGAATGTTACATAAACATCAGTTCCATCCTTCTTTTTTTTTTTATTTTAGATATTTTCTTTATTTACATGCGAATTTCTCCATTCCCAGTTTCCCCTCCAAAAAACAAAAAAACAAACAAAAACAAACCCCTGTTGCCTCCCCCCTCCCCATGCCTGCCACTCTGCCCTTTCCCACTTTCTGGCCCTGGCATTCCCCTACACTGGGGCACAGAACCTTCACAGGGCCGAGGTCCTCTCCTCCTATTGATGATCGATTTTGCAATCCTCTACCATACACATGCTGCTTGAACAATCAGACCCCTCTATGTGCAGTCCTTGGCTGGTGGTTGAGACCCTGGGAGCTCCGAGGGTACTAGTTAGTTCATGTTGTTGTTCGTCCTAAGGGGCGAACATTGGTCTTTTCTCTAGTTCCTTCACTGGGGACCCTGCACTCAGTTCAATGGATGGCTGTGAGCCTCTACATCTGTGTCAGTCAGATACTGTCAGAGCCTCTCAGGAGATAGCTATATTTAGGCTGGCTTACCCTTCCTTCAGTCTCTGCTCCATAGTTAATCTCTGCAACTCCTCCCGTGGGTATTTGATTCCCCCTTTTAAGAAGGAATGAAATGTCTACCTTTTGGTCTTCCTTCTTCTTGAGATCCTTCTTGATAAAGGATAAAAGGAAAATATGGAAACAATTCTTAGAAACTTTCTCTAAGTAAAAGGTCTCTCATCTATGACCCAGTTTATAAATAATCTCCATTTCAGACAGAAAATCAAGAAGGTTGACTTAGCAAATTAGATCTTGAAGATTTTGCTTCTAATGACAGTTTGCAACACCAGGCAGCACTTTATATGCCTTAGCCAGCAAAGAACAGTTACTAAAGGCTGCTATTAAGCAAGCAGACACATTAAAGATGACAATAAAAATAATTGTATTGAAAGCATCAAATAAACATTGCAGGCATAATTTCCATATGGTCCTGTTTTTTGGAGTCTCAGATTGATATTCATGCACTATCCTTTCACACGTAAAATAATCTCAGTCCAAGAATGCAAAGGCTAGGTACTACAGATTTAAAGAGTTCTTTCACTGACTGTTCTTTCAAAATATTCATCAGTTGAACAATGTGTAATTTCAGTGAAAGAAAAGTAGTTTTCTGCAGATGTTTTCAATCAACAGAACATGGCACCGTGGAGTGTTGGATTATTAGCAGATCAGTTCTGTTGTTGCCTGGGACAACTCAGGAAAGCCAGTGAAACAGGATACTTACACAGGGCCTTAGCTAATGAGTATTCTAGTTTATTTTGTCGATGTTGGGTTCAAACTCAGGGCCTTGTGTACGCTAGGCAAAGGCTTTTTCTCTGACCTAGGAACCCAACTGCTGTCGTTTCTAGTTTTAGGACTCATTATAGATCTAAAGTTTACATATAACTTGGAACCTGTCTACTTCAGAGCAAAATTCAATTGAAATTCGTACAGATGTTACTCGGAACAACCAAGTTTTACTTTTAGGACACTTAACTGAAAAAATATTTTATGCAGAAGTGACAGCTATATTAGGTAATGAAAAAAAGAGTAGAGGATTCACTGTCTTAAGTATTTGATCAGTTCAAATGAACTAATTCTATGTCCTTATTCCAGATCCTCAAAGGACATGATTCTTACTAAAAGCACTCAACGGCTTTTTTTAAAAAAAAGATATAGTGTACATATTTGACTTTATAATCTAGACCCATGTAGAAGCAGAAAATTAGAAGGAAGCAAGACTGTATTGGCAGACCATCAAAGAAAGAGCAGCAAAAAATGACAATTGACAGCCTGACAAGAGGGGCAAGACGAACCATAAAACAGATAACATAATTGTAAGAAGTAAATACAACACACTGACCAAAGACTCTGAAATGCATAGTCACTTGAGGCAAATGTCTTCCCAAATAATTATGCTAGAAAACACAGTACAACTAATAGGAACAATGACATGACCCCATGCTATCCAATAAACATTAAATGGTAGACATTGTTCCAATCAGGCCAGAAGTATATGAAACACTTCAGATAAATATGCCCACTAAAATTCATTATTTAGAGCATTAGCAATCCAGGTAATTCATTTCATAGAATATCTTACGCTCAGTCATGCCAGAGCACTGGAATCCAGATGTACCAGCAACAAAATAAGACCCTCAATATCACTGCTAGCTGCTGATGGATGACTCAGTTATCAGAAAGCGAAACAGATCATTTATTTGTAAACCTAACAGTAACACACTTCCTCAGACTGCTCATAGTCACACTAACGTCTACATAGTTATTTCCTGGATATTTGCCACTCCTCTTTGGTTATTCATTTATGGTGCTAGCCTAATTAAAATTCCATGTATCGAAATATTTAGTAGTAGAAACAACAATATTAAAATTCTCAAAATATGTCTCAAAATATTTGGTAGTAGAAAGAAAAAAGCCACAAATGACATACAAAAGACATGCTTGTTTGTTTGTTTGTTTTTTAAGCAGTAGTATACACAGACATAGAGGAAACACAATTTCTCTGTAGCTCATCAGCTGTGATCTTCAGCAGAGTGCCTTCCTCCCAGATTGACTTCCTTTATGATTTTAGCTGTTTCTGATTTTCTGTATCTACAAATGAAGGTGAGTGATAGTGGGAGGGAAGAAAGTCTTGATTTTCCTTGATTATTTTCTTCTTCTTTAAAAAGAAGTTGATTCCCATATGGCTTTTCCAAGAAGACTTTAGTGTCAATTATCCCTCTCCATATTTTCTATATCACATTCTACATTCTGGACCATTGCTCAAATTTCTACTTAATTCTTTTTGATTTGTATTCTACATCATATTCTATTTCCCAGAACATTTTTAATGGTACCCATATTTGTTTTTCTTCTTTGTTTGCTATTTCCATAGAACCTTCTTTTCTGACAGCAAGAAGTGGCTTAATGATAAGATCATGACTCACACACTGTCAATCATAGTTCCCTACATTCTTCCCTAGGTAATGATAGGTCCAGCTTGTGGGCACCTGGCCAAAGGAAAAGCTCGCTGCTTTCCAAAGAGTTTCATGAAGAATTTTGGGTTAACCATGGTGGGTTGAAAGCTGGTTTAACTTCTTTAAAAAATACTGTGCTTGTACATGGTTTCATCTTGTGGAAAAAAACAAGGTTCAAAAAATACAGACAGAACAAAAAGAACACAAAGATGTAACACACACATATAGCATTTTAGCACGTGATTCTGATTCTGTTTTTTTTTTTTCAAACATTATACTCCTTCCCATTTACTTGGATTTGAAGTTTCTAGGGAAAAAAATCTGTGTAGTTACTTTTACAGATATGGGCTAGGTACTTGCTTTTTCAAAATGACGTACTAATTTATATTACTGCCATATTTCATCAAATATCATCAAGTACTTCTTTGTTGAAAACTGCATGATGGATAACTCTAAAATGCATATAGAAACACAGAATGGAACTACTTGTAACAAAATCTCATCCTGTGGAAGAAATATAGTCTCTGGGGTCAGGTACAACTGAATTAAAAAAAATTGTCCTTCTACTTATTGCTAACTAGTCATTTCAGTTTTGGACAGCTGCCTGAAAACCAATCACGTCTATTATACAATAAGGCATATTAACACATAGCCACTGTTTTGTTAAAAAAGAAAAGCAAAACCCAGCACTTAACATACTTCTAATTAACATCCTCTAAAGAGATCTGCTTTATTTACTTACAATTTTAACACAAATTGTGATAGCTAGATAACTCATATTCCTATTCTTTCCCTTTAAAAATATCTCAGTTTCTCCATAAATGATTTTAAATATCTCTTTATATCTCTTTAACATCTAGCTTTCTGGTAACGTTTATGGGGTCCGGCATTGTAAACATCATTATCTTTTAATCCACTTAAAAGTGAAAATTTACTTTGACATGTGAAAAATGAGTGGCTCTTAATTTTAAAATTCAAACAGCAAATACATAAACAGTACCTTAGAACAAAATAATTAGTAATATTGATAAAATTCTATTGGATCTAACTTTACTTCAGTAACATCACTGATACATTTATAAACAGACCCTCATGGGGCTTTAGTATTCCAAGAAAGCTAATCTAGGCTTTATATTCCCTCTGCTTCCTTTGCTAACACTTTGCTGCAATAAATGTCTATTTGGGGGAATTTAAGAGTATAGTTAGGAAAAATGTCATCAAATTGCTTTGTGAGTTTCCCAATTATATATGTATTGTAATGTATACAACCATTCCAATGTTATGCATTAATGAATTTTATAGTATAATAATGAATCTGTAAGACATCAGAATTCCTGTATTGATAGATATGGCTTTGAAGGTTTCTCCATTTAATTTGCAAGTTATATGGGAAATATTCATTAGTATATATTCTTGTGGTTTGAATTATTTTAAGGGCTTAATGAATCATTTCAGAAAGTTCACTTTAATTCAAAGTGAATACTTGATTGCTTTCCTTAAATTTTAAATTTATATGTATGCTCACATCAGGAAAGTTACCTTAATTATTTAAAGCTTCCCTTAACATATGCAGATATAAAACAATAGAGTTTTGAAGGCAGAAACATTTTATAAATTAGAAGAGACTAGAATAAAGGGATAGGAATGGAATCACCACTGTTTTTCATTTTCTTACATACATTTGTCAGCTAAGGGTTACTTTTCTGGTCAAGAAAACTCATATGCTAATCCCTTCTGATGAGAGAATCAAGGGATCATGGTGAGACTTAGGCTTTTGTAAGAAAAGAATATTGTAGAGCTCACAATGCAGGTAGCACATGTAAATATAATGCTACATTCCATTTGGAGTTTCATCATTATCCAACACAGATAACCCACAAAGTTAAAAATGTCTACATAGAATTTAACAGTTATCTTCAGTTTTCTCACTTACTTATTTTGTAAAGTAGGAGAACAAAATTACTACATCCTAAACCCCTCTGTAATTCGTCCACAATATTCAACCTGAAAATGCTGTAAACACTTATTCTAGGAGAAACAAAGCATCATATTTGGCATAAAACTAAAGCTCTAATGAGAACAAAGAAGTAAATGATAGAGGAAATTGAAAGAAGTATTGGGACTGCGTGTGTGACATTGGTTCTGGGGATACACAAACAAACTGTGTTTTGATTTTTTGTTTTTTTTTGTTTTTTTCTCCAGAAAGAGAGCCAAATGATAGTAATGATTCCACCAAGGCCCCACTTGGAGAACTAGTAGCCTATTTTGGGTTACTTATAGAAATATGGGTAAACAAGAATGTGATTTAATTCTATTTACTTAAAATATGTTTTTAAATGTTAACAAATTCAGATAAATTGAAATCATGTAACTTTTCTCATCGTAATGCAATAAAAGTTAAAAAAAAAAAAAAGAAATATGGTTGAGAAGGTACTTACAACAGCTGTATGACAGAGACAGCTACATCATGGACCCTGAATACTACAATACTGATCTTCCTGGCATGATGTAGCCATTCATGCAACAGTACCATGGTTATTTGGAAACAAGAACTTTTCAACGGAGTATAACGTCTGTTCTGCAGGAAGGATTTTATACCTGGTACTGTAAGGCTGATCAAAAGCCCATGACTGAGAAGACCACAGGCTTTAGAGGGGGACCTATTGCTGCTGATCAGCTAAGTAGCGATACTGTTAAACTATATCCTAAATACTTTTGCTCATCCTCTTAAATTTATGTTGTTATCAACTTTGGTCAGAGAAACTTACTGCTGAATTCTGGATATGATATATCTGTTGGATATATGAAACAACAACTATGGTTAATTATTCAAACATGCACACAAAAAAGTCAGTCAAAAATGGGAAAGACCCTGAGGTCTGCTTCTAACTGAGGAATTATGGCTAGTCAATGACTACTGATGGAAACCATTAATCCTCCTTTCAGGACATGACCACTGACAAGCTGCCCATGATTTTGTGAATGGCCCTGCACTCATGTACATTTAGGTAGCACTAATTGAATTTAGGGGCTTTTAAATACATCAAAAATATATATGATAAATAAAGATGGGAGGAAAATGGGCTGAGAAGCACTAAGTGGTTGTAGTGAGGTAGTGATAGATAGATTTGATCAAAGTACTTTATATAAATGCATGATGTCAAAGAATATATAAAATAAATTGTCAAAAATTTAAAATTAAAGATAATTTTATATGGAAAAATGTTTAGCTCTCTTTGCATTTAAACTTTAGTCTTTACAGTAAACACACACACACACACACACACACACACACACTGGTATCTCTAAATAGAATCCTATTCATAAGGAAGCCATAGGTAGGGACACAGCATTGATTTGCAGAATACAGTGAGGTTTCCAGCTGTGTTTTATACCACACATGTTTTGTACCACTCTCATTCTGCATGTCAAGTAGGTAGAGGAAGGCAGTAAATTATAGCAGGCATTTAAGAGTGGAGATCTTATTTGTGGGTATGAGTACTGAAGTCATTTCTAAGTGTTTTGGGTGAAGGGAGAAGCCACAAGTAGTCACTAAGAAGTTATTGATAGCAAAACAAATTTAAATGTGAGAGAGCAATAATGGATTTGAGAATTTCAGAGGAGAATTTAGCATTTTCTTTCAGAAGTTCTTATGTAGAGGAAGCAACAATTATAGTATCAATACATCAAAGTATTTTTTTTCCTTTTTTTGAAAACAGATTTCTTCCTGGTTTCCTCTCGCTCTACTCTTCCCGGTTCCTCCCCACCTCCCCTCCTACAGAGATCAACCCCTTTCTACTTATTAAGAAACAGATGTCAAAGAGATAATGACAAAATAAAATTTGATAACACAAAAACTGCTGGGCAGTGGTGGCGCATGCCTTTAATACCAGCACTTGGGAGGCAGAAGCAGGTGGATTTCTGAGTTTGAGGCCAGCATGGTTTACAGAGTGACCAGGACACTCTGGTCCAGGAGAGACAGGCCTATGCAGAGAAACCCTGTCTAAAAAAACAAAAAACAAACAAGCAAACAAAAAACCCAGAAACAAAAACAAACCAAACAAAAAGATATAACCCATTTTTTAAGTTTAGAGGTCAGGTTAGGTGGGACAGTGGGTTTGGGGACATCCTCATGGAGACAGGCGATTGGGAGGAGTTATGGGATGTGGAACAGTCAGAGGGTAGATGGGGTGGGGGTAGGCAGAATAAAGTCTAGAGTATAAATAAATAAATAAACTTTAAAAAAAGGAAATTGATGCTGTACTTTTCAATGAGTTTTATCAAATGCTGACCACTCCCTACAATATTCTTTATATTACTTGATTACTTCCTTTCTTAGTAACTGTCAAACTGCATTGTTTTCAACTCTGTTATGTGATAAAATAACTTATAATAATGACATCACTAGTATGGTCAAGGTCAAAGAACAAATGCACAATGATTACAGATAGACATTAACATCCATACAAAAAGTTTTAATGCTTCAATTCATATATCTCCATTAAAAGACACCCAGTGACCTCAGCCTTAAGCCTCAGGATTGTGAATTTAATTTATGGTTTTATAAGAAAGGAAGACCAGAAACTAGTCTGTTCAAGTTTGTGGGTTTGTGGTAGAAGGCAATATTCCTATCCATCATCTGAAGGTCAATCGTGAGAAAAAAACTGTACCTCAATGAAAGAAATTTTAAAAATGAATAATTTTGTAAAGTGATGCATAACACACCGTTTCGTTGCAGTTAATTTTATTTTCCACCTCTTTACTCTAAGACTGTCCAAACATAAGACATTTTAATTCTTTTCATACCCTGGAAAACAGTTTTATGAAAAATTAAGTGTGAAAGTGACTTAGGTTCAAAAGTAATGCAATTATTCCTTTGCTCCTGACTTGTATTGTAGAAAAGCAGGCCAAACTGTGGAAGCATCAGTATTTTTTTAGGATGCATAACAATCCAACTACCATGCAGACTGTGGCTGCTTTACTTCCATTGCCTTCAGTAGGTGAACGTCTTTAGAGGGGATGCTCTCTTCCTTCACCCGCAAAAGGAAATATCTAAATCTGTCCAGTCCTCTAAGTTCAAGGCACTACATAACTAAGCCACATTTTGATTTCAGTATTTTGCAGCCAGTGGGGTTTCGCTAGAATGACATTTTAGAATTGGAGAAGACAAACTATCAAGAGGTAAATGATATATGTAAGGAAACCTCTACTAGGAATATCATAATTTTAGCTAACCTAATTGAGACTGTTCTATGCATAATTGTTACAAAGTTCATTCTGCTTTGTAAAACAAAAGTCAAGGTATGGTATATAATTCATTAAGATTCAAGTTTATATAACTACAGAGTGGGAAATCACAATATACCTGTGTTTTGGTAGTTTTCTAATCATGAAATGATTTTCAATAAAGATGTTTCTGAAGTATACCACATGCTTTGAAATCAGGAAGGGGAATCTAGAAACAAGGCTTATGATGCATTTCACAATTGCATTATATCCAACCTACACAACTATCGCCTCTGAGGTCATTTAAAGTGGTGCTGTGAGCACATAAATTTCTAGCATAGCAGCAGATATCAACATTTAAGGTAGAGGATGTCGAGCGGGTGCAAGTCAGCAGGTAATAGTGCTTAGAAAGTTGCTAGTCTTACAGGGTTGCCTAGTATGTTTTAGTATTGGATTCAATCACCACACACACACACACACACACACACACACACACACACACACACACTTTCTTTTTAGTGATTCCAGAAGAATAGCAGATTACATAGAAATGATATATGTATAGTCATGCTAAACTAAGAAAGTGAGGAGATATGATCAACTCCCAGTTTGTGGTTTAGTAAGAACCATCTTGATTAAGTGTTAAGTTATATGCCAGGAAACATATCTGCAACTTGTTTTAGGTCACCCAGCCAAAGTTCTCAACCTATTAGCCATCACTGTCTGTCTTTTGTCTTTTGTTCTTTCCTGTTAAGAGGCAATCTGTATTTTTACAATACCTAGGTAGGAATTTTTTTCTATCTGATAGAGAAGAAAGAAAATATGTAATAATAGTGACTGAAAAAAATCAGAAATAATACCACACTGTGTGTTTGGGAGTGTGTGTGGCTTTCCACCCACAAAACATAGAAGATTCTGCAGCCTGACATAATTCTTTGAAAAAAATTATAAATACATGCAAAACTGAAGAAGCACCCGACGGTTGTATGAATTTAATTACATATTTGAACTGAAAGATAAAGTATTTGACACTGATGAACGTTTGTTGAATACAGATACGGGAAAATTTTTTCTTTTCTCACAAAGAATTGTTGCTACTCTTAGTAAACTCATTTTCTATCACTCTGTCCATAGTAACTATTTTCAATTCTCTGAAATTTATTTTACTATCTTGAGTCAGACATCTTCTTTAACAATGTTTTTTCTACCAAGAAAAGGTCACTTTCTTGATTTATGTCTGATGTAGCCCTATTATCTCCCTAGGAAATTTTCTTCTCTTCATTTTAATTCTAAAGTAGCTAAGTACTATGATTTCTTTTTTAAAACTTCATAAAATTTGCCTTATCCATAAGTCAAATTGATATGCTTTAATCTACTAGATGAGGCAAGATGACCTCTAAACAATGCTTTCAGATCAGTTCCCTCAGCTCCTATAGAGACTGTTATACACCATTCCCAGCTCTACATGAGTGAGAATCTTGACCTTCCCTATTCTTCTCTGTAGAGTGGCCTCTCTACTTTATTTCACAATCAAGAGAGAAGGATTCTGTCTCAGCATCTACCCCGACTCTCTTCATAGTACTAGTGTCAAGTCATACTTAGTCAGCTCTCTCCCCATTTCTAGCTCCCTTCTCTGCTTTTTCTGAGCATATACCACCTCCCACTTTACATACAAAACATACACTTTTTTTCTTAAGAAGGGGGGGTATAACTTTTTTCTCAAGGAGTTTAATCTTAGTTATCTAACCTCAATACTATATTCCACACTTGCTACCCATCACCTGCCAAATTTCTACCTATTCTGAAGAGTATCGGTCTTCTTCTATCTCAGCACTTTAGTGATACATTTTTCCCAAAGACTTAGTGCTCTGAATAGGAAATCTAGTGACATTACTTTATGAGACAGGGTCTTCTTATGCAACCCAAGATTTCTACAAACATGTTATCCTTTTGCTCATCTACGCAAAAGCTGGGATTAAAGGCATATACTGCCACACCTTACCTGCAGTTTATCTTCGTGTAGAGTTTCTCATCCCTCTCAGCAACATTTCTTGATATTGTGTTATAGATATCCCAGATTCTGTTCCAAAAACTCATTACCCTGCTACCAAACTGCATATTAGATAATTTGCATGCTTCTGTATGCTACCATGAAGACTTCTCTCATTTGTTCATGGACATATTTGGAAGAGTCTGAGTGCAGTATTTCTGTTAGTTTTACTTAGCACATTTTTTGAGGACAGAATCCAAATTTACATTGTATCTCTAAACCTCCTGAAATACCAATTTGAAGGCTGAACTATTGTACCTTTAAAGTCCATAGAACTTGTATTAATTCCATCTTTGCTTCTAATTTTTCTACTACTTCTACTTATGAAAATTGTTAGCATCCTCACTTTTTATGTTCAATATTTAAGGCATCAATTCCTTTTCATTTTCTCAACCCTTATGTACCACCCATTGTAGGAGTTTAATTAATTGGTCAATGAGATTATCCCTCCAAAACAGGGTCTAATATATGAGTTTCAGTTTTCATATTTTAGTTAAATAATACAAATTCCAAACAGCAACCTATTTCATATTTCAGTTACCATGATGTATTAGATCGGTAGTATGCACAAACATGAGATTAGCCACCAACTATTTAGTTGCTAATTCATTATACAAATGACAAATGAGCATCATGATTAGCACCCAATACCATAACTTCCTTCAAAATTATTGGTGACTGTTGATGATGTCTATGTTTCAGTTTATGCTCAGTTTATGTAGGGCATGTAATAATTATGTTGACTTGTCTCCTATGTGACATTTTACAAAAGTAAATAACCAGAAGAGTGAACCATGAAAGTCAAGAACCATGAAAGCATAGTTATGGAAAAGGCAATGGTATAATGCTGGAATGTAATTCATACCAATGCAAATGATATTGCAGAAAACAAGCTCACCATGAAAATAGTGCTATGCCCCATATTTAAGAGACTGGAGACCAGTCTCTTCCACGTGAGCTAACTGATACTCACAAAGAAAGCGATTAGTGAAGAAAGTGATGTGGGATGTCCTAGAGAGGAAGTGATGCTTGTACAAAATGCTCCAATAAAGGAATTCTCAGAGTTATCACACAGCACTACAACTTCATAATACAAAACATTGAAAGTTGTTTCCAACTTTGAAATAATGTAATTCACAATATAGGGAAGATGTTTTGTTGTCTGAATCAGCTATGTGAGGAGAAGGCAAACACTGTTCAAACTACTTCTGGAATATTTGATACAAAGAGGTAAACAGGTTATCAGTATGTCTAATGTTTCAAATCACTGTGCTATACAGTAATTAGGTATCAGTGCTGCTATTTTTCATTTCCCCATATGACTATAAGTAACCAGGAGTTTACACATGTTAAGAACTCTCTTTACAGGTTGTAAAACAATTCTTATTTTTTTCTTGATTGCTAAAAGCGCTTTGCATAGTTTTCATCTCACTGAGTCATCCCTATGCTTCTTTATTACTCTGCCAAGTGGAAAGTGGGTGTACTATCAACTCCTTCTCAGCAACTTTTGCATGTATCTCATGAACTACACTGGTTGTTCTTTCTCAGCAGCTTCCTTACTCTGCTTAGAGAAAGGGCATCAGCAGATGGTAGAGAGGGAATCTTGCCAGTGGCTTTCAGACATCCTCCTGAGAATTATCCATTTCAGTGCTGCAGGCAGCTGTGATAATCAAAAGCCACTTCTTGCAGTGTCTGGGTGTCTACCAGAGAACTACTGACTTTTGTGCTAGGAGGAGTGAGTTCATGACTTGAAGATATCTCTAATTCTGACATTTCCAGAACTTTGCAAAGCCACAAACAATCTTATGACCTTTGCTTTGACAGTTCTTTAACATTTGTCTCTAGCTCCCTATCAAGTACCCTGTGCTTGGAATATTCCTTGTGATGTCTGTTTCCTGATTGCCCCTGACCTAGAGTATTTGGGGCCAGAAGTATTTCATAGATGAAGAACTACGTAGACATAAATCTTTGTGTTGTTCATATCATTTGGTTGGATCTGAAGTCAGGAGCAGCCAAAGTGGAAAATGAAATGTTAGTCCCTAAGACAAAATGACTAATATTTATAGTCACCATGTACATGATGCCTATAGAAAGTAAATGTGGAAAACCAAATTGATCTTACATGAATAACAAAGAGGTGATAAGAAGTATTGTGGAGAAAGATGCTACATTAGGATTAAGGAATGAACTTTCTTCATTCAAGGAATGATCAGAAGGCTGCGATGTCTATATTTAGACTAAAATAAGAAGTTATGCTGGACAGCATTCGGGTTGATGTATCCAAAATTCAGGCCTAAAATTTGAGTCCGTATGCTGCAACTTAAATCGTCAGCTTTAATTATTTTCTTCAATAAGAAGTTACAAGATATTGATCATGTATATATTCAAGATAAGTGGAGTATATATTCAAAAAAGTGGTGATTTAAAGAACAATGCCTAGGAGAAGTTATTTAATTATGGAAACAAGGACTTGGGAGATGTTTAATTATCCTATTGACAAAAGCAGCTGTAGACCCTTTAGGGGTGACTAATTCATATCCTCACCTATGTAGTTCTGCTAAAACTCCTATGGCTTCAGGGTACCAGCATCTTCAGAATTACACTGCATAGCTAGTTGTTAAGACTTTGAAATGGTTCCCCTTCGAAGAACACTTAAATGTACGAAGAGGGTTTAGAAGCACCATTCAGGTGTATACCATTACATAATGGATAAACCTGGACCATATCTTTTTGACTTAAGTGTCAAGATGGGAACACAGGCAAAGTACTCCTGAATTACCACTTTCCAAAGAAAAATGCATAGAAAAAGTAGCCTTACAGTATTGGGTAAAGGAAGTGCTAGTGGATTAATAAGCAGGTGAAAGTGTCACAGGGATAAATGTTGAAAAGTTTTGAAGGAGGATCTGGCAGTCTCTCAGAAAATTGGAAATGAAAGAGTTCTACCTGAAGACTCAGCTATACCACTCCTTGACATATACCCAAAAGATGCCCATCATACCACAAGGACATGTGCTCCACATTCATAGCAGCCTTATTCATAATAGCGAGAAACTAGAAACAACCCAGAAGTCCCTCAACTGAAGAATGGATATAGAAAATCATTTACACAAATGAATACGATTCTGCTATTAAAAACAAGGATATCCCATATTTTACAGGCAGATGGATGGAACTACAAAAATATCATCCTGAGTGAGGTAACTCAGACCCAAAGGATATGCATGGTATGTACTCACCGATAAGTAGATATTAGTCAAAACATACAGAATACTCATGATACACCCACACAGACCTTAAGAAGTTAAACAATAAGGAAGACCCTCGTGAGGTTGCTTAAATCTCACTTAGAAGGGGGGAACAAAATAATCAAAATAGGTAATAGAAGGGATAGGATTATCACCAGGTATGGGGGAGGGGACAGGAGAGAAGCCCAGAGGGCCAGGAGTATGAATAGAAATAGGCAGCTGCTGGGGGTGGGCAGTGGAGGAACCTCTAGAAAGTCCCAGAGACCTGGGATGGAGAGTGTCCCAGTACTCAGTGTGTGTGACCATAGCTGAAATGCCCAATAGTGGGGCTATGGAACCTGAAAAGTCCACCTCCAGTAGTCAGACAGGACCTCCAGTGGAGGGATGGGGGCATCAACCTACCTACAAAACCTTTGACCCAGAATTGTTCTTGTCTAAAAGAATTGCAGGGACAAACATGGACAAATATGCAGAGACTGAAGGAATTGCCTACCAGTGACCAGCCCAAGTTGGGATCTATCCCATGGGTAGGCACCAATCCCTGACACTAGTAATGAAGCTATGTTGTGCCTGCTGACAGGAGCCTAGCATGGCTGCCCTCTTTGAGGCTCTACCCAGCAGCTGACTAAGATAGATGCAGATACTCACAGTCAATCATTGGACGGAGATCGGGTACCCCTAAGGAAGAAATGTCAGGGATTGAAGGATTGAAGGAACTGAAGGGGATGGCAACTCTATAGGAAGACCAAGAGTCTCAACTAATCTGGACCCCTGGGAGCTCCTAGAGACTGAGTCACCAATCAAAGAATATACACAAGCTCATGTGAGGCCCCTGGCACATATGTGGCATAGGGTTACCTTGTCTGGCCTCAGAGGGAGAGTATATACTTATCCGCATAGACTTGATGCCCCAGGGTAGGAGGATATGGAGTCGCCCTCATGGAGGCAAAGGAAAGGAGGGATGGGGGAGAACTCTGGAAGGGGACAGTGGGAGGGGGAGCAACATTTGGACCTGGCCCCCAATCTCCTGACTCAAGTATCTTGCTCACTCTGTAGTACTTATGAGCATCTCCAAAGTCATGTGAGGACAGATCACTTTAAGTGTGATTTTTTTAAAATAAGTTTTATTGCATTATAATGAGAAAAGCTGCATGATTTCAATTTATCTGAATTTGTTAACATTTAAAGATGTATTTTAAGTAAATAGAATTAAATCACATTATTGTTTTCCTTTTGTACCCCAACTCCTCCCAGAGATCCCCCTTCAATACCTACAATATCTTTTTTGTCATATTCTTTAAAATTTATAAAATATTATAACAATAAAAATGAGTATCATAAAAGTTATTTGATATAAAACAACAATCAATTTAACAGTCTTATGTAGATGATTGTCTACAACAATACTGAAAATACATACATTATTCTCAATATAAATTTTAAATAACTCCAAATGTATTAACTGTATATTTCAAAATAATACATCACTATTAATATTTTATTAAATGAACATAAATATATAAAGTGTTTTTGTTTGTTTTATATTTATAGAGTTTAAAATCTTGGCTCTTACTGTGGTAACTTGATATAAGAGTTACAAACATCAAGCAAAGCATTCAGTCTTACTCTTTGTTGTTTTCTTACAAAACTCCTCCCAATTTAATTGTCTATATTTCTTTTGGGTATATAAATACTTTTAAAATCTGTAAGCTGTTCTGAAAACCATAGTATAGGGTAAAAACATGAAATAAACAATACTACTAATAGAGAGGATGACATAGGAGAAGCAAGATCTCAAGACCATAATGTTGTACACAGCAAGATGCTGTCATGAACAACCAAGCTGAAAGTGTATATGGATTGTATAATATTGGACCTGTTTCACCAATTACCAAATTAGAGAGACCATTAGATGACAGTAAATAAATTTCCAATTCCTCATAAGTGTGATCTTTAAGGATGGTCCAGTTTAAAAAATATCTCTTGCACTGAAACTATTTATTTTACTTTTAATTATAAATATTCCTAATAATGATATAAATATATGTAAATATATTATATAAACATTTAAGTACATTATTGTGTAATCTATCAGAAATATAATCTAGTATTCTTAGATTAGCCTTCAAGGCCATTTCATAGGCTACTATCTAAAAATCCTATACTTTCCTTATCTTTTTCTTTGTAGACCCTGAGCTTCAACTTCACTGGAACACTGGTTCATGTTCGATGGATCAGCATGTATCTGCTATGCTAGTGTGCTTGCTTTCTATTTGATCCTTTCACTCTTACTCTAGTCTTACATAGCCAGGCCTTCTATTTATCGATTAAAATTATTCAGTTTTATCAGTAAGTGAATGACATATGTAGTGTGGGACTGGCAAACCCTAACAAAAATGTCTACATACATTAGTAAGTGTATGAGTACTAGAACATTCTGACATTACGTAAATACAGGACAAAGACAATTTATTGATGTGTGACTGAGTTAACATTGTCAAAAGTTGAGTACCCCATTTCCCCCTCTAACCTTTACTATATTAGCCAATTCCTTCTCCATTTGCTGCTTTGAACATGGACAGAATGCCTGGTGATCCCTGTCTTTACCACAGGATGACTTTATATAGTAAATTATAAGGGGCCCGTCTAAAAGTAAGAGCTAACTTCCTCTTTGCATGGAATTTCATTGTGTGGCTGCAAACATGTAAGGTCACATAAATAAGCGTTCTTTTCCTAGATGACCGAAGAATGGATATTAGACATATAATTTGTAGATTCTCCCATGAATATAAATTTGCCTGCTCCATATAAACTGAGTTGAGGTAAGTACACTCCTTTATGTTTCTGTTAATGGAGTCTCAATACATCAGCAGACAACAGATGAATGAATGATTATAGAATTTGAATGATTATAGAATTATACTTTATAAGTGACACATGACCAGGTTATTGGAATATTGAGATAGATCCTAACATTCTACAAGGATTGATACTGTCAGAAGCATTGGGATTGGACAGGTGAAACAGGAATTATTTTAATGTGGAAACAAAAGAAAAATGTAGATTATTTCTAACTTCGTTTCTATGGCTACCTGTCAATAAATAACCACTCTTGTGCACTTTAATGATATGGATATAGAAATGAGTGAAAATTTGATAAGGCTCAGATAAGTACTTGCTTTTGTCATGCATAGAAAATTCATCATTGTTTCTGACATACTTAATGTTTTACACATGATAATGAGATTCAACATCCTGCTTTTATAATGGTGTGTGAAACAAAACAAAAAACTTCATGAATCTTGCAAACCCTTGCTGTAAACTAATGAAATATCAAGGGATGCTCCAGGAGTCCTCATTAGCTCTAAGTGGTTCCTCAGCAACTAGTCACAAAACAGAAAACACCTAACTGAAAACTCTGCTATCACAACCAAAGCCATCTGTAAAACACTTATTTACTAGCTATATCTATGTAGTTATGGATCCATCCGTCATACACTTACTACCTTACTCTAAAATTTATTTTTATAGCTTACATATGTACTATACTGATTCATATTCTATTAAAATGTATAAGTGTAGGCAATAGCAACAAGGCAAGGGAAGATTAATCTAGTAAGAAATAAGAATAAATAGATCAATCTAGGTGATAGGTAACTAAATGAAAATCCACCATGACATCTCACTTTCTTCCTAGAAGTACACTATTTGTTTGGTTATAAATTTTCATATAAGGCAGGGAAAAATCATTCCTTGCAGAGATGTAATTAAATAGCAATCAGGATAATTCTGTGCTTAGGGAAATAAAATTTGTCACAATGACTGTAAATGCTGACTACTAGATAAGGTGACTTAAAGGACACAAAGAAATGATAGAGAAACACACACACACACACACACACACATTACACAACTATATATGCAAGAATTTGAAAATGAATTACAGGTCAGAACATAGGATGAGATCAGTGTACCTTCAACTTCATGTATCCAAATCTTTTAGTCAAATACAATGTTTGTCAAGGAGTTATTAATGCTTTCAGTGGATCAGGATTAAGCTAAATAATACTTTAGAAGCTTGGAAAACACCATGTTAAATGATGTTTTTATTGGCATTAATGACGTCTTTAACTTTTATCTTGAGTCGGTGAAGAAATACAGTGCATGAGATCTGAACTTAGCTGACAATTAAGGATGACAACATGCTATGTTTTAATTACAACTTCATTACATTATTTCTTTTATGACTTCCCTGATACAGGAAGGCACATCTTCTCCCACTGTTAAGTCATGATAGTGTGATGGAGTTTCAGTTTGTCGGGTGGGACATGAGGTAGAGTTTGAAGTACATAAAACAACTCCAAGCCCTCTTCAAATTATTTTTATCCTCTCATGTGTTTGGTTCTGTATATTTCAGACAGCACAGCAGGCTCTGAGATAGAGAGGGGATCCTGCTCCAGGTAGCAATGTGAATCAAAATGCATTTTTTATTGTTGTTCCATAATTTAATCTTCACTGCTACCTGAGTTAGTTTTTAGAGAATACCTACAAATAATTTGTCACTTCAAACAACTCCTATTAGACCGGGCTCTCACACTCCCAAACCATTTTCTTTTAGGACTGGTTTGTTTCCCTGGAACAACAGATGTCATTTATTTTACATATATTTGCTCTACCTGTGGTAGCAAAAGACTCACTTTGTACACTCTCACCCCAG